>NC_061114.1:200730948-201019369 GCF_002878395.1 Capsicum annuum
TATAAGTTTATATATATATATATATATATATATATATATATATATATATATATATATATATATATATAAGCATATAATTTCCATACATAGAGCATAGCCATACTTAAATTCATAGATATACACATAGACAAATCAATATAATCATCTTCCATCCTTGTTGGATATCAATACATCATCACATTATCCTTCGGCCTTGTCGGGTATCAATATATCATCATAATATCCTCCGACATTATCGGATAGCAATGTATCATCATAATCATTCTCTGGGCTTGTCGGATATCAATACATCATTATAACATCCTTCAATTTTGTCATGCATTGATATATCATAACAATATTCTCCATCGTTTCTAGGTATCAATATATCATCACAATATTCTTTGACTTTGTTGGGTATCAATACGTCATTATAGCCAATGGAAAATCAATAACATAAGTATTCTTATAATAAAACATCATGATTTCATAAATAATTAATAGTATAAATTCACATAAAATCAATAACCATGACTTCTATAATAATTAACATCATAATCATTAAGAATGATTTCTAGAATGATTACTAGCACAATTATCAAGAACGATCTTAAGCTTAAGCAATAACATAGTCAATGGCCCGAACAATAGCCTAATAGTGGCTTAATCAATAACATAAGCATGGTCTTATTCTATAGAATAATCAATAGCTCATCATAAAATAATCAATTATCTAGATAAATAATCCATAGCATTATTTCTAATGTCATCATCACATTTACCATTTTGTGCCAAGTTTCTCAATATGTCATAAACAAATATTTCTAAGTATTCAACAAGTGAAGAAGATGTCCAAGAGAGATAAACATTAATCATCACTTAAGGTGGGTTAAAGATCCCACTATTAAATCCCCAAAATATATTCGAAGTTAAATTCTACTTTGAACTAGGCTAAAGTATCTAATTCCACTCTTAGATATATAGAAAGCCATAATTTTTTTAGGTAGAGATCCTACTCAAGATATTTAACTAAGTTCAATGGGAATAAAGGTAACTTTCATTAGTGTAATGTAATGCCCCAAATCTGGTACCAGAATGCTACACTGTGCTCATGACCCTGAACAACCACAAGCTAACCCATGACTGATATTTTTACCTGTATACTTCATAATATACTGAATAAATGTAGAAATAAAGGCTTTAAGTCGATAAGGTTCACATTGAATCATAAATGAAATAAGAATGTCTAAATAGTGTGGTATATCACTACTAAATCAAAACTGAAAACAACTGAAGTCTGTATCGAATCTGAAAACCTCGAAGTACTGTCTGAATATAGAGTTGAAGGAACATGTCTCAAACTAACTTCGTCCAGCAAAACTGAGTTGAAATAAATAATAACATAAAGTAATGATCATGTCCTCGAAGGATGAGGACTTATTGCTTACTCCGACTGTGGAAACTGGGATGCTACTAATACTCTAGAGCCTGTGCTTCAGAACCTATGGTATAAGACACCATAGCGCAAATGCGACAGTACTTTGAATGTACTAGTATGCATAAAAGATAGGTTGAATACATGGGGTTCATATGCATGAACAACATCGTCTAACTGACTAATATGGACGTGATAATACATGCATGAATAAGAGATTATAACTGAATTTATGATAATATGATTTTTGAGTCTGAGTGCTGATAACATGAGACACTGATAACTGTATAACTAAAACAATTGATACTGACCGACTATATCTGACAGTCTAGTTCTGATGGAACTAGCTGAGTTTCGTACTGTATTTAAGTTAATTTTATCTGACAGTCTTGAAATCTAAAGAATTATCTGAGTTCCTTTACTGAGACTGATACTAAATCCATGGGAGATAGTTATCTAACTGACATGCCCCTAATGTGCTATTATGGCTGAGTTGGGGTCCAATTCATAACCCCAATTACAAGGGTGTCAATAATGTGCCACTGGTAAGGAAAAGTTGTGGGTGACCCTCATCTGATAGTGTCCCCTAAAATAGAACGATCGGACCCTCATCTGACAGGGTTTATCCACCTCATCAACCCTCATCTTAAAGTGTCGATGTCTCAACCTATGTTGGCTACATAGTTCTAGAATGCAAGGATGACTTATCAAAATCACACTCTCATCTGATAGTATATGTGTTCCTATCCTTGGATTTACTTGGTGCTAACTCTTACTCCCATCTGAATAGACATAAAACATGGATTACTGAATTGAACTAAATTAACTAAATTCCATTGACTGATGAAATATTACTGAGATCTGATAACTGACTGAGATTACTGAGTTTTCCTGAGTCTTGACTCTGACTAAATTTTACTAAACATGGCTTGAATGAGAGTATCTTGAAAACAGGATAGTAATTCAAGGAATATAGCTATATTTTTTGGGTACAAGTACCCACAAGACTCAATAGAAGAAAACTCACAAAGCATGACTTTCCAAAGTATGGGACCGATATCAACAATACATAATCCATTGGCTCAGACACTTCATAAAAACACTTGGCATACATAACTTGTACATGAATGGAGGTTTCACATTATTATACTAGTATGACACTTTTCCTTCACATAGGCATTTAATCAAACATATGAGTAGCATGCTTTGGTTATGTAATCATTAACACATCTAATAATCAAGGATACAACAATCAACTTGTAAATTGAAGGGTTTATCATGAATAGAATGTAATTCATCACATATTAAATATCAATTCTTGTAATTAATAGTCTATAACATGGAATAAAACCAAGCAATATGAATATCACTTTTTAATTCAATCAAATCATAAAAATTCATAAATATACGAATCTTGGATTTTGAAAAGAGATTCTTGAGCTTTATTGGAGAAAAAGAACCATGAATCAATACATGACATACGTTAGTTCTTGATTTAATGAAGATTGATAGAGAGACTTTGTTGGAATTGAAACCCTATCGTGTTCTTGAGAGAAAGTTGAGAGAAACTAGAATATTTTGGGTGAAGGTTGGATAAATCACGTGTTAAAGGGCTTAAATATGGGTTGAAAATTGACCCTTTTAATATTGGACGTGTCTTTTAATTGGACCCCTGGGACGACACGGCACTATTGCGCCGTGTCACTGGAATTTGACAACTGGGAAATTGAGGGATGTCACGACAAGGAGCCATCAGTTGCTACTTCATTTGTGACTTCAAACTTTGGCGTGACATGGGGGAAATTGTGTTGAGCCACTAGAAAAGGAAAATTACCATTTTAGCTTGTGGCGTGGCTCGCCACTGGCCAATATAGCGTTGTTTTATGATGGGAACTTGAAATAGTCATAAGTTCTTACCCGGTTATTAGATTTAGGTGAATTTTATATCGATAAAAATATTATTGAATTTCCCACAAGACAAAATGTAAAAATCTTATAAATTTCTCATGGAATAAACATCATTCCATTAAGAAGCTAACACTTGACATTCTTGGGATGAAATTAGTTAAAAAACTTTGGGGTATTACATGTAAGCAGCTAAGGCTAATTCTACCCAAAGCATGAGTGATAAGGTCACTTCTGTAAGACCCCGCAAAATTTCTAAGCTTAATTTAGTCCTTTATGCTTTTCAAGGGGTCCCAGACTTAGAAAATTCTAGCTAAGTTTCCATACTTAGTTTATTTTTGGCCTTTGGAAGTTGGAAATCTCATTTCGAAACCTTAATGTACTTTAAAGGTCTATATTTTTGTTCATTCATGATCAGGAAAGTCAATGGGTGTTCCTGGAAAAGTTTCAGATATCGTGTTGGTCAATATTATTGCATGAATTTCCAGTCAAAAGTATTGAGGCTTGGCGCTATCATAATGTAATGCGTCGAGTATTGCATCGATGCTATCGATCTGCCGCATCGCTCAATATGTCGGTTGCTAATTTTTACTCGTTAAATGACCTCATCCTTAAGGGTAATTAGGTCATTTTCCCCCGACCTTCAGCCCACATAACACGAAATTTATTCCTCTTTTGGCTAAATACATTCATTATTTCTCAATTTCACAAGAACAAGAAACCTTAGGTGATTAATTTCAAACTAAGAATTCAAGCCTTCCTACATCAATATTCAAGAAATCATACACCAAGGTATGTAAAGTATTTATCCAAGGATCTCTTTCATCCTTGGAGTTCAAGAAACCATTTTTAAAACTTAAATAATGATGTTTATGTTGTGGATTGAAATTGTATCCATGTTGTTAATTGTGTATGGTTTCCATGATGGAATATTTATGTATTTCTTGATATTATGTTATTATGTGGATTGAATTTTATGAAATTGGGTTGATTGATGCATCCATGATGTAATTGTTTAATGTTCATACCCTAGCCTAAGTATATGCATTCCATTTGTTTTATAAAATGCCTAAATAAGTAGAATTGTGTTTTATGATCCTTTATTGATCTAAATGATGAACTTAGGCTATAACTACATGTTCAAAAATACTCCCATGCTAATGTTATGTTTTTTGATAATTTGATAGAGTGTTCATGAGACTATATTTTTTAACTTATGATATGTTGGAATGTATCCCTATTCATGTACAAGACTATGAGTATCAAGTGCATTATGAAATCCCAATGATTGTCTTATGAATTGTTGACAATTATTATGGGTTCAAAAAGTGTCATGTCCTATTTAATTTCATGCTATCGAGTCCTGGGATATTTAATAGCTGACAAGTTAGTTGTGTGCCTAGAGCCAGTGTCAGTTTCATGATAATATCAGTCACGCCATGATCAGTAGGATTCTCAGTCAATTTCAAAACTCAGTAGAATTCAGTCAGTCACACAGCTCAGGAAAACTCAGTAATATCATAAGCTCAGTCAGTTAACAAAATTTAACTGTATTCCATCAGTCCACAGAACTCAGTGCATATATTCCAATTTATCTTTGTATACTTAGTTTAGTGTCTATTTAGTTAGGAGTAGGATTCATCACCGAGCGAACGCAAAGATGAGGACAGACACCGAAAGTATAGGGTGTGACCCTTAGAAGCAATCTTTGCGATTAAGAATTAAGTAGGCAGCATAGATTGAGACATCAATACTGATATTTGAGGTTTGATGAGGTGGATTAACACTGTCAGATGAGGGTCCCACTATTCTTCTTTGGGGACACTACTAGATGAGGGTCCTACCATTCTTCTTTGGGGACACTACTAGATGAGGGTTACTCATAGCATGTCCTTACCAGTGGCATGGTGTGGACACCCTTCTAGTTAGGGTTATTGATTGGACCCCAACTCAATTATAATATCTTATTACAGGCATGTCGGTAAGACAACTACCTCCCACAGTCACAGTTTCAATCACACTAATAGAACTCAGTTAGTTCATCAAATTTTAGGACTTTCAGATACAGTCACTTAGCTTAGTATGTAACTTAGCTAGTTTCATTAGAATAAGGACTATCAGACATACTCACTTATTTTTCAGTTAAATCAGCTATCAGTAATCCATGTTATCAGTGAAACTCAGTATCCATAATACTCATATTTCAGTTATAGTCTATGTAGTCATGCATGTATTCTCATATAGTTATTCTCATGATATAAAGTTAGTTATAGTTTATGCATATCAACCCTTGCATTCAGCCTAACCTCACTTTGCATACCAGTACATTCACACGTACTGATGCATACTTTTATTTTTATGCTATGGTGTTTTATACCATTAGTTCAAACTTACGAGGTCTAGAGCATCCTTAGCAAATCAAACATTCAGCAGACAGATTAGTAGTGAGTTCTCATAATCCGAGGATGTTATCTTATTTTATTTATTCATCACATTCAGTTCAGTAGAAGGAGTTAGTTAGGGACACGTCCCATCACTCTTTATTCAGACAATTTAGAGGATTTTAGACTATAGCATGTTCAAATAGTTATTTCAGCCCTGGTATTATCATACCTTGTTCATACGTTGTTTTATTCAGTATTGTTTAGCATTTTGAACCTTATGGAAAGTTTTCCGCTAGATTTCCTCATTAATTTCAGTTATGTTGTTATTACAATATTACTATTATCTAGTACTTAGATATAGATATCAGTCATGGGTTAGCTAGTGCTCCTTCAGGATTGTTAGCACCATGTAGCATCTGGGGTACCAGACTCAGGGCATTACAAACTTGGTATCAGAGCCTAAGGTTCAATAGTATCATATGAAGTCTGAAAAGTTGTATCTAGTAGAGTCTTGTGCATAGGTGTATTGTGTTCCATATTTATGTATAAGAGGCTATGAGATGTTTCAGGAATAGTTTCCCTTCTTTCAGTATTTATGTAGTGTGAGTGAGCTTGATCTCTAGTTAAACCCTCAGTTTAATCCTTCCTTCTCTTCCATCTGTAGAAAATTCCTCCAAAGAGGACTCAGGGAAGAGGAATAGGGGATCAGCCATCCCCTCAGCCCAATCATCCTAATACTTTAGGTGAACATGTCTCCTATATAGAATTTAGAGCTATATTTACTACTCTTGCGTATTCAGTTGCTGCCCAAAATGAATATCCAACTGTTATTTTGGCCAACCCAGTGGCCAATTCTATTATAGGTAGGATTCAGGACTTCACCCGAATGAATCCTCTATCATTTTTTGGGTCTAAGATAGATAAGGACCCTCAGGAATTTCTCGATTAGGTTCAGAAGGTTACAAATATCATGGGAATTACTGCTAGTGAGAGTGTTAAGCTAGCTGCATATTAATTGTAGGATATGGCTCACACATGATTAAAATAGTTGAAAGTAGAGAGGGTTGAAGATGTAGGACCAATAGAATGGAAGGAGTTTGCAACTTTTTTTCTTGATAGATTCTTTCCCCTAGAACTGAAAAAAGCTAAGATGTTAGAATTCATTAATCTGAAGTAGGTAAACATGAATGTGAAAGAATATTCTCTTAAGTTTACTCAATTAGCTAGATATGCTCCTCATATGGTGGTAGATAGCAGGGCTAAGATGAGTAAGTTTGTCTCTAGGGTGAATGATAGTGTGGTCAAGAAGTGCAGGACCACCATGTTGATTAGTGAGATGGACATAACTAGGTTTATGATCCATGCTCAATAGATAGAGTAGCATAAGATTAAGGAGAGGGAAAAGCAGAATAAGAGAGCTAGAATAGGTAGCTTCAATTTAAGTCAGCCTAAGTTAGAGGGTGGAAATCATTCTTAATTTCACCCAAAGTCCTCAGTTCCAGCTCGTTCCTCAGCTAGTGCTCCGATTTCTAAGTTTAGGAATGGTAACAAAGATAGGGCGCCAGGCTCTAAAGCTCAGGGCAGTGTTAACTGTGCCCGAACTTATCCTCTTTATTAGATTTATGGAAAGAACCATCAGTGTATTTGCAGAGCTGGAAGCGATGTTTTTTTTAGGTATGGAAAGCCAGGCTACAAAGTCAGAGATTGTCCCCAGTTAGGTTTTCAAGGTCAATATAACTATTCCTCAGCTCAATTTGGTCACCCAAACCAGTAGGGTGCCACCTCTAGTGCCACCAGTGGGCAACACCCAAATAGTCTATATGCTCTTCAGTCTTGACAGGATCAGAAAAATTCTCTTGTATGGTCACTAGTATGTTACAGATCTTTTATTTGCATGTTTACACTTTGCTAGATCCAGGATCTTCTTTGCCTTTTGTTACTCCTTATGTAGAAGTGGATTTCAGAGTCAGTCCTAAAATTCTACTAGTTCTTTTTTCAGTCTCTACCCTAGTGGGTAAAACTATCATAGCCCGGTGGGTATACAGGAACTATACAGTTATGATATCTCAGAAAGTCACTTTATCAGACTTTATGAAATTAGAGATGACTGATTTTGATGTCATTCTCGACATGGATTAGCTTCATTCCTACTATACCACAGTTAACTATAGAAATAAAATTGTCTAGTTTTAGTTCCCAGATGAACCTATCTTTGAGTGGAGGGGTAGTACTTTAGCCTTCAGGGGTCAGCTTGTTTCCTACCTTCGAGCAAGGAAAATAATATCTGAAGGATATTTCTATCATCTTGTTTGAGTTAAGGACTCTAGTTCTGAAAGTCGCAGTCTTGAATCAGTCGTAGTAGTGAATGAATATTCAGATGTTTTTCTAGAATATCTTCCAGGAATTTCTCCTGAAAGGGAAATAGACTTTGGTATTTACCTTCTTCTAGATACTCAGCCTATATCTATTCTTCCATACAGAATGGCACCAATAGAACTTTGAGAATTAAAGGAACAGTTGAAAAATCTCCTAGACAAGGGATTCATCAGACCCAATATGTCCCCATGGGGCACACTAGTCTTATTCGTGCACAAGAAATATGATTCTCTCAGAACGTATATAGATTACCATCAGCTCAATAAGGTCATGGTCAAAAACAAGTATCCACTTCCCAGAATTGATGACTTATTTTACCAACTTCAGGGAGCCAGCTATTTCTCTAAGATAGACCTTAGATCAAGCTATCACCAGCTCAGAGTCAGAGAATGTGACATTCCAAAAATAGCCTTCTATACTCGGTATGGTTACTTAAAATTCTTAGTCATGTCAATTGGTCTTACCAATGCCCCATAGCTTTCATGGACTTTATGAACCGTGTGTTCAGGCAGTAATTAGACATATTCATCCCACAGCGAGCATGATCATGGAGACCATCTCAGAATAGTATCATAGACTCTTAAAAATCATCAATTGTTTGCCAAATTTAGTAAGTGTTAATTTTGGATAAAGTCAGTAGCATTCTTTGGTCGTATCATTTCTGGTGATGGCATTAGAGTCGATCCTCAAAAGATCAAACCAGCAAGAAACTGGCCTAGACCCATCTCTCTATTAGATATCAGAAGTTTCTTAGGTTTTGTTGGCTATTACAGATAGTTTGTTAAGGTATTCTTCTAATGCATCCCATATGTCCATATTGACTCAGAAAAAAGTCAAATTCTAGAGAAAGGATTAATGCGAGAAGAGTTTTTAGGAGTTGAAGACTAGACTCACCTCAGCTCCAGTTTTGACTTTTCCAGATTGTTCAGATGGGTATGTCATGTACTGCGATGCATCTAGGGTAGGTTTGGGTTGTTTCCTCATACAGCATGGTAAGTTCATAGCCTATGCCTCTAGACAGGTTTAGCCCCATGAGAAGAATTATTCTACTCAAGATCTTGAGTTAGCAGTCGTAGTATTTGCCTTAAAGATTTGGAGGCACTGCTTGTATGGGGTGCATATAGATATGTTCACGAATCAGAAAAGCCTCTAGTATATATTCTCTCAGAAAGATCTTAATCTTCATTAGAGAAGGTGGTTAGAGCTCTTGAAAGATTATGATATGAGTGTCCTTTATCATCCGGGCAAGGCCAATATAGTGGTTGATGCTCTCAGTAGAATGTCTATGGGTAGTGTTGCTCATGTTGAGGAAAGTAACAAGAAGTTAGCCCAGGAAACTTATCAGTTAGCCAGACTAGGTGTCCACTTAGTCGTTTCAGCAGAAGGTAGTCTATGGGTTCAGAATTATTCAAAATCATCTCTAGTTTCCGAGGTGATGGAAAAGAAAGATAGAGATCCTAGTCTAGTCAAGTTGAGAGAGTTAGTCAAGGATTAAAAAGTGGAGGTTTTCTTCCTAGGTTGAGATGATGTATTCCATTATTAGGGTCATCTGTGTGTGCCAGGTGTTGATGACTTAAGGTAGCGAATTCTTGCAAAAGCGCATAGTACATGTTACTCTATTCATCCATGGGCCATTAAGATGTAACATGATTTGCGGGAGATCTATTGGTGGAGTGGAATGAAATGAGACATTGCAGAGTTTGTGGCTAAGTGCTCAATATGTCAGCAAGTTAAGATTCAACATCAAAAGCCAAGTGGGTTCATGCAGGAGTTTAGTATTCCTACATAGAAGTAGGAAGAAGTGAACATGGACTTTGTGACGGGTTTGCCTCGTGCTAGTTGTCAACATGATTCGGTTTGGGTTATTATAGAGGGAATGAACAAATCAGTTTATTTCCTTCTAGTCCATACCTCTAATTTATCTTAGGACTACGCCAAACTCTACATTAGAGAGTTGGTCATATTGTATGGTGTTCAATTGTCTATTATCTCATATAGAGGTACCCAATTTACATCTCATATTTAGAAACCATTCCAAAAAGGTCTAGGTACCCGAGTTTACCTCAGTATGGCCTTTCATCCTCAGACCAATGGTCAAGCATAGAGGACCATCCATACTTTAGAAGATATGTTGCAAGAGTGTGCAATTGACTTTAAGGGTAATTGGGATGACCATTTTCCTTTGGTTGAGTTTGCATACAACAATAGTTATCATTCAAGTTTTCAAATGGCTTAATTCGAAGCTCTCTGTGGTAGGAGGTAAAGGTCTCTGATCAGTTGCTTCAAATTTGGTGAGGCCACAGTGGTAGGTCCTGACTTGGTCTTCGATACCCTAGAGAAAGTTCAGTTAATAAGAGAGAGACTCAAGACAACACAGAGCGGATAGAAATCATATGCAGATGTATGAAAAAAGGATCTCAAGTTAGATATTGGTGATTATGTGTACCTAAAAATCTCTCTCACGAAGGGAGTGAAGAGGTTCGCCATGAAGGAAAAGCTTAGTCCCCGATATGGAGGTCCCTTGAAAATTTTCAGTTGCTTCAGCAAAGTAGCTTATGAGCTTGAGTTGCCTTCAGATCTAGCTTCAATGCATCCATCCTTTCATGTATCTTTGCTAAAGAAGTGAATAGGTAACCCAGAAGTTGTAGTCCCTGTTGAGGGCATAGATATAAAGAATAGTCTCTCTTATGAGGAAATTCTAGTCGAAATCCCTGACTATCAGATTCGCAGACTGATGAACAAAGAAGTCCCTCTAAACAAAAATCTTTGGCAAAATTAGTCTGTTGAGGGAGCTACTTAGAAAGTAGAAGCAGACATGTAGACCAAGTATCCTCACCTCTTCTCCGCTAATTCAGAATCAGCCCAAGGTAATAACTTTCCTTAAGCTTATTCAGTTTCATGTTTATATTTCATTTACAAACTTGGTATTCAGTTTCATGCTTAGTTTTCCATTTCAAACTTGGTATCCTTACCATTGCATGTTTAGTTGCATGTTCATGAGTCAGTTCAGTCATGTATTCACGCATTAGATATGCTTGATCAGCTTAGCACTACTCTCAGTCATGCATTCATGTGTCAGTTTAGTCATGAAATCATGCATCAGATATGCATGCTCAGTATGAATCTAAGTAATGTCAGTCATGTAGTCATGTTTTAGTTATACATGTTCAGCATGTACTTCATCTTAGCATTTCTCCCATCTCAGTCAGTATTATTCGAGGATGAAAAGAGAAGATATTGTAAGACCCCACAAAATTCCTAAGCTTAATTCATTCCTTTAAGTTTGTCAAGGGGTCCTAGACTTAGATAATTCTAACTAAGTTTCCAGACTTAGTTTATTTTTTCCTTTGAAAGTTGGAAATCTTATTTCGTGACCTTAATGTCATTTAAAGGTCTATATTTTTGTTGATCCATGATCAGGAAAGTCAACGGGTGTTCCCAAAAAAGTTTTGGATTTTTTGGACCTCATTTAGACCGGGTTTGGAAGTCTAAAATAATGGACCAACACGATATTGACGTGCCCCGTCACCTATCATGTCGGTTAATATTGTTGTAGGAATTGCCTGTCAAAAGTACTAAGGCTTGGCGTGATCATGGCGCGATGCATCGAGTATTGTGTCGACTCCATCGATGTGCCACATCGTTCAATGCATCGATGCTAAGTTTTTAGTCATTAAATGATCGCATCCTTAAGGGTAATTATGTCATTTTCCCCCGACCTTCAGGCCTCATAACATGAAATTTATCCCTCTTTTGGCTAAATACATTTATAATTTCTCAATTTCACAACAACAAGAAACCCTAGGTGATTAATTTCAAGCCAAGAATTCAAGCCTTCCTCCATCAATCTTCAAGAAATCATCCACCAAGTTATGTAAAGTGTTTATCCAAGGATCCCTTTCATCCTCGGAGTTCAATAAACCATTGTTAAAACTTAAATAATGATGTTCATGTTGTGGATTGACATGGTATCCATGTTGTTAATTGTGTATGGTTTTCATGATGGAATCTTTATGTATCTCTTGATATTATGTTAGCATGTGGATTGACTTTCATTAAATTGGGTTGATTAATGTAGCCATGATGTAATTCCTTAATGTTCATGCCCTATCCTAAGTATATGCATTCCATGTGTTTGATAAAATGCCTAAATTAGTAGAATTATGTTTTATGATCCTTTATTGATCTAAATGATGAACTTAGGCTATAACTATATGTTAAAAATGACTCCCATGCTAATGTTATCTCTTTTGATATTTTGATGGAGTGCTCATGAGACTATATTTATGAACTTATGAAATATTGAAATGTATCCCTATTCATGTACAAGACTATGAGTATCAAGTGCATTATGAAATCCCTTAATGATTGTCTTATGAATTATTGACAATTGTTATGGGTTCAAGAAGTGTCATGTCCTATTTACTTTCATGCTATCGAGACCTGAGGGGATTTGTAATACTCGATAAGTTAGATGTGTTCCTAGATCCAGTGTCAGTTTTATCATAATCTCAGTCATGCCATGATCAGTAGTATTCTCAGTCAGTTTCAGAACTCAGTAGAATTCAGTCAGTCACATGACAAAGGAAAACTAAGTAATCTCATGAACTCAGTTAGCTAACGGAATTCAGTAATATTCTGTTAGTCCACAAAACTTAGTAAACTCAGTCCAGTTCATCTCATTATAATCAGTTCAATGTTTATTCAGTTTAGAGTAAGATTCAGCACCGAGAAAACCCAAGGATGAGGACACACACCGAAAGTAGAGGGTATGACCCTTAGAAGCAATCCTTACGTTCCAGAACTATGTAGCCAGAATAGGTTAATACATAAATAATGAAAGTTGAGGGTTGATGAAGTTGATTGACACTTCTAGATGAGGTTCCCACCGTTCTCCTTTGGGGACACTACTAGATGAGGGTCACTCATAGCTTGTCCTTACTAGTGGCGCGGTATTGACACCCTTCCAATTGGTGTTACAGATTGGACCCCAACATAGTTATAATATCTTATTATGGGTATGTTGGTTAGATGACTACCTCCCACAATCATAGTCTCAATCTTAGTAATAAAACTCAGATAGTTCTATAGATTTTAGTGCTGTCAGATACAGTCACTCAGCTCAGTACGAAACTCAGCTAGTTTCATTAGAATCAGGACTGCCAGACATAGTCACTCATTTTTTCGTTATATCAATTATCAGTAATCCATGTTATCAGTGAAACTCAGTATTCAAAATCCTCATGATTTTAATTACAGTCTATATAGTCATACATATATTTTTATGCAGTTATTTTGATGATATCCAATCAGTTATAGTGCATGTATATGAACCATTGCATTCAGCCTTACCTCACTTTGTATACCAGTACATTCACACATATTGATGCATACTTTTCTTTTGTGCTATGGTGTTTCATACCATAGGTTCAGACGTACGAGCTCCAGAGCATACTTAGCAGATCATACGTTTAGCATATAGATTAGCAGTGAGTCCTCATCATCTGAGGAAGTTATCTTATTTCATTTATTCATCACATTCAGTTCAGTAGACGGAGTTTTTTGGGGACATTCCCATCAACTTCTTATTCAGACAATTTAGAGGCTTTCAGACGATAGCATGTTCAGACAATTATTTCAGTCTAGGTATTATCATACCTTGTTTAGACGTTGTTTTATTCAGTATTGTCTATTATTTGAACCTTGAATCACATCACTCCCTTTTGACTTTCGACGAAGAGGCAATGCTTCGGAATGTGACCTCCCCTTACCCGTAGGATTTTCTGAGCATAGAATTAGTCTTGCTTAATAGTTATTAAGTGGTTAGATCTTCCTATTGATGTCGAATGGAGCATTATTGGGGGTGATGGAGAAATCCTAATGGAAAGTTTTCCGCCAGATTTTTGCATTTATTTTAGTTATGTCGTTATTACAATATTACTATTATCCAGTGCTTAGATACAGATATCAGTCATAGGTTAGCTAGTAGTCCATCGAGATTGCTAGGACTGTGTAGCATTTGGGATAACAGACTCTGGGCGTTACAACTCCCACCTAACTAAAGTTTTCCAAGCATTCTCATCCCAAACATGAGACATAAAGTTTAATTCACTAAGGTTCTAGGCAACAAGATAAATATTCCAATTCTATGGTTTCAAATGTCTTAAATGGTCCAACTACTCCTAAGTCTTGGATATCATCAACCAATACCTAAAACCCATATCAACTAACAAGATATCATAAATATATTATGACATAAATCAATCTAACAAGGGATAAACCTAGCCTACCTCGATTCCGAAGAAAGCTCAATGAATCGCAAAACCTTTGTTTTTCCCTTACTTGAATCCTTTCAAGATGTCGACCTATCAAAAATACATTTTAATCATCAATACGAGAATAACAATACCCATATTGCACCATTACACTTTGGGTCCAAAATGATATCAAAACCCCATGAGAGTCCCGTTAACAAAAATTTCATTTTTGAGACCAACCTAACATTCTTACAAGCTGAAGGAATCATTACCCTAAAAAATCAGTGAATACCATTCTAAATTGGGGCAAAAATCTAGCCCTAAAGGGTTTGGTATTTTGAGAAATTAATCAAGAAATTTCACTAATAAAAGGGTGAATTTTTACTTAAATAGGATGATAATCACAAAAATAAATATTACACATTGTAACTCCCTGAGTTCTTATCTCGAGATGTCATATGGTGCTTATGGTCCCAAAGGACCACAAGATAACCCTTTACTAATATTTGTACCTGTGCACTACATAATATCCAGAATAAATAAGGAAACTAACCATAAGGTTCAACACATCTATACAAACTTAGAATTGAAAACTGAATACTAATACATATGTCTGTAAAGCCTCTAAACTATTTGAACTATGGAGTTGATGGGACATATCCCCAAATAACTCCATCTACTTCAAATATAAACAAAGTCTGATGCCATGATAGGATACTGAAACCCGTCCTCGAAAGAGGACTCACTGCTACGACTACTGCTACTGACTGAGACTAAATTGCTAAGAAAACTCTGGGTCTTGTGCCTCTAAAATTATGGTGCCAAATAAAACACCATAGCACAAATGCATCAGTACAGGAATGTACTGAGTATGTAGACGAGGTAAGGATAAATGCAAAGGCTTATGCATGCATAATATCTAAACTGGATAATTATGAAAATGCCACACAAGAACACATACATGAATGCAAAAACCATAATCAAAATCATCGCGACTCAAGATACTGAAACTCGAATACCACTTTACTGTAGACTGAACACGCTACTGACATTGAGATACTAAATCACTGACTTATCTAATACTGATAACTAAGGATCTTGATATACTTACATGAAGGAGTGAATTCTGATCTTACTGCTTTCAACTAAAAGGATTAGAGATCAACCTCTCTAATGGATGACGTCAGAAACTATTATCAATGATAAGAAGTATGTATATATCTGAATTTGACAACAAGGATACTCAATAGGATCTGAGATTGTAAATCAAGCCTGTCTGGCGGCATACCTCTGATTATGATATCAAATAACTATATATGAGACCAAGCCAATCTGTCGGGATGGTCCATGAATCAATGAAACTATTTGACTTCCTTATAAAGATAGATGATTGTATCTGACAGTCCTAATTTCTAAAGATTGATACTAAAACTGACACTGTAACTGTGGAAAGTATTTGCGTAACCGACATGCCCTAACCTACCATAGGTGGGGTCCAATCTATAACCCCAGCTAGAAGGGTGTCAATATCGTGCCATGTGTAAAGACCTCTCTCTACTCAATCCTCTTTGATGGATGACTCTTACCAAGAAGTCGACCTAAGGAAATATAATAGTTAAATACTCTCTCTCTGGAGGTGACAACCATTCTCTAATGGTGAATCCTGTATCCTGCGCTAGCTATGCAGTTCTGGAGGTTAGGGATTGCTACTAAAGACTTCGGCCTATATCTCTCTAATGGGAGGAGCCGCCATCCTTTCCCTCACTCGGTGCTAGTTTTTACTCCCAACTGGAAGACTCTGATTGAATTCTTAACTGAACATAACTTAACTGAATCTGATACTGATCATGTTTTTCAAAAGATCTGACTAAGTTATGCTAAGATCACCTAGTTCCGTATCTGACAGATACGGTATTGAATCATGGTATCTAACTAATGATACAGAGCTTGAATAGATTAGACAGTCACTTTCGAGATTAGAATTGAACACTTGCATACTATTGGATATGATCTGATTATAGGACTGAGGCTAGATCACTAGCAATATATAGATTACAAAGATAACTGAGATTTCTAAGCTTTTTTAAGTTCTACAACTGTCTAAGGATACAGAGTTCTATAGTTCACTGAGTTCTGAGAATCATGGCTTGACTAGATTTATCATGAAACTGACACACGCTCTATACAACATCTAAATTATCGGGTATAAATACACCCAGTACTTGATAACATAAATTAAAGCATAAATATTCCTCTATCATCACAACCATTCATTCATTATCATCATCATAATCATTTATTCATCATCACAATCATACATTCATCATCATTATCATTAAAGCATCTCTTCAAGTATTTAGGAATCATATCATATGTTCATCCTCACAATCACTAAGACATCAGTTTGAGCATTTAGGGATCATAAACATATAATAGAGTAGGGGAAATATGCTACTAGATCATACTCCATTCAACAAATTCTTTCCTCAAGTATTTCACACCTAAATCAGTCTTGACATGTATTTAGAAATCATATGATTTGGGAAAAAATTCATACTATCATGTCTCAACTTACTTTCTAACCACTTGGAATGTATTAAAAGATTAGAATATATCAAAGAGTATATAATTGGGGAATTTACTACCATCATATCTCTAATTTTTTGCTAAGGTCCTTCAACAATCACTAGACACACACTGGTTCATACTTATTTGGGGATTTCCTATCATCATGGAATAATACATTCACTAAGATATTTTATCAAACACTAGGCATGAATGGACATAGTCAAAACTTGGGGTTTCATCTTTAACATACTACACTAGTACTTATACTTCACCTAAGATTTTATCAAACCTATGGGGGACATGCTTCACTTATTCAACCATTTATACACCCAAATGACATGAACACATCACATACAAAAGAACTTTAAGAGGGTTTATTACCAACATCACATGAATTCCACATACTAGGGTCAAAGTTCATAAATATTGTAGATAAATATAAATCAAAACCCAACATCACAAGGAAAATTAATTTCAACTCATATAAATCATAAAATCTCATAAACATAAAAATCTTAAAGTTTTAAAAAGGGTTCTTGAGTTTCTTGGATGAAAGGGACCCAAGAATCAACATATACATACCTTGGGGAAACTATTTTCTTGAAGGACTTTGGAGAGATTCTTGATTTCTCTAGATCTTTCATTATTTTTGCTTGAAGAAGTGAGACGATTTTAATTTTTTTTGGAAACCCTAATTCTTGGTGTGGAAAGAGAGAAAATGAGGTCAATTCTCGTGTAAAGGGGGTATATATAGGGGTTGGTAAAAGCCTCTTTTCATCCTTAGAATTAAACTAAAAATCCCAATTTTTCATTCTGGCAAGACGAGCCATAATCGCACCAGTTTATTGGAATAATTGACAATTGGAAAACTGCATGACGGCGCGATGCGGTGGAAATCGCATTGCCATCTTGGTTGGGAGCTGTAACTATACCGTGATATGGTATAATCTTGGAGGCTCACTGGATTTTAACGATTGCCATTTTGGCTTGCTCCGCGATGGAAAGGTTATTCAATGATCTAAATAACAAAAAATATAAATTATAGAAATTCCACATGATTCAAAGTATTTCATAATTGGGAAGATATTTCTAAAACTCTTAGTCTCGGATTTTCGCTTTACTAAATACTCTCTATGGCTCAGAAAGGAAGAGGATTTTGTGGGGAATTATACGCATGATTTACAATAATAAACAAGCTTCAACTTTAAGTTAAATCACTATTTAGGGTTTTTGGCTCTCAAGGAAGTGGTGAAAATGGCCAAATTCGGGAAAATAGGGTTATTTTATACCTAGTCCATGTACTTTGGACTCGCTATCATGACCCTGAGGATCACGATCATGACGTATATTCATGATCATAATATGTCCTCTGCACATAGAGTCACAATTGGAGTTCAAGCTGGTGCAATCGCGGTGCACCAGAAAACCTAATGCACCAGATTTTCCAATTCTTAAAATGGGCTCGACTGGCTGCTTGTGATTTATTTAGAATCCTGTATACATAAACAAACTATGTAACCACACTAAATTTGTTTTTCAGATGTGATGGCACACTTGGATATCCATCCAAATATGGGTCACACACCTATATTTCCAATTTCTCAACTTTCTGACCAATAGGTCAAAATGAGCTTGGATGCCTTTGGACCCAAACTAAAGGTCTACCTAGTCTAAAATCTATATTCCAGAGCTGTTAGGGAAGCTAAATTTTTCATTAGAGATTTTTTACTAAAGTTTTTGCCAGATGGCCATTTAGAACTAACAAAGACTTTTAAATAGGGAATTGGCTATATAAAATAGACGAACTGGCCTATAATCAAAGTGTCAGTCTCAGCAAGTCATAAATGACTTGAGCAAGCTATGAAAAATCTCTAACAATGAAAATAAGTAGAAAAATAAAAAATGACTTGAAGAGTCACTACATGTAATTTGTGAAAATGGTGGATTTTGGTACTAGGTTTCACAATATTGATGAATTATGGCATGTAAATGGCATAACCCTCAACCCATATTATAATATTGATTTTGAATATGGATTTTACATAATCTAAATCATCTTATAAAAGAATTTTTCAGTGCATTAAATGAAAAAAGGGATAAAAAGGCTTTGGAATGCCCTTGATGGCTATGGTTTTGTATCTTAAAATAAAATTTAAAGTCTAAATGGATAAATGGATTATGGTTGTGGGTTGGCATGACTGGAATAGATTGCAAGCCTAGTGGTATAACGATATCAAGTTGGAAAATTCCTTAATAAAGACTCCATGATTAATGGTTGGTTTATGTGCAAATTTTTTTACTTTAGGCTTAATAAGAATTATGTAGCTCACCGAGAATGTGTAGTCTTAGGGGAAACAACACTAGAAACTATATTTGTCAATGTTGGGGGTCTATGACCATTATGTTTGATACACACATTATATTTGGATGGCTATAGCCCTATTGTCTTTAGCAATTCATCTGAACATGTGACTAATATGGACAAGGGCCCTTTCGGCAAGGGAAGACAGACCCATATTGCATATGGGTGCCTGGAAAGTAGGCATGAGATATAATTTTAGGATAATATGTTAACAATCATGTTTTATGTCCATTGTCCATACTTAGTCATCGTATCCATATGTGGTTGTGGATATGTTTATTACTGAACTTTTGTAAACGCATTATTTTTTCCCTTCCCTTGAGTTGCATACTAGTACTTTCTGTACAAACCTTCCATGGATGCTACATCATTTCATGATGTAGTTTTTGAGGGATTTTCTTGTGCTCTTGTGCAGCGTTAGGTGGGTTGGTACTCCTATTTATCAACTGTAAAGTGGTGCACCTTCATCTTTTGGAAGGCCCAGTCATTCTCTTGGTTTTCCTTTATTTTTGTTCTAGTACTTGTGGATTTCTTTTTCATAGTTGGGGACATGTTCCATCTTAGTTGGTATTCATGGATTAGAGGCTTTTGGGGACTATTGGGATATCATTGAAGCCTTGTTTTGATTCTCTATATTTCCTTTGGATTTATATATATTTTTCTTGTTGTGGTTGGATTCTGCTATTTACTTTATTGTATTCTTGAGGTCAGGCTAAGGGGGTTATATCCGTCCTTGGTTAGCTAGTAATGTCCATCATGGTCAGGCCCTAGTTTGGGTCATGAATCAAGAAAGGCTACTTCCCAACTATCACTGCAGTGATAGAGCTTCGCCACAATAGCATCGCTGCAATGACAATTCGTATTCATGGAGCTGGTACCACTAAAAAATAATGTTAGAGCATTAAAAATAAAATATAGTATAGCATGCTTCTTAAATTCATTCATAGAAGCAAAAAATTAAAACATTTAAAACTCCACCCAAAATCATGCCGAAAATTAACTTTTTATACTAATTTCTATGATTCTAAGGTGTTAAGCGCATAAATAAAGAAGTAAGGATGAAGACTTGCCTTAGAAATGATGTCAAAAAGTAGATTGCTAGAGAAAAGTTGAGAGAATTTTGTGAGTTGGGAAGCAGAATAAATGAATCTCACTTCCCTCATTTTGAAACTGTCGAGTCTCACTACTATGAAAAATCCATCATTGTAGTGATGGGTTTCATGATGTATCATTTTTGTACGAATTTTTGGTGCATCATAATAATTATGGAGTTTTAGGTATTTTAAATGTCCCTTCAAATAAAATTTTATTACGAATCATATTTGTCGGGTTATAGTGATTGTATATCATTCTAGAGCATAGTAACTTATGGTGTGTATACTGCTCTGTTAAGGCTTTACAAATGCAAAGGAGTAATTCTAGTTATAGCTACAGTTACTGCACCAGCAAAAAAAAGGACTACAAAATTTTCTAAATGGACCCTCAAATTTTGTTTGAAATTTAGTGAACACAGACCAACAATGCTACCAGACCAAATTACCATTCCAACATAATCGCCAAATTTTTAAACAGATGTCATTATCAATGGATATTAACCAAAGTCAACTCCAGGCCTCCAGACTACTTGACATCCATTTGAAAGCCTAGAGAACTAAACCAACAATGCTGCTTATTCACAAATAACATTCTAGAGCTAACGAAATTGACAGGATCATCATATGATGTCTAAATCACTAAAAGATGACTAAAGTCAAATCTTATCAATTTCACAACCCGTCAAAATGAAATGCTCACTTCAAACACAACAACTACCTCACAAATCAAGTAACACACTCCTGCAGACCATAATAATATATTACAACTATGGGGAGAGATAAAATGGTCAAAAGAATAAAAATATAAAACTAAATATATGGGTTGTTACAGAATATGTTAAAAGTGTCTTAAAACTATACGTATGTTATAGTAATTAGTCCAAACTATAATTAATTTGAGAAATCTAATAAATACAATATAGAATTTGAATCTGAGATAATATTCACCTATGGTAATAAATTAACTTTTAAAATCTAATTATATGTTTAAAATTTTCAAAGTTTAGTCATAGAAATTTGATTTTATCTCACTCTATAGTTGTTTTACAACCTATAAAAGCACACTCATTGATTGATTAATTATTCACTGTTTCTACCAAAAAACTATATAAGACTACATCTAAACTATGTTTCTAGAAAAAATAATGGCAAAGTTTTTTACTTGTGTACTTCTCGTTGCTACTCTGTTGTTTGGTAATCAAGAACCTTCAATTTTTTGTACTTTTTGTAACTCTCAAATTTAATATATGTTATTTATTATTATTATAATACTTATCTAATAATATTAATATTCATTCTTGATCATTCTTATTTATTAATGAAGTTGGAACAATGATTTCACCAGTTGAATCAGAAACTTGCTATCAAATACATCCAGAAATATTGTAAGATTAAAATAAAGTTGTTCCAAAATGTTTACCATTTTGTAAGAAAAAATTTGAACCCAAAGCTGGTGGTCAATGCATTGAGCAGGTTGGCTTTGAGGGACCATTTTGTGCTTGCGATTATCCTTCCTAGTCACCCCTTTATATTTTCTTTATACCTTAATAAATATTTTATTTCTACATGAAATGTTATCTATCCATTTTAATGAGACAAGGATCTCAAAATAGTAATGTACTTTATATTTTGAGATGCTAATGTTGATTCTTCCATTATAGTGTTTGTCTTCTTTTCTTTATTTTTTCTTCTCATTTTCAATTCTCAAAAATAGTTGGTTACTTTTCAAATTAATAATAATTGTTTTTAGTATATTAAAAATCAAATTAATGTTAATAATTAATACTAAATTTTTTTTAATACCATCTTGCTCTTTTACTTTGAGAAAACATACATGACGATCAAAATCCAAGGGTCATGCCGACCCTTTGAGAATGTCTACCCAATAGGCCTAATAATTAGATAATTTAAATATATATATATATATATATATATATATATATATATATTATGTCACATACACCTAGTTCAATTATTATTTATTAAGAAAAATAAATGTGTAAACAATTAATAAATCCTAAAACAAAATCTCAAAATTATTAGCGCAAAAAATGAGTATACCCTAAAATTTGGTGTCATGAGTATAAGATCCTCTAAAAACCTATCAATCTTTAGAATTGAAGGCAATTTCAATATCCATTATTCTTAATAGGTGAAACATTTGTTAGCTTCCAAGTTATTAACTTTCATATGTGTTAACTAGCACATTCATTTTCATTCATCAATTTCTTTACTCTAGTATTCTCATTCCTAAAAAGCCTACCAAATCCATCATTTTTTTGTTCTAAAACCCTCAAGAATACTTATATCACATCAAACATTTCTTCATATTGAGTAACTGTAATGTATTATATAAATCAATATGTCTTTGGCCCAAAACTATAATCACCCAAATCATTGCTATGTTAAAAATCATTACAAAAAATTTCTTCGATCAAAAATATTTATTTCAAACCTAATAGGAATTATTTTTGGGGGAAAGAAGTCATGTCCCAAATTAAATTTGAGTCAAATCCCCAATATTGGGCTACAAATGCTAACCCATTTCTGCAGTGACAGATTTACCATTACAGCGACATTTTTATCACTGTAGTGATGGTAAAGAAGTGATCTACCCAAAGTTAAATTAAAACCTTTCCCCAAATAAGTCCTCTTATTTCACTGCCTCATTCAAAAATACCTCAGGTGAACCCTATACTTAGAATGCTAAGATTTTAGAGGCCAAGCTCCGAGAGGGTGATTACCAATGATCTCCTGACAAAAAGTTCAACAATAAGAAAGGGCAGGCCATACGAAGAACAACCCTTTACTCTTCATATCAATAGAACTTTTATACCATTGCATACAAGGTAGGTTATGGTTAAATTATAGTAGACTTGGGTTAGACGTATGTGATAACAATAGTTATGATGGAAGATTTCATGATTAGGCTTATGGGCATAGAGTTTGGATTGATTGGATAATTAACTAAACTTAGAATAATCAATTGATGGATTCATGGATCTATGTCGAGTTATTCAACTGTGTTAAACTTTTAAATGTCAAAAAGTTATGATACTTATACAAAATAGAAGTAGGTCAGTAAATATGAGCGGTTGTGAGTTTTTTAAAAAGGTTAGGGTAATGGTGAGATTATTGAGTGAATAAGAATGGCTTGTTATGTGTCTTAATTTATTGTAATGGATGGAGGAGTGAGTATAGTCAAGTTTATAGTGAAGGGAGAAGTTGGTAGATTTCAAGGATAGTTATAGTGTGTTAAGAAAAATTAAGAGGAGGTGTTGTGGGTGAAACCAATTGGGGTATAGTTGCTCATACTAGAATTAATATTAAGTAATAAAGACAAGGAAAAGAATTAGGGCTATGGTTCTCATAAAATAGATTTGGGTGTTAGGATAAGTATAGATAACAATCGATAGGTAATGATCTTTGCTAATGGGTATGTATAAGTAGCTTAATGGTAGTATAGACCTAGTTTGACTTTGATTCTATGTAAGTTGAGCGTTTTTGATTAGGATTTGGGGCATTACTTGTAATTATGATTATCATTATGAATTGAGCATTGGATTTGAGATAATATATTAGGATGATAGTGGGATTGAGTGTTATGCTGACATTATTATTGGATTGGGTGTCATGCCAAAACTAGTACATGAACTAAGATCTCCCCCTGCAAGTCATAGTTGAGGGTCCTTGATGATTGTAGAATATGTGTACACCTTGTGTATGCATTCATATTATTATGTTGGCAGATATATTATCGTTATTATTACAGGTTAGCTTGCTTGAGCGTAATTGACAGATATAAGTCCATGGATGTAAGGTATGTCATGGATTTTATATAGATTCTATCTTTTCTATGCATGTTATTCTGCGTGAGGTATTGTGTTACCTTGTCTAAATATTATTGTCTAATTGAGAGAGAGAATAGTTGTTTTTTCAGTGGCATTCAATTAAATAATAGTGGGATGTCCTATTTTTTAAGCAAGAATCACAGCCTTATTCCTCTTGGCATGATGAAAACATTCAGTATTGTCAAGAGTGTAGAAGTGTAGGTGTTGTTTAAGGAAGGTGAATGCATAAATAACATTACCATTGGTAGCACTTAGGGATTTGTGATTAATTGGTCATGTATGTAAAGGTTAATAGAATTATAAAAGAAAAGGTGTAAGGTGAGAGTTGGGAAACTTGTTGAAAGACTTAGTAATGTTCATTTGTCTGAAATTTTATTATTGTCATGATTCCTCCCTAGTTTCTATTGATATTATTTTTTATAACTCTAGTTGACCAATGATATCTACCAGTACGTGGGTTCTATTGATACTATACTTATAGTATCTCCTTAGGGGGTATAGACATATTTCTTGTGAGTTGGATTTTCTGAAGGCGTGGCAATGGTAACTCTTCAGCAGATCCTTGCATCCTACCTTAAAATATATGTTTCCTCTTAGGTCATCACCTTAACATATATGTTTCCTCTTAGGTCATTCTTTCATATGTTTAGTGATCTTGTACTGGTTTAGATTAGGCTCTGGAGAATTGTTAATTTACTTTCTCAATGTATTTATGTGATATGTGTTTTGAATAAGCGATCAATTTATTTATTTATTAATTTATTTTTAATTAAAGATATTTAAATTGTCTTCTTCATTAATTAAATAGTTGGTTGGTAAAGGTTCTTCTATCTAGGTAGGGTTGAGTAGGTGCCTGCATGATTTGTGAAATGAATCATGAAAAGTTGGAAGTAAAATGCCAGTTGTCGGTCCCCATTACAAGAGAAAAGGTTGAGTAGAGTCTTGCTGATTAGTTTGTTGACTACTTCATTAAATCTGTAGGAAGCTACAAGGGACCTAGGAATCAGTCTCACTTTCTTCTCTCCTGTCGTGTTATTTTAGTGTTTTCTCCCTGAGTTGAATTCGATTTATAACTACCATATTCTAATTGATGTCTCGACAATTATAATTAGGATTATTTGGTCCCAGTTAGTGTCTTGGTGATGTTTGGAAAGTTGGAACAGTGTCATTCTAACCAGTAGAGGTCAATAAAAGGTATAGGACTGGTGTACTAGTGTGGTAATTTATGTTGAAAATGAGTGGTATGTGTATCCTTAGGTGAATATGTTATTTTATATATTTGAATATTGTAGTGGCAATGCAATTGGTAACTGCAACTTTTGAGTTAGATCTCTCTCTCTCTCTCTCTCTCTCTCTCTCTCTATATATATATATATATATATATATATATATAATATGCTTACCCGATAGGCACTTGTATTTGAATATTTTGTGAGGTTGTGATAGTATGTTACTTGTATTCCTTATGTTGATATTTTTTAACTTAGTGCTATGTTTGATTTTCAATTACTAGTTTAGTGTACGTGCAATGCACCTGTATGTAGTGTTAGTACAAATGGCTACTTACAAAAAAATGGCATGCATAATACTGCAATTGAAGCTATAGTATATGCAACATTATGTTTGTATACCATTATTTGAGAATATCTGGCGTTATGCTTTAGTTATTATTACTGTAAATAAATTATTTTATAAAAAATAAATTTTAAAGTCATCCTTAATTTCTAAAAGCTAAACTTAAATTCTAAATATCTTGTTTAGGGACCCATTGGCTCGTTATATTTTACATGTATAATATCGTCGTGAAATTTGTTAATCTATAAGCATTTCAGTGATTTAGTTTCTCATTAATTTGTTGGGTTCATTTTTCATTCTAAATCAATTGGACACCAAAAAAAAATCATGACATACATTATAGTTATATGGTATGTTTCAACCAAAAATTATATTTATAATAAAACAAATTTAAATTGATTTAAAATTTTGAATATTGATTTTTCCCCATAATTTAGCTTTTAAAAATACTCATTACTCATAATTTTAGATGGATCAAAATTGTTAAAAATTGTATGTTTAATGGAACTAAAACTAATTGTTTGGTTTATTTAAAGTAAAATTGTAACTAGTTTTAAAGTCCTGTCACATTTGTTTGACAAAATAAAAATAATAATTTGTTTCTCTGAACTTCTAAAATCATATTACTTTTTAAAAAAAAGGTGGTTAAATTTCTAAACTTATTTTTAATATATTTTTTCAAAAAAACAACTTTGCTGATCAAACTAAAAAAACACCTTTCACCAATACTTAATGAATTGTTTTTCTAATGTTACACTTACAAACAACGTATCCAACTCTATTACCATATGATTCGTTTATCCAGCATCTATGATATTAAGTGGAGTGTAATAAAAAAGGTTGTTAACTATACCTAAATTCTTAAATTAAGTCGTATCAATGCCATCGAATATCACTAAACCCTCAATAATTTAAAGAAGCTAAAACCTAAAGCATATTCTTCTATGCGATATTCTAAAGTCTTGCAGTGTGAAATCAATTTTTATTTACAGAATACTCACTGTCATTGTATATTGCAGTTAACACAAAAAGAAAATGTCCTTTTTCTAATAAAATTGAATAAATTTCATTGAAAAAAGAAGATATCGTTTAGTTTAACTGGTACAACTCTAGTAAAAAGGCACAAGACGCAATAATCAAAGCACAACTCACACTCAAGCGAGAAAACAATCACCAAACTTTTAAAGGATTTTAGAAAACAACAAATTGGTATATAAATTAAAAAAAATCATAAGCAATTGCATGAAAAAATTGTCAGCAGCTACCCCAAGAATAGGAGACATATGTAGGCACAACTTGATTAGTCTTGTATATATACAAAAGATATTGTTGGTACAAGAATTTTTTATTTAAATAAAAAAAGATAAGAGTTAATTTTATTATTTTTTTAATGACTATCTTTATCTCTTTTAAAATCTTCCATAGTCAATCTCTCAAATCTCCATATTGGGACATCCACACATCTTGTTTCCAACATCTTATTAATTTCAAATCAATTAAAATATTAACGTAAAATTCTATTTCAAAAAAAATAAATTAATTACCTCACCATCTTTTAATTCTATCAAATTCTATGGTCTTACATTAAATTTGATTTTTTATAATACATGGCTTGATTCTAACCAAAGAAAGAGAGTAGAAAAGTAAAGTAACTCATGAAAAAGTTTGTAGTGAAATAAATATAAAATATTGGAACTACCATTGTCATTAAAATTGCTACATTTACCATGGAAGCCATAACAAGGTGTTGACATCCAACATCATTTGAATAAGAAAAATAAGCAAGAAGCAAAAGTTATATTTTAGGTCTGTAGACACCATGAAATTGCAGTATCTATTAGCCGCATGATCATGGATCAAAAATAATATAATTTACAGAGAGAAAATTCATGCCCATATTTATAAGATTGTGATTAAAATATCTGTTAGGAGTCTTTTCCTAATTCTTCATCTCATAAATTTTAGGAGTCTACATTAATTCACCTAATATATATTACCTTTTGAATATGATATTAGAGAGGAATTTTTTACTTAAAAGACTTTCTTCTATTTGAAGTACAATTCTTACCAAAACAGGCTACATAATATTGTTAAATTATTAGGAAAATAAAACATACAAACTGCAGCCAACAAATTTCTATGAAATAATAACAAATAATTAAGAAAATATTGGAAAAGATATATTAAATGTGCACATCGGGTCAGTGCTGTTAGGGTATGAGGATGTGCATGGAGGCTTTGGTTTTAGGGTTAAGAATGCTGAGGGAGCTGCTTTTTTGGATTTTGTGAGGACCTTTGGGTTGGTGGTGATGAATTCCAACTTTTTGAAGAAGGAGGATCACCTGGTTACTTTTCGTAGTAGGCTAGCTAAGACCCAAATAGACTTTTTGCTTCTTAAGAAGGAGGACAAAGTTTTGTGTAAGGATTGTAAGGTTTTTCCGAAAGAGAATCTTGTGACCCAACATAGACTTTCGGTGATAGATTTGGTTACTAAGAGGGGCAAGAACAGGAGAGGTGGGGAGGGTCGGATAGAATTAGGTGGGGTGGCCTAACTCCGGCCAGTGCTTTAGAGATAGGGGCAAAGTTGGAAGGGATGAGGGTATAGGAGTGCAGGGGGAATGTGGATAGTATGTGGGATAGGGTCGCAGGTTGCATTAAGGATACTGCTAGAGAAGTTTTGGGTGTTTCGAAGGAATGGTCTGGTCGATATCAGGGGGACTAGTGGTGGAATGAAGAAGTTAAGAAAAAGATAAAGATGAAGAAGGTGACACATGTTAAGTTGGTTGAGAGTAAGGATGAAGAAGAGAAGTGTATGAGCAGGGAGGAGTACTAGTTAGCTAAGAAGGAGGCTAAGTTAGCTGTTACGGCTGCTAAGATAGTACCTTTTATGAGTCTGTATAAGGGGTTAAAGGGGAAAGGCGGGGAAAATAAGTTGTTTAGGCTAGCAAAGGTTAGGGAGCAGAAGGGTCGGGATGTAGACCAAATGAAGTGAATTAAGGGAGAGGATGGCAGAGTTTTGGTGGAAGACACCCTCATTAAGAAAAGATTGTAGTCATATTTTCATAGGCTCTTGAATAATGAGGAAGACAGAGGTGTTGTGTTGGGAGATTTGGAGCACTTTAGGGAGTGTCGTAATTTTGGATTTTATCGGTGTTTTAAGGTAGAGAACATTAGTGAGGCTAGTCAAAAGATGAAAAAGGGTAGGGCGATGGGGCCCAACGACATTCTGGTAGATTTTTGGTAGTTTTTTTGTGGGCAGGGTTGAGGTGGTTGACCAACTTGTTTAATATCATTTTCAAGTCTGCTAAGATTCCTGAGGCCTGTAGATAGAGCATGATGATCCCTTTACATAAGAATAAGGGTGACATCCAGAGTTGCAACAATCATCGAGGTATTAAGTTATTTAGTCACACTATGAAAATTTAGGAGAGGGTGGTGGAATAGAGGTTAAGGAAGATTTTGTCTATTTCAGAGAATCAATTAGGTTTTATGCCTGGTTGCTCTACGACTGAGGCAATTCACCTAGTGCGAATACTAGTAGAGCAGTATAGAAAGAGGAAGGGGGATCTTCACTTGGTGTTTATTGACTTGGAAAAGGCGTATAACAAGGTTTCTGGAGAGGTTCTGTAGAGATGTTTGGAGGTGAGAGTGGTCCCTGTTGCGTACATCAGAGCGATTAAGGACATATATGAGGGGGCGAAAACTCGGGGTAAGGACAGTGGGAGGAGATTCCAAGTATTTTTCGATGTTGACTGGGTTGCACCAGGGATTGACTCTTAGTCCGTTTCTTTTTATCATGGTGATAGATGTGTTGACGAGGAGCATACAAGGCAAGGTGCCTTTGTGTATGCTTTTTACTGATGATGTAGTTTTGATTGATGAGTCTCGACAAGGTGTTAATGATAAGCTAGAGGTTTGGCAACAAGCCCTGAAGTCTAAAGGTTTTCGGTTGAGTAGGACTAAGACGAAGTACTTAGAGAGCAAGTGTAGTGACTCGAGGCAAGGGGAGGAAGTGGTAGTGAAGTTGGATTCCCAGGCGGTTTACAAGAGGGATAGTTTTAAGTATCTTGGGTCTATGATTGAGGGGAATGGAGAGATAGATGAGGATGTCTCTCACCGTATTAGGGCAGGTTGGATGAAATAGAGGCTCACTTCAGGAATTTTATACGATAAGAAGGTGCCCCCCAAGTTTAAAGGTAGATTCTATAGAGTTGCAGTCTGGCCAGTATGGAGCGAAGTGTTGACCTGTTAAGAATTCTCATATCCAAAAGTTGAAGGTGGAAGAAATGAGGATTTTGCATTGGATGTGTGGTTTTACAAGGGATGATAGATTTAGGAATGAGAGTATTTAAGAGAAGGTGGAAGTGGTATCGGTGGAGGATAAAATGTGGGAAGTTAGGTTGGGATGGTTTGGCCATGTGATGAGGAGAGGCACGAATGCCCCGGTTCGTAGGTATGAGAGGTTGGCGTTGGATGGTTTCAAGCGAGGTAGGGGTAGACCAAAGAAATACTAGAGGGAAGTGATTAAACATGACATGGAGAAGTTATAGCTGACTGAGGACATGACCCAGGATAGGAAATTATGGAGGAAAAACATTAGGATAGAGAGCTAAGGTGTATGGTGGAGTCGTAGGCAGTAGGTAGGAGGGCTTTTGTGTCCTTGTTTGGCAGTGTTCAATATTTGTGGTGGATTTAATGCCTATGTTATTTTATCTTGTTCCATGCATCTGATGTTTTTCAATATATACTATCCTTTGTCTTGAGCCGGGGGTCTATTTGAAATAGCCTCTCTACTTCTTTAGACGTAGTGGTATGGACTTTGTACACTCTACCCTCTCCAGACCTCACAATGTGGGAATATACTGGTTTGTTGTTGTTGTAATAAACGAATGTGAATAGACAATTTTATATAAGGAGGAGTAAATCTTTTGCACTTTTAGTATATTATAGATTATTGGTAAAAGTAAATCTTTTGCTATGTGAATGGTTATACTTACAGGGAGCCGTCATGAAGTAATAATTAAGTTAAATACTTATCTGGATGTATGGTCTTTTTAAAGAATTAGTTTAGTGTAATTGATTATTATGAGTAATGATAGATGAGTGGCTTAAAGTGAATATCCAAAAATTGTAAATATTGGATGTGATTTCAAGTTATTTCTTTATTTCTATGTGTGAGATACGTCTTGATTTAGTGATATTTGAAGTATTCCTTAATTACTATTTGGTCTTTGATGATATACTTGGATATCCTTATGTGGTTAATCTAAGGTTATCATGTTAAGAATTTCCTAAGATGTGTAGTCTTTTTGAAATAATGTTTAAGCATAAATAAGTCGAAAGAATTGAAAACTACATAATAAACGAATATATAATAATGTGTCTTGTTCAACATTGTTAAACCTGCTAGAACATAAGAATGGGGTAATAAATGTTCATGGCATAACATCATTCTGGAAAGACCTGAAAAAAAGACTCGGATTAACTAGCTGGAAACTACTGTAGTCATAAATTTGCCTTTTTAGCATCATCATCAAAATGAATCCCTATCACTTCTATGAAATTTCTGCAACGATGCCATTAATGTTGCAGAAACATTGCTATAGCGGTAGATCTATCGATGCAGTGATGCCCATACAAAATACTGCTAGAAAATTCTTGGGTTTTTGTGATTTTTTGTTCTCTGTAAAAATAATCATGTATTGGTAATATGCATGAATAGAAATAGTTACCAACATGGATTGTGGTGAAGTGGATGGGCCTTCTCAACCCTTAACTAGAGGTCGAGGGTTCGACCCTAGGCATAGAGAAAACTTTGTTGGGAGCGCTACCCCCCTCTAAATGGGGCGCTACCCGGCGTGAATCCGGATTAATCTGGCTCCAATGCTGGTACTAAACACCAGATGGAAAACCAAAAAAAAAAAGAATAGAAATAGTTAGACAGCATAAATAGCAAGCTAATAGTTTATTAAGTTATGTGCAATAAATAAAAGGTCCTAAAATTACAAAAATAAAATAATGATTGTTTCTTACGTGCCCCAAATAAGGGAATCCTAAGACTAGAAATAGTAATAAGCTAAGAAAAAGGGGAATTGTATAATGTAGAATAGGGACATCTAGTTAGAGTTCCCATCATCTTAAAGACTCGATATGTCAAAGCCCTCCTTATCCATTTCATTAAGAAAGGAGAACTCTTCCACATCATCCTTGTTTAAATTCAAAAGTTTCTGGTTGGGGACTGTGCATTTGAGCATGACCTTTACAATCTTCGGCATGTGATACTGAGTGCATCTCTTCCTCTTTTCCTTATCTAACTCCCTTAGAAACTATGCATAGGCCTGAGTTAGGTTTATTAAAGTTATAGATTACGAAGGAGTCCAACTTGGGAAGGCAAGTGGGACTTTTATAAGTAGCTCAACATCATATCAATGTTGCTATATCCTAGCGCCCAAGGGACTCGAGGTTCTAGATGGGAGGGGTACCAGACTTCTCTCCTTCTTTGACCCTTCTATTTCACCGTCCATCAATATCTTTATTTTCTTCTTACTCTCACTCGGTGAACCCCTTACTTTTAGTGGAATGAAGGGCATGTCACACACCTCCAAAGTGTCACCTCCCTCCTTGGTCACATGTACCCTTTAACACATCTCAATGATCAAGAAGGGGAAGAAAAAATCCCTCAAAGGCCCTCATTTATGTAGAAGCACTTTCACTCATTGATGATTTGCGTCACCACATTCATCATTATCCCAGATTGAGCATAAGCCACTACCAGAGCTCGATGGAAGCTCACATTTATAATACTTCCCGAAAAAGCTACCTCCAACCTCTGCTATCACGGGACTGTTTTTTATTTTCCCAACACTCGTCCACCATACCTTGTTCTCCAGACCCTCAACACCAAGGTTTGTGCAAACCACTTTAAGTTGGCCTCATCAACCTTTACCTCAAAGGCAACATTAGAGGGTTTTGGTATCTCTAAAGTTTAATTGATGATTTAAGCATCCATCACAATGTTCTTCCCTATAATACAGAATGGTAGGTTGAGGCAAGTACTAGTCCACATTCGAGAATATGGCATAGTAATCTTGAACTATCTCCAGATTGTAAGTGGGGATGAAATCTATCAATATCTCCCATACAAAGTCCCATAACGGATCGTCAAAGTTGGGTGTTTCCTTAGCCAAGTGCTTCATCACGATTCCCCTCTTATGGTACAATTCTCTAGTTCTCAACCCCTCATATAGTAGTCTCTACCCGAACAGTTTGGGAATCATAAGTATGAGGGTTGGGTATAGTGATAGTCCTTCAAAAGTTACATTATAGTTATTAGATTCCACTTAGGTATACTACGGAGAGGAAAAAAATTGTAGATGGAATTTGAAAAATCTCTGGGTATAAGACCTTAGAAATTTGCCACTATTTTATTTTGGACCATTTAACATATGTAATGTAAATTTTGTACTTGAATCATGATAAAGGATGTTAACAAGATAAATTGTGTAAGTTTCAGAATTTTTGAAAGTGGTTTGGGGTCATTTTGGGACCCCTAACCAGTGAGGGTCCACAATAGGAATGTGGAACGATGGCCAATAACGTGATACCATTGCGCCATGCTACTAGGAAAATCTTTCCCAGCCTTATATTTTTCAATTAGGGTGGGGGAGTTTTAGTCCTTTTCCCCCTTAAACAACTTAAAACACCATATTAACCCCTTATTTTTGAGTTATAAAGATCATACATTGCTCTTCTCCTCTTTAACTCCCAAATTAAGAAAACACAAGGGGTTTCTATAGGATTCCAATCTCTAGTCTTAAAACTTCAATTCCTCCAAATTCATCTATATTCCAAGCATGTTGTACACACCCTAAGTTTAATTTTATATTATTGCATCAATTTATTCAGTATTTATATGTTTTGAATAATGGGTTTGAACTTGGGTTAAGGGTATTTGGATTGTGATAATCTTGCATTGTTATATCTTGTTTAAAACGGTATACTCATGTTTTAAGCAATGGATTTTAACTAACTTAGTGCATTGTTATAATGGTTGATTGTGAATGGAAGTTGTAGCTTATGAAAATGATAGAATTTGGTACTTGGTTTCACAAAATTGACAAAATTTGGCATGGCAATGGCATAACCCTCAACTCATATTATTATCTTGGTTTTGATTATGGATTTTGCATAATCAAACTAATCTTTTGAAAGAATGTTTCATTGTATTAAATGGAAAAAAAGATTAAAAAAAAAGGCTTTGGAATGCCCTTGGTGGCTATTGTTTTGGATTTTGAAATGGAATTTGGAGTCTAAATGGTTAAATAGATTATGGTTATGTTTTGGCATAAATGGAATAGTTTTCAAGCCTATTGGTATGAAGATACCAAGTTGTAAAATTCCTTAACAAAAGACTCCATAATTAATGGTTGGTCTATGTGCAAATTTCTTGAGTTTGGTCTTAAAGGGAATTGTGTATCTTACCGAGAAGGTGTAGCCCTAGGGGGACCAACACTGGAAATCATGTTTGTTGATGTTGGAGGTGTATGACCATTGTCTCTGATGCAAACATTATATTTTAGATGGCTATATTCTTCTTGTCTTTATCCATTCCTTGATACATGCGGCTAACATGGATTCGGGCCTTTTCGGCAGGGGGAGTCTGACCCATATAGCTTATGGGTGATTAGAAAGTCGGTATGGGCTACACAATTCAGTCTAATGTTTTAAACGATTATGTTTTATGTCCCTTGTCCCTACCCGACATCCTATATATACTTATAATTGTTGTGCATGTGGTTTATTACTTGATTTTTTATAAATGCATTATTTTATCCCTTTCCTTAGATTGCATGACAGTACTCGCCATACTGATATCCCCAAATGCTTCATTATTTCATGATGTAGGTTTTAAGGAATTTTTTGGTGATCCTGTGCAGTGTTAGGTGGTTTGGTACTCCTATTGATCAGTTGTGAAGTGGTGAGCCTCCATTTTTTGGAAGGCCCAGCCATTCTCTTTGTTTTCGTTTACTTTTTTCTAGCACTTATTGATTTCTTTGTCATAGTTAGGGGAATGTCCTGACTTAGTTATTATTCTTGGATTAGAGTCTTTTGTGGACTGTATTCGTATGTCATTAATATCTTGTTTTGATTTTCTATCTTTTATTTGTATTTATATACATCTTTTATTATCATGGTTGGCTTTCTGTAATGACTTGTAAATTTGATATTATATGTGAAAAATGTGTTTTTGTGTGTTTCACTATTTAACTCCTCTCCATAATTGTATTATGGTATTTCTAGGGTGTAGGGGTGATTGGCATGATTCTAGATGTTTTTTGGTTCCTTTTGACCTATATAGTGGTTTTTGGAGGCTTCGAGAGCCTTATAATGGAACTCTGTGGCTATCTTTTGATCCATGCAACGGATGGCTGAACGGACTGAGCCAGAAGATCCAAAACGTTGGTTTTTTGGTTGTAATATGTTTTGTGTGGTTTTACAACTTTTAAATTTCATTTTGACCCTCGATTTAGAAATTGTTATTTTGGGTTTTGGAGGTAAACTTTGTGAAAATGGTGTATTTTTAAAAATATGATATTTCCACTGATTTTGGAGCATCGAATTTAGTGTGGTTACATAGTTAGTTTGCGTATATCTAATTCTGAATGAATCCTGATGCCTTGGTGGTAACTTGAAAATTTCCAAGTTTTAGCTGATATCTGGTGCCGGTTATTGCTAGACCTGACAGCGATAGCGACTCTGCGATTGCCATGGGCCTAGTGCAACTTTGACTAGCCTGTCCAGGCCGGGGATAATGCGATCAGACACCCCGAGTCGCGATAGCAACAACCGAGGACCTGGACTAGGTATAAATTTAGTCTTTTTACATGATTTTGGTATTTTTAACCTTGTCTCTTGAGAACTAAACCCTTAAATAGTGTGAGAGCTTAAAAGTGAAGTTTGTAGGTACTTGGGAAGCTATATTAACATCTATTTCTTGAATCTCTTACGGATTTAAGATAAAGATTAACCCTTTCTTAGTTTAAATTCTTGATTAATTGTTAAAACCCCAAAAATCTTAGGGCTTGATTTTCGAAAAAAGGGTCTAAAATGCCCATCAACTATGTGCAATGGTGTTGAAGTTCCCTCCGTCTATCTATTTGGCTTAAAATTCCCTTCTTGTCTACCTATTGGACCTAAAATACACTTCATGTCTACTTATTGGGGCTATTTTATCCTTTTATTTCACATATCAATTTGTCATTTTTATATGTAGTATTACCGGGAGATTTAAGTTCAATGAATTTTGTTGGGATTTATTTGTTGAGAATTTCCTTAGAAATTTTCTTACTTTGAGAATTACTTGGAGATTTTGTTTCTGTGAATTTAGTTGGAGATTTCTTTTGTGATTTACTTGGAAATATGCATACTTGAATTTTTTACTATTATAATTTTAATTGAAATTTTTTCTAGGAACGTAAGAATTTTTTTATTTAGAGACTTACCAAGAAATATTTTTAAAAATATATATTTAAGAAAATTAAAATTATAAATATCAAGGATAATGATATTAGAAATGAATTTATTTTTAAATTTTTATTCTGTTGTCAGGTTAAATAAACTATTATATAAAAATTTTAACCAAATGAGGTATCAGAACATTACCCGAAAAAAATATATAAGAAAGGATCTAACCAACATTTGAAATTATCATATTTAGTTAATTTATATTACATATTTATAGATATGTCATGCATATTTTTTAATATTTTTAACTTGAATATAATTAATATTTAATCTCGTATAAAACCAGTGACACCATTTTTTTGAATTTGAATAAAACAAATCATTAAAATTAGATGGCTAGTTTTTTATCCAATAGAAAAATAAATAGTGCACAATATCAATTTTTAGTCGTTCTAAATTAATCTGTTAAATAAAAGGGCAATATAGCCCCAATAGATAGACAGGAAGGGAATTTTAGGCCCAATAGGAAGACATGAAGAGCATTTTAGGCCCAAAAGGTAGACGAAGGGCATTTTTGTACCATTTCACATAGTTGGAGGGCATTTTAGGCCCGTTTCCTCTTGATTTTAAACCCCAATTTCACTCCTTTTCACTTGAATAATGTTCCTAATCTAAGAGTTACTTATACTTATTTTTCCTCAATTTAGTCTTCAAACATCTTCGATACTTGGTTTTAAGATGGATTTCAAAGGCTTTACCCGGTAAAGTTGGAAAATAGTTTTTCTTCAATTTAAACCTCATTTTTAACTCTATTTGACTTGAGTGTTCAGTTGGAGATTCCTAGAAGCATGGAAAATACATTTTTGCTATAAAGTTACAATTTTTCTATTCTTTTCTAAAAACCCATTTCAGGGGTCCGTTTTGATCCCAAACCAAAAGTAGGCAATATGGGTATCTTTGTCTTTGTTTTGATGCGTAGATTTTATATTTCATTATTTTAGTTAATTTTGGAATTATTTGAGAGAAGTAGGGTCGCAATGTGAAGTGTTGTGGACCAATTTCGGCATCCTAAGTAGGTTATGGCGTAACTCTTTCAGACTAGTTTGGGTAGTAGATATTGGTACAAAATACATGTTAAGGGCATAGGAACGGATCATCAATTTGACTATATTAATGTGTTGTGCCCTTGTGGGGGTCTATATGTGGTATAATTATTGGTTTTGAGACATTATGTGATATGTGTGACCGTGTGGGGTCTTTTGTGATACTAATAGCCTTATAATCATGTTAATAATTATTTCTTGTTGATTAAAAGGTATGTTGTGGTACCATTTGTGCATTGTGATATATTCATACTTATTGATATATAAAACATGTGGAAATTCATGGATGGTTAAAAATTATGAGTGGATATTGGCTCACATGGTTGTTAAAATATATCATTGTGGTTGGTTGTGGAAATACATCATGTGATTGGTTGTGGAAATACATCATGTGATTGGTTGTGAGCATTAAATTCTCATTTATGAAACATTGGTACCACCATTTCAATTTTTGATAAACACTGGCAACACCTTTTATAAAACCCTTTTTGAGTGTCGTCGGGAAGGAGATATTGTGGCTTCTTATAAAACCCTCCTCAAGGGATGTGTCGGGGAGAATGTGTAATAACCCGAAATCGGGTTTCGAGACGTCACACGGTGCTTAGGGTCACAAGTGACCCCAAGCTAACCCTTCTACTGGGATAAATCATAAGCAACTGAATAAAAATATAAATCCATACATATCTGCAGAAATTAACTCTTTTCTGAATTTGATCGATACAAAAATGGAATTTTACAGGATTACAATTCTGCCTTTATAACCAAAATTGAAAGAAAATACATCAACTTCTACTGATTGTCTATGAAGCCTCTACTAGTACTGACTATAGGTAGCCGGGTCATGACTCCCGACAACCCCAACTCAATACGACTGAATAAACAAAATACAACACTATAATCTCTGCATAACTAACCCAAACCCTTGAATCAAAAGGACTCATCATCTGTTGACTGGATACCACGAACTGACTGGATCCGAAGGTGCAACTATACCTTTTACCTACATTTCGAGAAAATGTAGCCCACATACGAATATGTGGGTCAGTACCATGGAAAGAGACCAAGCATATGGGGGTGCAATGCATATATAAAATAATATCTTAATATCATCACAGTTTATAAAATTATGCATGCTGATATAGATGACTCACTTAGCTTGAATTAAATCATCATAATCATGAGAGGATGAAATAAGTATAATAACACATGTGAGTCATCATATAATTTGTCAATCACTTTCAGTTCATCAAGAATATCAATTCTCATAATGTAAATATTATTTAAATCTTTCTAAAGAATAACTTCACAATTTCACTTTCAAATCACTTCACCGTTGACCATAGATACAAGGAAACACACACACACTGGGAGATCCTATGGAGTCCAACGTCCAACCCACGTTGGGGAGAGCCGTCCTATCCTTTCAAAAACACTAGTGATCACTATATAAATCAGCCTCAGGCTCACATCCTAAGGGGGTACGTAGTTCTAGGGAAGTAAGGTCACTTTATATCTCCCAGTCGGTGCTAAAGATTACCCCCGAACTTAGCTCAGAAATTTAAATCAGCCTCGGGCTCACATTAAAGAAAATCCACAACAAACACTTCGACAATTTTCATTGGGAGCCAATTTGCTACCCCTTTATCATAATCAATAAAAACATGGATTTCTTTCACAGTCTAGTTCAAAATAACTCATTCACAACCAAAAGGTCAAATCATTCAAAACATCTCTAATATTCAAACAGAAGGTGTTTATAACATATGATTTTCTCAAAATAATAATCTCAAATAGGGTTCCAAAAACCCATACATCAATATCACCATAAATCCTTCCAAAGTTTCATACTTTATGACATAAGCACAAAAATAATCACTTAAAACTTTAAAATTTCAGCTTTATAATCACACATCTTGGTAAAGAAAATTAGCTTTGGGATTTAAATCTCATTGTGCTTATAGCACATAATTTCTCAAAGTACAATTTCAATTAGGACTCAAGGTCTCATACATCAAAATCATATTAAATTTTCTCAAGATTTATGATTTTCATCATAAATATATTTAACTTACTTTAAAATCTGGAAAAATCAGCTTTATGTACAAAAATGTCATCATTCTCATTCAATTCAACTTTCAAAACATAGAGAGTATCATAATCTCATGTAAAATCATATATGGTATAAATTCATGCTTCAAATTCATATCAAAACATGTAAAATCATGTATATTCATAAAATAAAAATTAATTTGGGCACAAGAACGAAAGAGAGTTCTTGTTGAAAAACCCCACATACCTTGAATGATGAACTTTAGATCGATACTCGTTTTTGAGATGTTAATCATGCCTTTGAATGATGTTTCTTTGAGTTCTTGAACTAGGAACTTGGAATCTTGAATAAATTTGCAGAATTAATGGTGAACTTTGGAGGTTCTTGAAGTTCTAGAACTAGGAAGTTGAAATCTTGAATAAATTTGCAGAATTAATGGTGAACTTTGGAGGTTCTTAAAGTTGGATGTAGGAGCTTAGGGTTTTCTTTTTGAGGAAATTTGATGAAATATAACATATAATTCTTCTAATAGGCTTTAATATAGGGTTTGGATGGATTTTAGGTGGGGGGAATGACCAAAACACCCCTAAAAATCAAATAATTCTCACATCTGTCCTTTGATGGACTGTTTTGATAGTTTGAAGTAGATCAAACGTAAAGTTTTACTCCGATATCCAAATTGGATGAAACCAATTTCATTAGAAAGAGGACTCTGATATCATTCTATTTATATATAGTATCTCACCCAGATCATTTTGTACGAGGAGTTATGATTGTTTGAAATTGACCCAAAAATTAACTTTTGGTAGGCTGAAGTAGATCGACCATTACTTTTTGCTCCGATAGACAAATTGGATGAAACCAATTTCTTCGGAAATAGGACTAGCAGAGATTTCTGTTGATATATAGTAGATCACCCAGATCATTATGTACAAAGAGTAATGATCTTTTAAAGTTGGACCCAAAATATGCCAGGCCTCAGTACTTTTTTTCCTGCACATTTTACTGTTCAGTACTATTCATGGTTCGATCGGAATGTTCATAACTCGTCGCTCGAGTGTCCATTTTGGATGATCCACATATCATTGGAAATCTTATTCAATAATCTACATAATGGTGGGTTATAATCTAAGACATTCAGCACAAAAAATTTATAATTCATTCTAGAAGATAGAACACAACACGTTTACGCACAAAATTTCAATGATAAATTTCCCGGGGTATTACATCATCTCCCTCTTGTAAACATTCATCCTTGAGTGTCGATGAATAAGTATAGAATACCATGGAAATGAGGTAAAAAGGCTGGGATAATGAAGTCAATCCACTTACTTCACTCCAAACTTTCAAATACTTCATAGAACATGCGATTCATAATGAGAATGGTCACATAGTTGGATCTTAAACAAAGGAGACTGATTTTAAGGAATCGATATCTTTGGTTTATTTAGAGACTAAGAATCAAAGGTCTCGAAGGAGATCTCTTCAAAAGAAGGACCACTTGCACCCAAATGAAATGTCCCTCAACACTCCCTCCAAAAGATTCAAATGACATTGTTCGGGGAGAAAATGAACCATAATTTGATACAATCCTATTGTATGGGAACAAGGACCCATATGGCATAAATTAAGATAGGAATTTCTAGTTCTTGGGAAACATAACTCCTTGCTTCCAAACTTAGCGACACTTCCCAACTACTCCCTCGACTATGTTCAAGCCTAACTCCAAGTACTCATGAGATACTCCACATAACACTATAATATTAATCTATATTGTGAACCTTAATACTCACTGAGCCTCACAACTCTTAACTTTAAACATAACTCTTATTGCTACTCCAACAACCACATACAATCTTATACTAGGGATCCGCTAACTTGCGGTGCATTCTTTTAGATATACATCCATAACATTCAAGCCTATACTCATAACCACATACGCACTTCACACATGCACCTCTAAACAAACACTCATAAAGCATCTTCCTCGCTTTCTCTAAGATTCCATCAACTACATTAATCACACATACTGGTCAATTCTTTAAACGGCACACATAACATTTTCTCAACCAATTGAACTATACACAAAAACTCTGTATTACTATTCTTACAACCTCATAGAAGTGCATAAAACCAACGCACAACAATCTTTCCAAATAAACATTTAAAGCTTCAACTAACCACAGCATGTATCAAGGACTTAGCCTCAATCTAACTTCACTTCATTGCCGTGAGCACACCACCTTATATCATAGATAAGGAAGTATCTTATCTCCCTTCTAGACAACTGCTTAGCACCATTAGCTTGACTTAATAAAAAGGTCCCAAAATTTTAAAACATGAAGGTATAATGTAAATAACTTTACTCTCTCTATTGAGGCCATAGGAATAAAATATCAAATACAATAGGATCATTAAGGTATCAAAACTGAAGACACCTATAACGAAAACTGAATCTCACTGATCAATAAGAGTATTGCCTGAGTACTAGAACTGAACATACTGTAAAACTTGAGTATATGAGTCATGGGCAGCATGCCCTGAATTTAGAGCTCATAACTTATGGAATGTGATTCCAACTTCTAGAAGAACTAGAATTTCTCATTTTTGGAAACTAGAAGAGTATGTAATTCTCAATCACGTGTATGAACATGAATTAAGATCATGGAACTGAAATGTAAAGCATGAGTAGGTTTTGGGACAGCTGAAAATACTGAAATAACATTGGGTCAAGCACCAATCTTTCTCAAAGCAAATTTACAACTTACTGGTACTTCTAATAAAATGTAAAAGCTTGACTTGACTACTTGTTCTATCATCTCCCCCTTAGCTTTAAGTCACCACTCAAATCCTCAAATGCTTACTAATTTCAAATCTCCACGAATATCTCTATTGCTGGAATGTACACCATCTACTGCTTCAACTCTTATTTCTATTAGGTCAGCTTGAATACTTTCTAACCTTTTGATAGACCATGCTACTTCTGTCTTCTCCCTCTAATACCATGCCTATGAACTTATGTTTCTAACCCATAAGAATCAAAATCACACTTAAGAGGCTCAACATTTCCAACCATACGCCTCGCCTTAACTTAGCCCTGAAAACATCATGCATTGTCTGACTAGTATTTATCTATCTAACAATCCCATGGCACGACTCACTACACCACATACACTAATCCTCGAAATTAAAGTAGTCCCATAATATCTTGGGTGAACTTTCTAATTATAATATAATATTAAACTTAGTTACAAGTCAACTACACTTAAACTCTTGTGTACACTGTTCAAGCCTATTAGGTCACTTCCAGCAACTAATACCATTAATTCGGAAACCGTCACATTTGGCTTCATGATCACCAATCGTTCAAACTTAAGGTCTCACACTTCACATAATTTACAACTCCATCTCACGTATAACTCCCATGTGAAGGTTATAAAACAACACATCCATGAATACTATCCCACTTAAACTTCATAACAATAATAATTGGTCCTAATCATATAGCCTATCTTATTCACAATCCATTAACACCTCTTTCTTTCACCCGTCACTACTATCTATCATTCATACACAACTTAACATAGTTCATAGCTCTCTACGTCTTAACTTAAATCCCTCTTGCAATCTGGAGAGCGCCTAGATTAACAACACTTACCCACCGAGTACTTCCATCACTAACCTATACTTTCTATCATGCAAATACCGTCAACACCCGTTTCATACTTTGAACAAACTATATCACTTCCTATTAACCCAATTGCATGCAAAAAGGGATTTTGCTATACTTATGCTCAACAAATCACACTTACCATCCTTCTTACTACTACACCTCCACATCCCACATTTTCAACCAGCACAAGGAACAAGATGAACTAGAAGTTGCTAGTGGATCAAAATAGGCCTCACACGGCTTCACTAGACTTTGGTTTTGTGTTTTGATCAGGACAGTTATATGAATTACAAAGTAACTATGCTAGTGAATCGAAATAGGCCCCATACGGCTTCACTAGACTTTGGTTTGTATTTTGAACAAGAAAATGAGGTGAATAACAAAGAAGCTATGCTAGTGAATCGAAAGAGCCCCACACGGCTTCACTAGACTTTAATTTTTCACAAACATAATGATAACAAGATTGCATAATACAAGAGATAGAAACTTGACACACAACATTCAATGATCTAAGAATACACCTTACTTTGTCTTAGTTAAATAACTCATAAGAATGAGGGCATCACTTTCAAATTAAGGAACTTAACACACTAGAGAGCTCCTCTCAAGCCCTTTGTGTAACTTTTGAAATTTCTTGTAGAAAATATAGAAGCATTACCTGGGGAAGAACTGGAGCTTCCGAATCATGTTATCTCAAAAATAATACATAGAGGGAGAAGTATAGATTAACATTGTAGATTCTGAGGAGGAATCTGAAAGCACATCTAACCAAGGCTTAGTTCATGACTTTTATGAACATGAATAAAGTACTTCAATCTTTGGAACTCAAAAGGACTAACAAGATACTTTCTAGCTCTCTTACAATCCCATAACTATTTACGGAGAATTAAGCTTAACTGTTTCTGATACCTTGAAAATGAGGCAGAGTTGGCCAGAATAGAGTAAGATGAAAATCTATATAAGCTTCTTGAAGAACCTTTTTATAGCACGATCTTAGACTTGAAAGAAGGGAAAAATATCCTAAATGCCCTGTAGCCTCTCGAAGAAAAGTACAGATGTCTCTGTACCGTTCCGCAAGAATCTACTAGACATGACTTCATAGACATCCTAGGACACTTGAACTCTGTGCTCTGATACTAAGTTTGTAATGCCCTGAAATCGGGTTCCGAGATGTCACACAGTGCTTAGGGTCACACGTGACCCCAAGCTAACCCTTTTACTGGCATAACTCATAAACAACTGAATAAAACTACAAATCCATCCAAATTAGTAGAAATTAATTCTTTTCTGAATCTGATCGATACAAAAATGGAATTTTACAGGATTACAATTCTGCCTTTACAACCAAAGTTGAAACAAAATACATCAACTTTTACAGGCTGTCAATGAAGCCTCTACTAGTACTAACTGTGGGTAGCCGAGTCATGACTCCTGACTAACCCAACTCAAAAAGACTGAATAAAGAAAATACAACACTATAAACTCTGCATAACTAACCCAAGCCGTTGAATCAAAAGGATTCATCACCTGCTGACTAGATACCACGAACTGACTAGATTCAAAGGTGCAACTATACCTATACCTACATTTCGAGAAAATGTAGCCCACATACGAATATGTGGGTCAGTACCATCGAAAGCTACCGAGCATATTGGGGTGCAATACATATATAAAATAATATCTTAATATCATCACAGTTTATAAAATTATGCATGTTGATATAGATGACTCACTTAGCCCGAATTAAATTATCATAATCATGAGAGTCATCGTATAATTTGTCAATCACTTTTAGTTCATCAAGAATATCAATTCTCCTAATGTAAATATCATTTAAATCTTTCAAAAGAATAACTTTCACAATTCTACTTTCAAATCACTTCACTGTTCACCATAGACACAAGAAAACACACACACACTGTGAGATCCTATAACCGACATAAACCATGTGAGCCACATGGAGTCCAACGTCCAACCTACGTTGGGGAGAGCCATCCTATCCTTGCCATCGGAGTAGGACTTCTAGTATCAATTCAAAAACACTAATGATCACTAAAATCAGCCTCAAGCTCACATCCTATGGGGGCACGTAGTTCTAGGAAAGTAAGGTAACTTTATACCTCCCAATCGGTGCTAAAGATTACTCCTGGACTTAGCTCAGAAATTTAAATCAGCCTCAGGCTCACATTAAAGAAAATCCACAATAAAAATTTCAACAATTTTCATCGGGAGCCAATTTGCTACCCCTTTATCATAATCAATAAATACATGGATTTCTTTCATAGTCTAGTTCAAAATAACTCATTCACGACCAAAAGGTCAAATAATTCAAAACATCTCAAATATTCAAACTCAACGTGTTTATAACATATGATTTTTTTAAAATAATAATCTCAAATAGGGTTCCAAAAACTCATACATCAATATCACCATAAAACCTTCTAAAGTTTCATACTTTATGGCATAAGCACAAAAATAATCACTTAAAACTTTATAATTTCAGCTTTATTATCACACATCTTGGTAAAAAAAATTAGCTTTGGGATTCAAATCTCATTGTGCTTATAGCACATAATTTCTCAAAGTACAATTCCAATTAGGACTCAAGGTCTTATACATCAAAATCATATTAAATTTTCTCAAGACTCATGCTTTTCATTATAAATATATATAACTTACTTTAAAATCTGGAAAATTCAGCTTTATGTACAAAAATGTCATCATTCTTATTCAATTCAACTTTCAAAACATAGAGAGTATCATAATCTCATGTAAAATCATATAGGGTATAAATTCATGCTTCAAATTCATATCAAAACATGTAAAATCATGTATATTCATAAAAGAAAAATCAATTTGGGCACAAGAATGAAAGAGAGTTCTTGTTGAAAAACCCCACATACCTTGAATGATGAACTTTAGGTCGATACTCATTTTTGAGATGTTAATCGTTCCTTTGAATGATGGTTCTTTGAGTTTTTGACCTAGGAACTTAGAATCTTGAATAAATTTGCAGAATTAATCGTGAACTTTGGAGGTTCTTGAAGTTCTTGAACTAGGAACTTAGAATCTTGAATAAATTTGCAGAATTAATGGTGAACTTTAGAGGTTCCTGAAGTTGGATGTAGGAGCTTAGGGTTTTCTTTTTGAGGGAATTTGATGAAATATAACATATAATTCTTATAATAGGCTTTAATATAGGGTTTGGATGGATTTTGGGTGAGGGGAAATGACCAAAACGCCCCTAAAAATCAAATAATTCTCGCATCTGTCCTTTGGTGGATTGTTTTGATACTCTGAAGTAGATCAACCATAACGTTTTACTCCGATATCCAAATTAGATAAAACTAATTTCATCAGAAAGAGGACTCTCATATCTTTCCATTGATATATAGTATCTCACCCAGATCATTGTGTACGAGTAGTTATGATCGTTTGAAAATTACCCAAAAATTCACTTTTGGTAGGCTGAAGTAGATCGACCATAACCTTTTGCTCCGCTAGACAAATTGGATGAAACCAATTTCATTGGAAGGAGGAATCACAGAGATTTTTTTTGATATATAGTAGATAACCCAGATAATTATGTACAAGGATTTATGATCATTTAAAGTTGGAGCAAAAATACGCCAGGCCTCAGTACTTTTTTTCCTGCACGTTTTACTGTTCACTACTATCACGGTTTGATCGGTATGTTCATAACTCATCGCTCGGGTGTCCATTTTGGATGATCCACATATTGTTGGAAATCTTATTCGATACTCTACGTAATGATGGGTCATAATCTAAGACATTCTGCATGAAAAATTCATAATTCATCCTAGAAGATAGAACCCAACCCGTTTACGCACAAAGTTTTAGCGAAAACTTTTCTGGGGTATTACAGAAGGTATGGATATATGGATTGTATATGGTTTTATGAAACCATATGGGTCCTACATCGGGAGGCTTTCCTTCATGGTTGTATATGGAGGCTGTGCAAAAACCTCGTGAATCATCATCATCTTCTTATTTTTATACATTGTACTTACTTTATTGTATTTAAGTTATGGTTGAATTTCCAAATTGATATTTCATACCTATAATTTTTTTATATTTTTGTATTAGTATATGTCTTAACTAGTGTAACAACTTGAGACTGCACCCTAGGCATCACATAATGCTTTCAACACCGAAAGACTACAAGTTAACCCATAACTAGTAGCTGCTGTGAGTACTGAATATAATACTAAAATATATATGCAGAAGAAATCTAAAAATGCCATAAGGTTCTCAAAAGACTAAAATAATAGTAACTGAGTATAACTTATAATAAAATCTAAAAATTGAAAAATTGTCTATGCTAGTTTGAAAGCCTCTAACTGTTTGAATATGGAGTTAATGGGACAAATCCCCAACTACTCTAACTGAAATAACTACCGATCTACTGAAACACAGAAATAAGTAAACTCTATCCTCGAAATATGAGGACTCATCACTTGTAACGTCCCAAATCTGGTACCTAAAATGCTACACGATGCTGATGACCCTGGAGGACCATAAGCTAACCCATGACTGATATCTGTACCTGAACACTGCATAATGTACTGTATAAATATGGAAACATGAACTGAAAGGCCATAAGGTTCAAAACTGATAAATCACCATAGGACATAACATCTAGGATGAGGTATAAATACCCAAAACAAAACTGTCTAAACAAACTATAGTCTGAAAAGCCTCTAAAATATGACTGTCTGAAAAAGGAGTTAATAGTACATGTCCCCAACTAACTACAACTAATAAATTAATTAATGAGATAATGAAGAAATAATCATGTCCTCAAAAGATGAGGACTCGCTGCTAACTCTGACTGCTGAGATAAAATGCTACTGATGCTCTGGAGCTTGTTCTTCTAAACCTATGGAATAAGACACCATAGCACAAATGTGTCAGTACATTGAATGCACTGGTATGCATATGAGGTAGGCTGGATGCATGGGGTTTATATGCATAAACAATATGGCTAATAGACTAATATGAATATGAGAATACATGCATGAATACATAGGAACTATATTTGAGATCATGATAACAAGAATTTACTAATAACTAACATGACTAATTACTGAGTTCTAATGACTGATATAACTGATAACATGAGTGACTGTATCTGACAGTCCTAAATCTGATGGAACTAGCTGAGTTCTGTATTAGTCTGAGCTGACTGTATTTGACAGTCCTGAATTCTGTAGAACTATCTGAGTTGTATTACTAAGACTGAATGATTATATCTGATAGTCCTAATTCTGTATCTAAAATTGTGGAAAGTAGTCACCTAATCGACATGCCCTTAATACACCATTATGTCTTAGTTGGGGTCCAATCTTTAACCCCAATTGGAAGGGTGTCAATACCGCACCACTGGTAAGGACAATCTGTAAGTAACCCTCATATAACAGGTAACTCTAGTGAGAATGGTGGGAACCCTTATATAAAAGGTTAAGTCACCTTATCTACCCTCATATAACAAGCTATGATATCTCAACCTATGCTAGCTATGTAGTTCTAGAACGCAAGGATTGCTTCTAAAATCATATCCTCATATAACAAGTAAGTTCCCATCCTTAGGTTCACTCGTTGCTAATTCCTACTCCCATCTAAATAGACACTGAACATGATTAACTGAATAGGACTAGACTGAATTCATGGACATTTGTTAACTTATTGAATACTATTGAGATTACTGAATCATAGATCTTTCCTGAGTCACATGACTGACTAAGTTCTATGTACCATGGCTTGACTGAGGATATCGTGAAAACATGACATTGGCTCTAGGCATACAACTAAATTGTCGGGTACAAGTACCCCTAGGACTCGTTAGAGAGAAACTGACAAGGCATGATATTCTTGAATATGTGACCAACATCATTAATCCATAACACAATAATTAGAGATATTTCATGGGTATTTGATTATCATAGCTTGGTACGTGCATAAGATAGCATGTACACATAGCACAATTTCATAAGTCTAACTCATGAGCAATCCAACAACAATTTCAATACATAAGAATAATATGGAAATCATTTTGAACATAAGGTTAAAGCATACATTGTCATTTGGATCACAATTTAGCTATAGTGCATAATTTCTATCCTCCTAGGTGATAACGCTCAATCTACAGCTCTCGTGGGAGTGTAAAGCGGTCGTTAGCAAATATAGAACCCAACCTGGGTTGGGTATCGATCCCACAGAGAATAGCTTGGCCAACAAGCAAGAGAAATTACTAGACTTTTAGTGCAAGTCTCGTAGGAAAGGGGGGATTGTAGTATGTAACCAAAACAAGAATGTAAGAACTGAAAATAGCAAAATAAAGAGAGATTGTCACGTGTGTTGTAAACAATGAGAATTGAGGCGTTGGGGTTATGTCCACCTTCTGAGGTATACGTCTCTATTGGCTATGAGTGTGTAGAGTCTTGACATGTAATTGCTTATAGAGAATTGTAGTCGATGGTAAATCCAAGCGTCTCTCGACCTAAACAAGGACTATTTCACTTTAACTCTCTTGAGCTTAAAGCGTGACTAACGGTACGAATTCTCCAAGAAGTTAGTCCAGGTACGGCACTAGCTTTTTAATAGGAAAGGGTGTCCTACTACCTTGACATTATCTCTTTTCCAGACAAATAACTTTTCTCTCGAACAAGTCAGATGTTAGACTGGCGTTGGTCTATGCGTCTTCTTTTCTAGACAAATAACCTTTCTCTCGAACAGGTTAGATGTTAGAATGGCGTGTTCTTGTGTTTGAACCGCAAAGAATGTAGATTTAAGATGAAGAGAATAATGATATAAGCAATATACTTGTCTTGAACTCACAAACTCATAGCTATAGATAGTAACTCATTCGGCTTCCATAACCCCAACTAAGAGATTTAGTTACCCATGAATGCGAAGGATATCACGTTTTGCATGGTGGATGGCGTGAATAGTAGGTGTTTGGCGTGTGGTTTTAGTGATTCCGTAGCAAGTAACGATTCTCTTGTTGTGGAATTTAAGAGTAGAAGAATGAAGAATTGAGAATGGGTTGTAGGAAGATGTCTTAATTGTAAGGAGATGAATGAATTGTCAGAATGTCTCCCCCCCTTTTAAAATCTCTAACATGATAGGGTATTTATAATACTCCTATCCTACTCCTACTAAACTAATAAAATAAATAACCAAATCCTAATATACTAATGAAATCCTTGACCCAATTGTACTAGGGTAAGGTTACAAAATTATAATCCAAATAGAATGATGAAACACATAACCTAATTGCACTAGGTTAATGTATTATGGCAAAAATCCAGCTTTGTGTCTGTAAGTCCCAAAGTCTTCAGAAATGCTGTTTTAGCCCGGGACAGATTTTCCATGCAGCAGATTTAGTCCTTTATGCGTCCAGCTCCTTTCCATCTCGTTTGTGAGCTTTCTTTTGCGTCAAGTAAGCCATAAATTGCTGTATTTTGCATCATTTATACCTGAAACTTTCCTAATCACATTTGTTAGCTCATTTACAGGAAAAAGGACTAAAAGTGTACGAAATAGATAATTAGTTCTCGAAACTAGGCTAAAATATGGGCAAAATATATTGATATAGGCGCGTAATTTCGCCTATCATCACTAGGCATTTTATCAAACACCCTACATACACACTTCAGCATAGGCACAATCATCAAATTGACATATTATAAATAATCAATTTATGGATTTCACTCACTTGCTAATGTAGCTTCATGAAAAACATATAAACATTCCAACTTGGGAATCATATAACAAGGTAAACATGGTTACAACCAACCCACAACATAAATATCATGATTTACAATTTGAAATAGGGTTCTTGAGTTTTATGGATGATCCATAAATCAACACTATACATACTTTAGTTATTGATTCTATGAATATTGATGGAGAGACTCTTGAGTTTGAGTATTGAATTTGAATCATCAATTGAAAACCCTAGCTTGTTCTTGAGAGAAACTTGAGATAAACAATAAATTTTGGGTGAAGAATGGCTAAATCATGTGTTGTTGGGTTTAAATAGGGGGAGGGGGGGAATTGATTCTTTTAACCCTGGACACATATTTTAAATTTGTGAAAATTTCCTGACCTGGACCCTTGGCGTGATGCGGCGCTATCACACTGTGTCACTTAAATTTGACAACTAGGAAATTGAGGGATGGTGCGATGCGGAGCCATCACGTTGCCACTTTATTTTTGACCTAGAAATTTGGCACGACACGCCACTATCATAGACCCCTATTGGAATTTGACAAATGTCATTTTCTCTTGTGGCGTGGTGAGCCACTAACAAATATGGTGTTGTTTTATGATGGTAACTTGAAATAGTCATAACTTTTTACTCGGTTATCGGATTTAGGAGAATCTTATATCGTTGGAAAGCTTATTAAATTTCCCACATAACAAAATTAAAAATCATAAAAATTCCTTATGGAATAAACATCATTCAATTTAGAAGATAATTCTTAATATTCTTGGGACGAAACTAGTTAGGAAACTTCAAGGTATTAAAATATCTCCCCCTTAGGAATATTCGTCCTCGAATGAGACTGACTGAGATAGGAGAAATGATGAGCTGAAGTATATATTGGACATGAAAAACTGAAACATGACTAACATTACTGAGATTTACATTGAGCATGCATATCTGATGCTTGATTTCATGACTTAACTGACTCATGAACACATGACTGAGATTTCTGATAACTGAGTTTCTCACAAGGATAATGCATGTCTGATGCATGAACACATAACTAATTCGATCCATGAACATCTAACTGAATATGCAATGGTACTTAGTACCAAGTTTAAAAATGGAATTCAGAACATGAGGCTGATACCAAGTCATTTGTACATGAAAATGGAAAATCTTAAAGAGAACTATTACCTTGAGTTAGATCTGAGTTAGCGGAGAAGAGGTGAGGATACTTAATTTTCATGTATTTTTCTTCTTCCCAAGTAGCTCCCTCAACGGACTGATTCCACCAAAGAACTTTCACTAGAGGGACTTCTTTGTTCCTCAGTCTACGAGTCTGATAGTCTAGAATTTCAACTAGAGTATCTTCATAAGAGAGGTTTTTCTGAACATCTATGCTCTGAATAGGGAATACAACTGTTGGGTCACCTATACATTTCTTGAGCAAAGAGACATGGAGGACTAGATGAACTGAGGCAAGATCTGAAGTCAATTCAAGCTCATAAGCTACATTGATGAAGAGAGAAAGAATTTTGAACGGACCAATATATCAGGAGCTGAGCTTTCCCTTCTTGCCAAAATTTTTCACTCCCTTTATGGGAGATGTCTTTAGATAGACATAGTCATCAATCTCGAATTTGAGATCCTTTCTACAAACATCTGCATAAGACTTATGTCGGCTCTGCACAGCTCGAAGTCTTTCTCTGATCAACTGGACTTTTTCTAGGGCATCGATACTAAGTCAGGCCCCATAACTGATGTCTCACTAACTTCAAACCAACCAACTTAAGATCTACACCTCCTACCATAAAGAGCTTCGAATAGAACCATCTTAATACTCGAATGATACCTATTGTTGTATGAAAACTCAATCAAAGGCAAGTGGTCATCCCAACTGCCCTTGAAATCAACTGCACATAGCCTTAGCATATCTTCTAGGGTGTAAATGGTCCTTTCTGCTTGACCATCTACCTAGGGATGGAAAGCTATTCTAAGATGAACTTAGGTACCAAGACACTTTTGGAACGTGTTCTAGAAATGAGAGGTGAACTGGGTACCTCTATCTGAGATAATAAATAACGGAACACCATGCAATCTAACCAACTTTTTGATGTAGAATTTCACATAATCCTCGGCTGAATAAGTGGTATGACTGAAAGAAAATAAGATGATTTGGTCATTCTATCTATAATGACACAAACTAAATCATGTTGATGACGAGTACAAGGCAAACCTATCGCGAAGTCCTTGTTTACTTCTACCCATTTCCAAGTAGGACTACTGAAATCCTGCATGGACCTACTAGGCTATTCATGCTCTATCTGAACCTTCTGACATGTAGAGCACTTAGCCATAAACTCTGCAACATCTCTTTTCATCTTACTCCACCAATAAATCTCCCATAAGTTGGGGTACTTCTTTGTGGACCCTGGATGAATTGACTAGCACGCACCTTGTGCTTCTGAAAGAATTCACTACCTTAAGTCATCTATACCTAAAATACAGAGACGACTCTGACAATATAATACACTATCTCCCCCTTGGGAGAAAACCTCTACTTTCTGATCCTTGACTAATTCTTTCAACTTGACTAGACTAGGATCTCTATCTAGCTTTTCTTTCACCTCAGAAACTAGAGATGATTCTGAATTACTCTAAACCCATATATAACCCTCTTCTGTATTGACCAAGTGAATGCCTAGTTCAGAAAACTGATGAACTTCCTGAGCTAGTTTCTTTTTACTGTCCTCAACATGCGCAACACTACCCATCGATAGTCTACTAAGAGCGTTGGCCACTATATTGGCCTTGCCCGGATGATAAAGGACACTCATGACATAATCTTTCAAGAGCTTTAACCACTTTCTCTAAAAAATATTGATATCTTTCTAAGAAAGACATACTAAAAACTCTTATGATCTGTGAACACATCTATATGAACTCCGTATAGATACTGCCCCTAAATCTGTAAGGAAAAAACTATGGCGGCTAACTCGAGATCATCAGTAGGATAATTCTTCTCATAGGGTTTAAGTTGTCTTGAGGCGTAGGCTATGAACTTACCATGCTGCATGAGGAAACAACCCAAACCTACTCTGGATGCATCACAATACACTACAAACCCATCTGGACCATCTGGAAGAGCTAAAACTAAAGTTGAGGTAATTTGAGTCTTCAACTCCTAAAAGCTCTTATCGCAAGGATCTGGCCAGTAAAAATTGACTTTCTTCTAAGTCTATCTAGACATAGGGGATGAAATAGAAGAAAATCCCTTAATAAACCATCTGTAATAACCAGCCAGACCTAAGAAACTCCTGATATCTGATGGAGAGATAGATCTGGGCCAGTTTCTTACTTCTTTAGTATTTTGAGAATCTAATCTAATGCCATCATCGAAAATGATATGGACAAGGAATGCTACTAACCTTAGCCGAAAATTTTACTTACTAAATTTGGCGAACAACTGGTGATTTCTGAGAGTCTAAAGTACAATTTTGAGATGGTCTGCATGATCACGCTTACTGTGGGAATAGACCAGAGTGTCATCTATGAAGATTATGATGAACATGTCCAAGTACTGCTTGAACACTTGGTTCATCAAGTCCATGAAAGCTGTTGGGGCATTATTAAGACTAAATGACTTGAATAGAAATTTAAAGTGACCATACCAAGTATGGAAAGCTATTTTTAAAATATCACATTCCCTAACGCCGAGATGATAGCCGGGTTTGAGGTCTATCTTAGAGAAATAGCTGACATTCTGAAGTTGGTCAAACAATTCATTGATTCTAGGAAGAGGGTACTTATTCTTGATCATTACTTTATTGAGCTGATGGTAATCTGTGCACATTCTGAGAGAACCATCTTTCATTCATAAGAATAAAACCGGTGCACCCCACAAGAACTTACTGGGTCTAATGAATCCCTTATCTAAGAGATCCTTCAACTTCTCTTTCAGTTGTTTGAGTTTTGTAGGTGCTATTCTATATGGCAGAATAGATATAGGCTGAGTATCTGGAAGAAGATCAATACCAAAGTCTATTTCCCTTTTGGGAGGAATTCCTAGAAGGTCTTCGGGAAAGACATCTAAATATTCATTCATGACTAGGATGAAATCAAGGCTGGGTGTTTCAGAACTAGTTTCCTTAACAAGAACAAGATGATAGACACACCCCTTAGATATTATTTATCATGCTCAAAGGTAGAAAATAAACAGACTGCAAAAAGCAGATACACTACCCTTCCACTCTGGGACAAGTTTATTTGGAAACTAAAATTAGACTATTTTGTTCCTGCAGACGACTGTGGCATAGCAGGAATGAAGCTAATCCATATCGAGAATGACATTAAAATTAGTCATCTCTAATTTGACTAGGTCTGCTGAAGTGACTTTCTGAAATATCATAACCAGGTAGTTTTTGTATACCTACCAAGCTATGATGGTTTTACCTACTGGGGAAGAGACTAAAAAGGGATCTGCTAGAATTCGGGACTAATTTTGAAATCAACTGCTAAATAAGGAGTAAAAAAAGACAATAAAGCACCTGTATCTAACAAAGTATAAACATGCACATGAAAGATCTATAATATATCGGTAACCACATCAGGAGAATTTTCCTAATCTTATCCGGATGGGAGAGCATAAATTCTATTTGGGTGTTGCCCACTAGTAGCACTAGAGGTGGCACCTTGCTGATTTGGGTGACCATACTGAACTGGAGAACGGTTCGGCTGACCCTGAGGACCTAGCTGAGGACAGTCTCTGACTTTGTGGCCTGGATTGCCACATCTAAAACAAATACCTCTGCCATCTCTACAAATACCCTAATAGTGCTTGCCACAAGTCTAGCAAAGATGATAGGTGTAGGCACTGCTAACATTGCCCTGAGACTTAGAGCCTGGCACTCTATCTTTATTATTGTCCCTAAACTTAGGAGCTGGAGCACTAGCTAAAGAAGGAGATAGAACTGATGACTTAGGAAAAAATAGAAAATGGTTTCCTCCTTCTGATTTAGGCTGAGCAAAGTTGAAACTACCTGTCTTTGCTCTCTTATTATGCTTCTCCCTTATCTTAACATTTTTCTCTTGTATCTACTAAGAATGAGTCATTATCCTGGCTAAAGTCATGTTACTATTCAACATTGCAAACCTACACTCATTGACCACACTATCATTCACCCCAGAAACAAACTTACTCATCTTTGCCCTACTATTTGCAACCACATGAGGAGTATATCTAGATAATTAAGTAAAATTAAAATAATACTCTTTCACTGTCATGTTGCCCTGCCTGAGGTTGATAAATTCTAACACCTTAGCCTCTCTTAGCTCTTGGGCAAAGAATCTATCTGAGAATGTAGTGACAAATTTCTCCCACTCTATAGGCCATGCATCATCTCGCCTTCCTGACTCCTACTACTTGTACCAAGTGTGAGCAATATCCTACAACTGATATCCAGCTAGATCATCACTCTCAACAGTTGATACCCCCATAATATTAGTAACCTTCTAAACCTGATCGATGAATTCCTAAGGGTCCTTATCTGACTTAGACCTGAGAAAAGATGGAGAATTTATTCAGGTAACGTCCAGAATCCTGGCTGCAGCTAAATTGGCCATTGGTTTGGCTAGAATGAAAATTGGTCATTCATGCTGAGCAACAACTGAGTTAGCAAGAATAGTGAATATAGCTTAAAACTCTGCATGAGAAACACGTTTGCCCAAAGGATCTACGGGTTGAGGGGCTAACTAATTTTTGATCCTTCTTTTGGGAGGCATATTTTTTAGAAGAATGGGAGAAATAGATTAGACTGAGAGTCAAGCTTGAGCTCACACTCACTGGCACGACATGAATACAGAAAGAAGAGAAACTATTCCAAAAATATCTCATAGCCTCCTATATATAAATGTGGCATACAACATACCCATGTACAAGACTCTACAAGATGCACCTTTCAGACTTTCTAGGACGCTATTGAACCTTAGGCTCTGATACCAAGTTTGTAACACCCCAAATCTAGTACCCAAAATGCTATATGGTGCTCATGCCCCTGAAGGACCATAAGCCAACCCATGATTGATATCTATACCTCAACACTGTGTAATAGACTGTATAAATATGGAAACATGAACTAAAAGGCCATAAGGTTCAAAACTAATAAATCACCATAGGACATAACATCTGGGATAGGGTATAAATACCCAAAAAAACTGGCTAAATATAGTATATTCTGAAAAGCCTCTAAAACATGACTTTTTGAATAAGAAGTTGATGGAACATGTCACCAACTAAATCCAATTAATAAATTAATTAATGAGATAATAAAGAAATTATCATGTCCTTGAAAGATGAGGACTCGCTGCTAACTCTGACTGTAGAGACTGAAATGCTACTGATGCTCTGGAGCTCGTGCTTCTAAACCTATGGTATAAGACACCATAGCACAAATGTGTTAGTACTTAGAATATACGGGTATGCATATGACGTAGGCTAGATCATGGGGTTTATATGCATGAATAATACTGGCTAATTGACTAATATGAATGTGAGAATACATGCATGAGTACATACAAACTATATTTGAGATCGTGAAAACATGCATTTACTGATAACTAATATGACTAATGACTGATTTCTAATGACTGATATAACTGATAACATGAGTGACTGTATCTAACATTCCTAAATCTGATGGAACTAGCTGAGTTTCATACTTTTCTGGGTTGACTGTATCTAACAGTCCTGAATTTTATAGAACTATCTGAGTTCTATTACTGAGAATGAACGAATATATTTGATAGTCTTGATTTTGTATCTGAAACTATGGGAAGTAGTAACCTAATTGATATTCCCCTAATACGCCATTATGGCTGAGTTGGGATCCAATTCGTAACCCCAATTGGAAGGATGTCAATACTGCACCACTAGTAAGGAAAATATGTGAGTGACCCATATAACTAGGTTACTCTAGTTAGAACAGTGGGAAACCTTATATAACAGGTCCATCGACCTTATCTACCCTCATATAATAGGCTATGAATCTCAACCTATGCTGGCTACGTAGTTCCGGAATGCAAGGATTGCTTCTAAGAATCACACCCTTATATAACAGGTGATTCCCATCCTTGGGTTCACTCGGTGCTAATTCCTACTCTCATTTGAATAGATACTGAACATGATTAACTAAATTGGACTAGACTGAATTCATGGGGTTTCGTTAACTAATGCAATAATATTGAGATTACTAAATTTATGGAGCTTTCCTGAATCACATGATTGACTTAGTTCAATAGACCATGGCTTAACTGAAGATATCATAAAAACATGACACTGTCTCTAAGCATACAACTAACTTGTCGAGGACAAGTACCCCCAGGACTTGATAGAGGGCAACTAACAAGTCATGACATTCTTGAATACGTGACCAACATCAACAATCCATAACACAATAATTAGAGATATTTCATGGGCATTCGATTATCATAGCTTGGTACGTGAATAAGATAGCATGTATACATAGCATAATTTCATAAGTCTAACTCATGAGCAATCTAACAACAATTTCAATACATAAGAATAACGTGAAAGTCATTTTGAACATAAGGTTAAAGAATACATTATCATTTGGATCACAATTTAGCTATAGTGCATAATTTCTATCCTTCTAGGCATTTTCTCAAACACCCTGCATGCACCCTTCATGCATAGGCATAATCATCAAATTGACATATTAGTAATAATTAATTTATGGATTTCACTCAATTGTTAACGTAGCTTCCTGAAAAGCAAATAAACATTCCAACTTGGGAATCATATAACATAGTAAACATGGTTACAACCAACCCACAACATATATATCATGATTTACAGTATGCAATAGGGTTCTTGAGCTTTATGGATGAAAAGGATCAGTAAATTAACACTATACATACCTTAGTTCTTGATTCTATGAAGAATGAAGGAGAAACTCTTGAATTTGAGTATTCAATTTCAATTCTCAATTAAAAACCCTATCTTATTCTTGAGAGAAACTTGAGAGAAACAATATATTTTTGGTGGAGAATGGTTAAATTACGTGTTATTAGGTTTACATAGGGGTGGAAAATTAACCTTTTTAATCGTGGACATGTATTTTAAATTTTTGAAAATTTCCCGACCTAGACCTCTAACGCGATGCGGCACTATTGCGCCATGTCACTAGAATTTAATAACTGAGAAATTAGGGGATGGAGTGATGCAGATCCATCGCGTTGACACTTTGTTTGCGACCTAGAAATTTGGCGCGATTTCCCACTATCGCGGACCCCTACTGGAATTTGACAAATGTCATTTTCACTTATGGCACGGTGTGCCACTGACTAATATGGTGTTGTTTTACGATGGGACCTTGAAATAGTCATAAATTTTTACCCGATTATTGGATTTAGGCGAATCTTATATTGATGAAACAATTATTTAATTTCCCACATGACAAAAAGTGAAAATCTTAAAAGTTCCCCATGGAATAAACATCATTCAATTTAGAAGCTAATTCTTAACATTCTTAGGATGAAATTAGTTAGGAAACTTTGAGGTATTACATCACTATAACTGCTGCTGATAGCCTGAGCTGCTAAGTACGATCATGAACCTGAGTGTATGAACTTATGATATGATACATCATAGTGCAAAAAAAAGAGTATGCATCAGGACGTGGAATGTACTGGTATGCTAATTAAGGTAAGGCTGATATACATGGATTCATATGCATGAGCTGATAACTGACTGAATAAATTCATGAAGTAACTAGATGAGAGTACATGCAAAACTGTATCTACTGAACATGCTATACGATGCATATAGATATATATCCCGTATCTTATACTATACTGAAAATGAGTGCTAAATTTTGTTGGTTGATTAACTGATAGCCATGTTTTTGTAGAACTGTTTGAGTTCTTTATTGAATACTAAAACTGAAACTATAACTGTGAGAGTGTTCATCTAATCGACATACCCCAATATAGATTGATTTGGGGTCCAACTTGTAATCTCAGTTAGAAGGGTGCTAGTACTTTACCACGGGATACTAACCATGTTGGGTCAACCCTAATCAAGAAGGAAGACTCATGAAGTATATCTATGATTATGTCAACCTTAGTCTGGCAGGAGGATGACTTACCCTATGCTGGCTACGTAGTTCTATAATGCAGGGACTACCACATAGGGTCAAACTCTCTGCTGGAAGAAATGCCTACATCCCTGCGTTTGCTCAGTGCTGAATCCTACTCCCAACTGAATCGACATTGAACTGATCACTAAACTATACTAGGCTTGACTAAACTAACATTGATCGTATTGACTAACTGTACGGGACTGATTTTACTAAGTTCTGTTAATTAGCTGAGTACTTCTGTTCTTGACCTTTATCCAGACTAGTCTATAACTATTGCAACTAATTAAACAACTATATTTTGGGTAATAAATACCCCAGGATTTGATAGCATAATAGATAAAACATAGCAAATCTTGAAAGCATAACAATAGTCAGTTTCCACAATTTAATCACTGAGATATTTTGTCAAACACTTGGAGGTCATGAACTTGTACATGAATGAGAACACATGCTAACATGTCATGATTACACTATTGACTTCACATGGACATTCTATCAAACACTCGGGGAGCATAATTAATGCACATGATAATGAACAATATATAAACAACATGACTACAACTTAAACTTGCAATTTAAAGGGTTTTTGCATGGGAATTAGGCCAATCAACATACATTCTATCTTATGTTCATGAAACTTATAATTTAATCTTGAATTGAAAACCCATACAACAACACAAAAATGAACACAACTTAATTTACATATGTAAATCATGAAACAGAAAACTTGTAGTTTTAAAAAAAAAGGGTTCTTGAACTCGAAGGATGGAATAAAACCCAAAGATGAACACCTAACATACCTGAGTAGTTGAATTCTTGAAGTTTCTTGGAATTTTTGTTGGGAATTGACCTTGAATCTTGAAGGTTATGGTTTTCTATTTGAGAGAGCATGTTCTTAATTTAAGGGAATTGAATAAAATAATGATTAATTAGGATACTAGGGCATTAATCTTGTGTTCTGTAGTGATTATGGTCATGTAAAAAAACCCAATTACCCCTGGAAAAAATTACATTTTTGTCACTAAAAATTCTAATTTTGGCCATCACCGTAACGCAATGCATTCATGGTGAGCCACTGGAATATGGATGAAAGTGTATTTCCATGTACAAGGGAAAAAATACACTTTGGATCAAAGCGGTAGTATCGCATTACGTCACTAAAAATTAATGAGTGCAAACTGGCAGTCCTCCGCAATGCGATGCTTATTGCGGTGCTTCACTAGAAAATGCCAATTGGGAACTGGGACTTCACTACAATGTGGTACTATTAAGGTGATTCACTAAAAAATGATGAGTGCCATTTGTCCTGCCACTGTGATATGGTACAATCGCATTGGGCTACTACTGAATGTAAATTAGCCATAACTTTTTATCCGGTTATTAGATTAAGGCAAAATTTATATCATTGGAAAGCTGATTGAATTTTCCACACTTTGATGGGTCTTAAATTAGAAAATTATAAGTATACTCAAGGTTATATATAGGAAAAATCATACGATAAGAGCTGAATAAAGTTAGGAAAGTACAGGGTATTACAACTAGTATTCAAAGACAAACATTATTCCTGTTTGCTTTTTGATGTATTTGACTCAGGGATTTTATTAGTAGTTGTTACAATATTAACACCTGGCTTTGAAAACTATGGATTATTGATGGTTATTTTCGTTCCACATTTGTTATACGTATATGGTTTGACTTTATTCCAGAAGCCTTACATTAGGGGTATTTTTGACTTTTTACTTTTTGTGTATTAGCTGGCTTATAGTCTTACTCATCAAGGTTTGTTGCAGTGAGAACCATCATGACTATTTATATTAGGTGGTGAAAAATTGGTGTCATATCTAGGTTTATTGGTATCAATGGTGTAAGAATGAGATGTCTAATAGAGTCCATGGATCGGTACATAGACATCTATATCTATCTTTGAGAGGCTATAAGATGTTTTTAGAAAACGTTCCACATTTTTTCCTTATTGTGCAAATTAATTGTATGCCTTATGTCCTAATTTATGATTTACTCTTTCTGCGTAGATAGTATTGACTATGTCCCATGAGAGTACAGATATGAATCCCTCTTCTAGAGGGTAAGTCTTAAGTAGTACAAGGACATGAGTCAGTGGATGGGCCGGTGGATCAACCCCATCTAGATGAAGTTCTAGTGGACTCTCCTCTTAGCCTCGTGTGGAGTAGGTTGGAGGTGTGGGTTCTACTATAGTTCCTTAGAGTTTGTCTACCTTAGTTTTGAAGCGATTATTGGTATGATTGTTAACCCTCTTAGAAGTTTCTTCTTTGGTCATATCGGGCGTTCTTCCAGCTCCAGTTCCTTCATCTATGTTACCTCCTTAGATGGGATCTTAGCCTGCCACATTCACTATGCCTCTTTTCATTACTAGTACAGTGATATATTTTAAGGATTAGAAGAGGTTTGAGAGATTTATTCATTTGGGTCCTCCCACGTTTAGTGGTATTATGGGCGAGGATATATATAAGTTCTTGATTGATTGTCATGAAAAGCTGCATAATTTGGGTTCTCTTGAGTTGAATGGAGTTCCTTATAATACATATGAATCAAGAGGTATTACAAGAGATTGGTGGAGATTATTTGTTATTTGTAGACCTATTAATGCTTTTGAGATGACTTGGGATCAGTTCACTAATGCTTTTTAGAGATATTTATACCTTACAGTTTGAGAGATTAGATGCGTGATGAGTTTGATCATCTAGAGTTAGCCTCTGTGACAATTGTAGAGTATGAGGCATGCTTTCATGCCCTATCCAGTTATTGTTATACCAGTATCTCCATCGAGTCTAAGAAGATTTAAAAGTTTGTGAAGGGTTTAGATGTATCATTTAGTTGGCTACTTCTCAAATGGTTATATTTAGAGCATTCTTTTAGAACATTGTAGATCATGCAAAGATGACAGAGCGTATTCTTAGTTCATCTCAGGGAGGCACCAAGAAGGTGTGTTATTTTGGTAGTTCAGAGGTTAGGCTTCTCATCGTAGAGATTTTAAAAGTTCTCGTGGAAATAGGGATAGGCCAGTATAGGCAGCCTTATAAAGTTCAAGTGGTGGATCTTTTAATTTAGTAGTTCAGGGTGGCCATTTGGGCCTAATTATACCTTTCTCTGTTGAGGTGGGCTGTAGAAGTTACTTTGTAAGTCATGAGGTTGACTATTTGGATAAAGACTATCGCTACCATATGATTAGAGCTACTCCTATTTTAGCTTTGAGAGGTAAAAGTACAACCAGAGGTATGAGAGGTAGAGATTATGGAGCCTGTGGTGGTGGTCATTAGGCTACACAGTCAGTTGGTGGTCATGGTTAGTGCTATACTATACCTGCCAGGCCATAGGTAAAAGCTTCTGATGGTGTGATCACAGATATTGTCCCATTTGTTTCCAAGCTACATCTATTTTATTTGACCCCGAATTAACTTTCTCCTATGTAGATTTGAAGGGTATGCTTTATTTAGGTCCTAAGAGAATCATATCTTATATTCAGGTTCATAGATTATTTAAGAGAGGATGTTTATCTTATTTGGTAAATATTTGTGATACTATTGTTGTTTCACATTCTTCCTTAGATTCTATTATTACCCCATTATAGACATTGTTCCATATTCAGTATTAGTTTAGTTTTTAACCTTATGGCTTTTCAGTATATATTTTTTGTAGTTATATAGTACATCATACAGTGTTCAGGTACAGATATTAGTCATGGGTTAGCTTATGATTCTTCGGGATCATGAGCACCGTGTAGCATTTTGGGTACCAGATTTGGGTCATTACTAATTTGGTATTAGAGTCTAAGGTTCAATAGTATCCTAGGAAGTCTTAAAAGCTGCATCTAGTGAATTCTTATACTTGCGTGCGTTGTGCACCACACTTATGTGGAGGAGTCTATGAGATATTTTAGGAATAGTTTCCCTTCTTTCAGTATTCATGTCATTCCAGTAAGCATAATCTCAAGTCAGTCTCTTAATCGAATCAATTTCTCCCTTTCTTCTACTAACATGCCTCCTAATAGAAGAAACAGAAATCTGTCAGCCCCTCAGCCCGAAGAACCTTTGGGTAATCATGTTTCTTGTGCAGAATCAGGGCCACATTCACTACTCTTTTTCAGTTAGTTGCTACTCATAATGAATGACCAGCTGTCAGTCCAGACAACCCATTGGCCACTTTAGTTGTATCCAGGATTTGGGACTTTACCCGAATGAACCCTCTATTCTTTCTTGGGTCTAAGTCAGATGAGGACCCTCAAGAATTCCTAGATCAGATTTAGATGGTGAATGACATCATGGGGGTGACTACTGTTGAGGGTTCTGAGCTAGCTACATATCAATTATAGGATGTGGCTCATACTTGGTTCAAGTAGTGGAATCCAGAAAGGGCAGATGATGCAGGGCTTATAGAATGGGATGAATTTGTCACTGCATTCTTAGAGAGGTTCTTTCCCCTATATCTTAGAAAATCTAATGTGCTAGAGTTTATTAACCTTAGGCAGGGCAATATGATAGTGAAAGAGTATTCTATTAAGTTTACTCAATTAGCCAGATATGCCCCTCATATGGTTACAGACAGTAGGACCAAGTTGAGTAAGTTTGTGTCAGGGGTGAATGATAGTATGGTTAATGAGTGTAGATATGCCATACTGAATAGTAAAATGACTTTAGCCAGACTTATGACCATGCTCAGCAGATATAAGAGCAAAAGATTAAGCTAATGGAAAATTAGAATAAGATGGCGAGGACAGATAGTTTCACCTTTGCTATGCCTAAGTCAGGTGTTGGTAGCCGTTCTCAGTATAGTCATAAGCTTTTAGTCCCAGGTCCATCTTTAGCTAGTGCACCAATACCCAAGTTTGGGAATGACAGTCATGATGGGTTGCCAGAATTCAAGGCCTAGGGTAGTAATAACAAGAGACTTACCTATCCGCTTTGTGAAGAGTGTGGTAAGAATCACCTAGGTGTATGTAGAGTAGGCAGTGAGGTATGTTATGGATGTGGTAAGCTAGTCCACAGGCTGCGATAATATAGAGTAAGGGCTTAGAAGGGAAAAGATTTGCGCCAGCAGGGTGTCACTTCTAGTACCACTAGTGGTCAGGTTAGAATAGGTTTTATGCTCTTCAGAGTCGCCATGATCAAGGAAATTCCCCCGGCATAGATTCAGGTACGTTATAGGTCCTTCATACTTATGATGTGAGTTGTTAGACCTCTTGCTCTCATTTTAGCTTAAGATTTTTAGAATAAGTTATTTAGTCATGAATCAGTCTGTTGATGCCCTATGCATCACCCCAGTATCTTAGTAAGGTATTCATTTTAGAGGGACATAGTGTCCCAAGAGAGAGATACCCCATTATTCCTTATGCTCTCATGTCTTAAATTCAGTTTTACTTTGCATAAAGAATCCAGTTTAGATTAGAGGGTACTCATAAGTTGACCCTCAAAGTCCCAACCTCAGTTGTGGGCCAAGTATTCAAAGGCTTAGTTCAGTTCACTAAATTTAGTTTAGGTATCATGTTTTAGTTCCAATCATGTACTCATGTTCCGTTCATGCATATTTCTAGCATAATTATGGGTTCATCAGTACTTCTCAGTTTAGGTAATATTTTTTCTTGAACTTACTCAGTTCCATGTTCAACCTGTCATTATAAACTTGGTATTCAGTTCATGCTAAGATCCCCATTACAAATTTGGTACTAAGTACCCTTGCATATTCCTCCATGTATTTATATATCAGTTCAGTCATGCAATTATGCATCAGACATGCATTCACACTGCGAGAAATTTAGTTCATCAGAACATTCAGTCACATATTAATGAGTCAATTATTTATGCATCAGATATGCATAAATTCAGCTTCTCAGTCATGCATCTGATATGCATGTTCAATATGTTATATTCAACTCTTCAGTCATGTTAGTCATAAGATCATGTTTCAGTTATTCATTTTCAGTATATATGTCAGTTTTCTTTTCTCCCCTCTCTCAGACAGTCTCATTCGAGGACGAATGTTCTCAAGGGGAGATATTGTAATACCTGTACTTTTCCTAGCTTGAAAATTTTCCCCAAGAATATTATAATCTTTCTTTGAAAGATGAATCCACTTTTATAGACGTGGAATTTCTAAGATTTTGACTTTTTGTTCAGTGGTAAATTCAATAAGGTTTCCATCGAAATAAGATCCACCCAAATCTTATAACCTGGTAAGAAGTTATGACTATTTCAAGTCCCTATCGTAAAATATCACCATAGTGGTTAGTGGCGTACCGTACCATAAGTTAAAATGGCAATTGTCTTTTCCAGTTTCTCAACGCGATTTCCCCCGTGCCACACCAAATTTCCAGGTCACAAAGGAATGGGAAATGCTATGGTTCTACGTGACGCCATCCCTCAGTTTGCTAATTGTCAAATTCCAGTGACACGGCGTAATAGTGCCGCGTCGCGGCAGGGGCCCAGTTTGGGAAAAATTCTACTAAAATTACAAGACACATCCAAGGGTTAAAGGGTCAATTTCAGAATCCTATTTAAACCTAATAGCACATGATTTTGTCATTCTTCACCCAAAATATACTAGTTTCTCTAAAGTTTCTCTCAAGAACAAGTTAGGGTTTCTATTGGGGATTCAAATTCAAAAAGGTTTTACGTCAATATTCACAAAATCACAAATGTAGGAATGCGTAGTGTTCATTTATGGACTCCTTTTGTCCATGAAGCTCAAGAATCTCTTTTCTAAGTTAAAGTTTATGGATTTCTGTATGAATTTCATGTTAGGTTTGTTTTGTTTATGTTGAGAATGATCAATTGAATTCAAATCCATGTTGGGTGATCAATTTTATGTGGAACTGATTTGTCTAGATGTATATTAATGTGAGCCTATGAATAAACCCTAGGATAAGGAAATTAGAGATGAATCATGATGATTAATTGTTGTATAATGTTGTCTACATGTGCTATGCCTACCATGTGTTTGATTAAATGCTTAGATGAAGGAACAATGCCCAACTAGTATGATATCATGAAATCCCCATGTATGTACAAGCTTATGCATATGATATGTTTGATTAAGTGCTTCAATAAATGAATTTTGAATTGTGTTGTTGGCCATGTGTTCAAGTAAGCCATGCTATGTCAGTTTCTTCTCATCGAGTCCTGGGAGTACTTGTACCCGAATATTTAGCTGTGTACCTTGAGCCATGTCATATTTACACAATCTCCTCAGTCAAGATATAATCCATAGAACTCAGTCAGTTATGTGACTCAGGAAATCTTAGTAATCTCAGTAGTTTAGTAATATCAGTGATCCCAGTACTTAGTAATCTTAGTAACCTCAATATTCCCAGTCAATCTCAGTAACTTTAGTTTTATCAGTCAGTCCTCAAAGTTTAGTACATTTCATCAGTCAATGGAACTCAGTAAATTTAGTTTAGCTCTGCTAGACAATACCATTAGTATCAGTTCAGTTCAGTGTCTTTCATATGGGAGTAGGATTCAACACTGAGTGATCCTAGGGATGGGAGCTTACCCGCTAGATAGAACTGAGATCCCTAGAAGCAAACCCTAAGTTCCAGAACTACGTAGCCAGCATAGGTACGAGATGTCACCTGTTAGATAGGAATGACATACTCAGGGATCACCCGCTAGCATAATCAAATGTAAAGGACTGATCCAGGGGTCACCCGCTAGATTAGGACTGACTCCACAGTAGTTGTCTTTACCAGTGGTGCAGTACTGACACCCTCCCAACTAGGGTTATAGGTTTGACCCTAGTTAGTTTAGTATGGGGCCTGTCGATTGGATGAATACATACCATAGTTTTAGTTATAGATTAAGGACTGTCAGATACAATTAATTTAACTAAGTAGTATAGATTTAGGATTGTCACATATAGTAAATCCTTATCATTATAAATAGACCCTGAGATCACCCACTAGATAGGACTGATCTTAACTATGGTCAATCAGTATCAATATCATCAAATTTAGAGATCAACCGCTAGATAGAACTGATCTCAGATTCAGTTACTTAGATACAATATGGAACTTAGCTAGTTTTATCAGATTTAGGACTATCATATAGAGTCACTCATGTTATTAATTATATCAGTTATCAGAACTCATGTTATCATTATTCAGCTTCAGGACAGTTAGATACAGTCAACCAGACCAGTTTATCATAATCAGAATGTCAGAAATAGCTATTCATGTATCAGTAACATAGTATCAGTCCCACAAATATTAATAATTCCATGTTATTAGTAAACTCAATAGTCAGAACTTAGCATTATGTCCTATTACGATGTCAGTTACCGTTATGTATGCATGCATGTATTCTCACGTTTATGTTAGTTAGTCAGTTAGTATTGTTCATACATATGAACCTATTGCATTCAGCCTACCTCACTTGCATACCAGTATATTTAAAGAACTGACACATTTGCGCTATGGTGTCTTATACCATAGGTTTTGAAGCAGGGCTCCAGAGAATCAATAGCATCCCCGTTTAGCAGTCAGATTCAGCTGTGATTCCTCATCCTTTGAGGATGTGATGATTACATTACTATTTTAGTTTTCACTTTTTTCCAATAGTTGGGGTTAGTTGGGGATGTGCAATCCTTATTCAGACAGTTTAGAGGCATTCAGACTACAGTATGTTTTAAATAGTTTATTTTTTTAGATTTGGGTATTGTTAGCCATTACAGACATTATTCCATAATAAGTTTTAGTTTAGCTTTGAATCTTATGGCCTTTTAGTACATATTTTCTGCATTTATATAGTACATCATACAGTGTTCAAGTACAAGTATCAGTCATGGGTTATCTTGTGGTCCTTCGCAGTCATGAGCACCGTGTAGCATTTCGAGTACCAAATTAGGGTCATTACAGAGGTATTGTGTTACCTTGTCAATACTGTGTTGTATACTTGAAAGCGAGAATAGTTTCTTATTTAGTGTCTACCCTTTTTTAGCAAGAATCGCAGCCTTATTCCTCTTGGTTTGATGAAAAAATTCAATATTGTCAACAGTGTAAAAGAGTAGGTATTTTTTAAGGAAAATAAATTCATAAATAACATATCCATTGGTAGAACTTAGGATTTGTGATTAATTAGTCACGTACGCTAAGGTTAATAGAATTATAAAAGAAAGGGTGTAAGGTGAGAGTTGTGAAAATTGTTGAAAGACTTAGTAACGTTCAGTTGTCTAAGAATTTATTACTATCATGATTCCCTCCCTAATTTCTATTGATATTATTTCTATCTAAATCTAGTCTATCGAATATAGCTACCAGTACGTATGGTTCTATTGATACAATACTTACTATATCTCCTTAGGAGGTATAGCCATATTATGAGTGAGTTGGATTTTCTATAGGCATGGCAATGGTTACTCTTCAGCAGCTCCTGTCATCCTACCTTAACATATATGTTGCATCTTAGGTCATTGTTTCATCTGTTTAGTGCTCTTGTACTGGTTTATATTAGGCTTTGGAGAACTGTCAATTTACTTTCGCAATGTATTTATGTGATATGTGTTTTGAATAAGTGATCTATTTATTTAGTAATTATTTGTACTTAAAATTTTTAAAATTATATTCTGCATTAAGTAAATAGTTGGGTGGTAAAGGTTCTTCTATCTAGGGTAGGGTTGAGTAAGTGCCCGCATGATTTGTGAAATGAATCGTGAAAAGTTGGTATTAGAATACAAGTTATTGGTCCCCATTACAAGAGAAAAGGTTGAGTAAAGTCTTGCGGATTAGTTTGTTGACTTCTACATCAAATCTATAGGAAGCTATAACGCACCCAGGAATCAGTCTCAATTTCTTTACTCCTATTGTGTTATTTCAGTATTGTCTCCCTAAGTTAAATCTGATTGATAACTAGCATATTCTAATTGATGTCTCAACAATTACAATTAGAATTATTTAGTCTAAGTTAGTGTGTAATACCTCAAAAATCTAGAGTAATATTAGAACCGTTATTCAAGGTCATAGAAAATATTTTATATTGCTTTGGTAGTTTTATAAGTGAGTTTGATGTATATTAAGGCCTTAAATAACTCCTAGCTTTTAGACAAATCAAAATATCACTTATCGATGGTGTTCTTGGAAAGAATATTTTTATAGTTTCCTTCAAATGAGAATAACTTTTGTATTACTATGAGTTTTTATGCTCAAAATCTACCAACAGATAGATAATTTAATTATCTTTCCAACACCACCAATTTCGCCTTAATCTGATATAGGGGGTAAAAGGTTATGCCTATTTTACTAGAGAGGTGTCTGTCTACCAAGGTGCAATGGTCAGGGTGATGGACTGTAATGCCCCGAATCTGGTACCCGGAGTGCTACATGATGCTCATGACCCCAAAGGACCACAACCTAACCCATGACTAATATATGTACCTGTATACTGCCTGATATATTGTATAAATGCAGAAAGATGAATTGAAAGGCCATAATGTTCAAAACTATAACATAAGATCTGATAAAATATAACATCTGGGTGGGGTATGAAATACCCAAAACAAAACTGAAATAAACTATCTGAACATATTGAAGTATTAAAATACTCTAACTGACTGAACTGTTTGAATAAGGAGTTGACGGTACATGTACCTAACTAACTCCAACTAATAAATTAATCAATGAGATAATAAAGAAATGATCATGTCCTCAAAAGATGAGGACTTACTTCTAAATTTGACTTCTGAGACTGGAATGCTACTGATGCTCTAGATCTCGTGCTTCTGAACCTATGGTATAAATTACCATAGCGTAAATGTGTTAGTACTTTAAATATACTGGTATGCATGTGAGGTAGGTTAATGGAAAAGGGTTTATATGCATGAAAAATACTAGCTAACTGACAATATGAACATGAGAATACATTCATGAATACATAGTAACTAAATTTGAGATGGTGATAACATAAATTTACTGATAACTAACATGACTGATAACTGAGTACTGATGACTGATATAACTGATAATATGAGTTATTGTATCTCACATTCCTAAATCTGATGGAACTAACTGGCTTCCATACTATTATAAGTTAACAGTATCTGACAGTCCTCAAATTTTGTCGAACTATTTGAGGTCTATTATTGGGACTTAATGACTGTATTTGACAGTCTTGAATTCTGTAACTGAAACTGTGGGAAGTAGTCATCTAACTAACATGCCCCTAATATGCCATTATGGCTGAGTTGGGGTCCAATCTATAATCCTAATTAGAAGGGTTTCAATACCGCACCACTGGTAAGGACAATCTGTGAGTAACCCTCGTATAATAAGTAACTCTGGTAAGAATGGTGGGAACCCTCATATAACAGATCAAGCCACCTCATCTACCCTCGTATAGCAGGCTGTGATATGTCAACCTATGCTGGCTACATAGTTTTGGAACACAAGGATTGTTTCTAAGAATCACACCCTCATATAATAGATGAGTTCCCATCCTTGGGTTCACTCGGTGCTAATTTCTACTCCCATCTGAATAGAAACTCGAGATCAGTAACAAAACTAGCTGGACAGAGTTAACTAAGTTCTGCTGACTGATGGAATATTACTGAGATCTGATAACTGACTGAGATTACTCAGACTGCTGAGTTTTCCTAATACTGACTGAATTATACTGAGCATGACTTGACTGAGAGTATCTTGATAATATGACATAGGCTCTTGGCATACAGCTAAACTATCAGGTACAAGTACCCTCAGGATTCGATGGAAGGAAATTGACAAAGCATGACTTTCTTGAATACATATTCACATCAATAGTACATAATATAATAAGTTGGAGTATTCATAGAGTAAAAGTTCTAAAGAACCTCAATGGCCACACACACATTCATAACTCATTGTCTAAGGCATTCCATCAAACACTTGACATGCATGAACTTGTACATGAATGGGGATTTCATATTATCGTACTAGTATGACACTTTTCCTTCACATAGACAATTAATCAAACACATAGTGAGCATAGTACATGTAGACAACATTACGCAACAAGAAAAACCTCATTATTCACTTCTAATTTCATCATTCAAGGGTTTAATCATAGGTTCACATGAATCTACACCTATAATAATTAATTTTACTTAATATTTATCACTAAACATGGAATAGAATTCAATTGGTCATTATCAACATGAACAAAAGAAAACCCAACATGAAATTCATAAAAATCCATACACTTGAACTTTGAAAAGAGATTCTTGGGCTTCATGGACAAAAGGAGTCCATGAATGAACACTATGCATACCTGGGTAGTGAGTTTCTTGAAGTTCTTGGACTTGAACTTGAATCTCTTAGTTTCTTGAAGAATATTTGGATTTTGTTTCTTAAAGATTGCTCTTAGTGAGAAAACCCTAATTTGTTGTTGTTGAAGAATAATAAATTTATGAGCCTTGATCTGGTAATATTAGGGGCTAAAATGGGTGGAAAAAGACCCAAATACCCTTTTAAAAATGACTTAAAAATAATTAAACGTGATCTACGACAACTCGTGGGATGGTTCATTTCTGGCTCAATGGTCTGTTGTTCTAACTATCAAACATGGACCAGAACAGGGACTCACTGCCTTAGTAGCAACGTCTTGGGCGACAGTCCGTCGCAAGCTTGACGGCCCATCATCCTATCCGTTTCTCCTTGGTAATAAAATTGAATTACTGCCTTAGCTACGATGGTCTAGGTGATGGTCCTTTGCTAGATCGACAGTCCGTTAACCTACCCGTCACACTTGGGTAGTTCTGACATCTCTCGATAAAATATCCATAACTTTTTACTCTGATATCGGATTTGGATGAAATTAGAATTGTTGGAAAGATTATTCAATTTCCCAAAATAACAAATAGTGAAAATATTAAAAATTCCATATGTACAAAAGTGGATTCATCTTTCAAAGTAAGTTTCTAATATTCTTGGGACAATTTGGAGCTAGGTAGAGGTACGGGGTAATACTATATCTCCCCCTTGTGAAAATTCATCCTTGAATGAGTCTGAAAAAGAAGGGAGAAGATAAATTGATATACATGCTAAACATAAATAACTAGAACATGACTGACATGACTGATAACTAAATATATCATAGTAAGCATGCATATCCGATGCATGTGTAACTGATTCATAAATTCATGACTGAGTGTTTTGATAAACTGAGTTTCTCACAATGATAATGTATATCTGATGCATGATTATATAACTAAACTAATACATGAATGTGTGACTGAATATGGAGTGGTATTTAATACAATGTTTATAATAGAATTTTTAACATTAAATGGATACTAAGCTTATAACTAAAGTCTTAACGTGGAACTAAAAATCTTAAGGAGAACTATTATCTTGAGCTTGATCGTAGTTAGTGGAGAAGAGGTGAGGATAGCTGGTCTGCATGTATGCTTCTTCTTCCCAAGTAGCTCCCTTAATAGAGTGATTTTTCGAAAGGACTTTGACTAGAGGGACTTCTTTGTTCCTCTGTCTACGAGTCTAATAGTCTAGGATTTTGACTAGAATCTCTTCATAAGAGAGGCGGTTTTGAACATTATGCTCTTAATATGGACTACAACTATTGGGTCACCAATGAACTTCTTGAGCAAAGAGACATAGAATACTGGATAAACTGAGGCTAGATGTAAAATCAATTTAAGCTCATAGGCTACCTTGCCAAAACAACTGAGAATTTTAAAGGGACCACCATATCGGGAATTGAGCTTTCCCTTCTTTCCAAACCGCTTCACTCCCTTCATGGGTGAGATCTTTAGATAGGCCTAGTCACTAATCTCAAACTTGAGATCCTTTCTGCGAACATTGGCATAAAACTTCTGTCGGCTCTAAGCAGCCCAGAGTCTTTCTCTGATCAACTGGACTTTCTCTAAGAAATTGAATACAAAGTCAGGCCCTATATAACTGAGGCCTCACTAACTTTGAACCAACTGACTGGAGATCTGCATCTCCTACCATAAAGAGATTTGAATGGAGCCATCCAAATACTGGAATGATAGCTATTGTTGTATGCAAACTCAATCAAAGGTAAGGGATCATACCAACTACCCTTAAAATCAAATGCACATGCCCTAGCATATCTTCTAGGGTCTGAATGGTCCTTTTTGTTTAACTATCTATCTGAGGATGGAAGGTTGTACTAAGATGAACTTAGGTAGCAAGTCACTTTTGGAATGCTTTCCAGAAATGAAAGGTGAACCGGGTACCTCTGTCTAAGATAATAGATAATGGAACACCATGCAATCTGAACAACTGTCTAATGTAGAGTTTGGCATAATCCTTGGCTGAGTAAGAGGTTTGGACTAGAATAAAAAGAGTTGACTTGGTCATCCTATCTAAAATGGCCCAAACTAAATCACGATGACAACGAGTAAGAGATAAACCTGTCACAAAGTCCATGTTCACTTCTTCCCACTTCCAAACTGAACTCTTATATGGACCCACTAGGATTCTGATGCTCTATCTTATCTTGCTGACATGTAGAGCACTTAACCACAAACTCAGCAACATCTCTCTTTATCCCACTCCACTAATAGATCTCCTACAAGTCACGGTACATCTTTGTGGCCCCTGGATAAAATAGTATTGCACACCATACGCTTTTGCAAAAATTTGCTACTCTAAGTCATCTACACCTGGAACACAGAGATGACCCTAAAAATGCAGAACACCATCTCCCTCTTGGGAGAAAACCTCTAAGCTCTGATCCTTGATTGACTCTTTCAACTTGAGTAGACTGGGGTCTCTATCTTGTTTTTCTTTCATCTCGGAAACTAGAGATGATTCTAAACTACTCTGAACCCAAATGTCACCCTCTTCTATATTGACTAAGCAAATACGTAGTCTGGAAAGATACTAGACTTCTAGAGCAAAATTGTTCTTACTATTCTTAACATGAAAAACACTACCCATAAACGGTCTACTGAGAGCATCGGCCACAACGTTGGCCTTGCTCAGATGATAAAGGACACTCATGTTATAATCTTTGAAGAGCTCTAACCACCTTCTCTGATGAAGATTGAAATATTTCTGACAAAAGACATATTGAAGGCTCTTATGATCTGTGAACACATCTACATGAACTCTATATAGATAATGCCCCAAAATCTTCAAGGCAAATACTATGGCTCCTAACTCAAGATCATGAGTAGGATAATTCTTCCCATGGGGTTTAAAATGTCTAGAGGCGTAGGCTATGACCTTACTATGCTGCATGAGGTCACAACCTAAACCAACTCTGGATGCACCAAAATATACTATGAACCTATCTGAACTATCTGGAAGAGCTAGGACTGGAGCTGAGGTGAGTTGAGTCTTCAACTCCTGAAAACTCTTCTCGCAAGGATCTGACAATTGAAACTTGACTTTCTTCTAGTTAATCTTGACATAGGGAATGGAATAGGAGAAAATCCCTCAACAAGCCGTCTGTAATAGCTAGCCAAACCCAAGAAACTCTTGATAGCTGATGGAGAGACAAGTCTGGGCTAGTTTTTTACTGCTTCAGACTTTTAAAGATCAACCCTAATGCCATCACCATAAATAAGATGACTAAGGAATGCTACTGACCTTAGGCAAAACTCGCACTAACTAATATTGGTGAATAACTGATGATCTCAGAGAATCCGAAGTATGATTCTGAGATGGTATCACTGTGGGAGTATACCAAAATATCATCTATGAAGACTATGACAAACATATCCAAGTACTACTTGAACACACGGTTCATCAAGTCCATGAAAGCTGTTGGGGCATTGGTAAGACCAAAGGAAATAACTAGGAATTCGAAGTGACCATACCATATACAAAAGGCTATCTTCAGAATGTCACATTCTCTGACTCTAAGTTGATGATACCCGGATCTGAGGTCTATCATAGTGAAATAGCTACCACCCTGATATTGGTCAAATAAGTCATCGATTTTGGAAATATTATACTTATTCTTGACCGTGACTTTATTAAGCTAACGATAATCCATACATATTCTGAGAGAATCATCTTTCTTACACGTGAATAAGGTTGGTGCACCCCATTGGGATACGCTAGGCCTGATGAATCCCTTATCTAGGAGATCCTTAAAATGCTCTTTCAATTCTCTGAGTTCTTCTGGGGCCATTCTGTTTGGAGAAATAGATATAGGTTGAGTATCTAGAAGAATATCAATGCCAAAGTCTATTTACCTTTTGGGAGGAATTCCTGGAAGATCTTCGGAAAAGACATCTGAATACTCATTCACTATAGGGACTGATTCAAGACAGGGAGTTTTAGAACTAGAATCTCTAACATGAACAAGATGATAGACACATCCTTTAGATATCATTTTCCATGCCCAAAGATAGAAAATAAGCTGACCTTTGAAAGCTGAAGTACTACCCCTCCACTTTAGGACAAGATCATTTGAAAACTAAAACTGCACTATTTTATCTCTGCAGTCGACTGTGGCATAGTTGGAATGAAGCCAATACATTCCGAGAATGACAGCAAAATCAGTCAACTCAAATTTGACTAAGTCTAATGAAGTGACTTTCTAAAATATCATAATTGGGCAGTTCCTGTATACCTATCGGGCTATGATGATTTTACCCACTAGGGTAGAAACTGAAAAGGGCTCTACTAGAATTTTGGGAATGAATCCAAAATCGACTGCTATATAGGGAGTAATAAAATACAAAGAAGCTCCTTGATCTAGCAAAGCGTAAACATACACATGAATGATCTGTAACGTACTAGTAAATATATCAAGAGAATTTTTCTGATCCTGCTGGGATTATAGAGCATAGATTCTATTTGGGTGTTGCCTACTAGTAGAGCTGGATGTGGCACCCTACTAATTTGGGAAACCAAACTGAGCTAAGGAATGATTCTACTGACTCTAAGGACATGGCATAAGACATTCTCTAACTTTGTGTCCTGACTTACCACATTCAAAACAAATACCACTGCCATCTTTTAAAATACCCTGATAATTCTTTCCATAAGTCTGGCAAAGAGGATATGTATGGGCACTACTAACACTTCCCTGAGACTTAGAGCCAAGCGTTTTATCTTTATAACCATCCCTAAACTTAGGAACTGGAGCATTGGCTGAAAAGGAGCTGGAACTGATGACTTAGGACGAAACTAAAAATGGTTTCCTCTTTCTGAGTTGGACTAAGCAAAGTTTAAACTACCTATCCTTGGTCTCTTATTTTGCTTCTCCCTCATCTTAATCTTTTGCTCTTCTATCTGCTGAGCATGAGTCATAAGCCTAGCGAAAGTCATGTCACTATTCAACATCACAGATCTACACCCGTTGACCACACTATCATTCACCCCGGAAACAAACTTACTCATTTTAGCCCTGCTATGTGCAACTACATGAGGAGCATACCTGGCTAATTAAGTAAACTTAAGAGAATACTCTTTCACCATAATGTTGCCCTGCCTGAGGTTGATAAATTCTAACACCTTAGCTTCTCTCAGCTCTAGGGGAAAGAAACTCTCTAAGAATGTGGTGACAAACTCCTCCCACTCAATAGGCCCTGCATCATCTGGCCTTTTTTACTTCCATTGCTTCTACCAAGTATGAGCAATATCCTACAACTGATATGCAGCTAGCTCAGAACTCTCACTAGGAGTAACCCCCATAATATCTATAACTTTCTGAACCTGATCAATGAATTCCTGAGGGTCCTCATCTTACTTAGACCCGAGAAAGAATGGAGGATTCATTCAGATGAAGTCTTAACTCCTAGCTACAGTTGAATTGGCCATTGGGTTGGCTGGAACGAAAGCTAGTCATTCATTCTGAGCAGCAACTGACTAAGCAAGAGTAGTGAATGTATCTCTAAACTCTGCATGAGAAATATATTTGCACAAAGGTGGTTTGGGCTGAGAAGCTGTCTGGTTCCCACTTTTTCTTTTAGGAGGCATATTTTGTAAAAAAAGAGACAAATGGATTAGACTAAAATATTCGATTGAGATTATGCTCACTGCAATGATATGAATACTGAAAGAGGGAAAACTGTTCTCAAAACATCATATAGCCTCTTGCACATAAATGTGGTGCGCAATACATCTAGGTACAAAACTATACTAGATGCGACTTTAAGACTTCCGAGGACACTATTTAACCTTAGGCTCTGATACCAAGCTTGTAACGCCCTGAATCTGGTACCCGGAATGCTACACGATGCTCATACCCTTGAATGACCACAAGCTAACCCATGAATAATATATGTACCTATATATTGCCTGATATACTGTATAAATATGGAAATATGAACTGAAAGGCCATAAGGTTCAAAAATGTAACATAAGATCTGATAAAATATAACATCATGGTAGGGTATGAAATACTAAAAACAAAACTGAAATAAACTATCTGAACATACTGTAGTTTGAAAAACATCTAACTGACTAAAATTTTTGAATAAGGAGTTGATGGGACATGTCCCCAACTAACTCCAACTAATAAATTAATCAATGAGATAATAAAGAAATGATCAAGTCCTCAAATGATGAGGACTTACTGCTAACTCTGACGGCTGAGACTGAAATGCTACTGATGCTCTAGAGCTCATGCTTTTGAACCTATGATATAAAACACCATAGCACTAATACATCAGTACTTTGAATATATTGGTATACATGTGAGGTAGGCTGAATGTAAAAGGGTTCATATATATGAACAATACTGGCTAACTGACTAATATGAACATGAGAATACATGCATGAATACAGAGTAACTATATTTGAGATTATGATAGCATAAATTTACTGATAACTATTATGACTGATAATTTTTGATGACTAATATAACTAATAACATGAGTGATTGTATCTGGCAGACCTAAATTTGATGGAACTAGTTGAGTTCTGTACTGTTCTGAGTTGACTGTATCTGACAGTCCTAAAATTTTGTAGAACTATCTAAGTTCTATTACTGGGATTGAATGACTGTATCTGACAGTCCTAAATTTTGTAACTAAAATTTTAGAAAGTAGTCACCAACCGACATGCCCCTAATACGCTATTATGGCTGAGTTAGGGTCCAATCTGTAATCCCAATAGGAAGGGTGTCAATAATGCGCCACTGGTAAGGATAATCAATGAGTAACCCTCATATAACAAGTAACTCTAATGTTAATGGTAGGAAACCTCATACAAAAGGTTAGGCCACCTCATCTACCCTCGTATAGCAAGATATGATGTCTCAACCTATGCTGGCTACATAGTTTTGGAATGCAAGGATTACTTCTAAGAATCACACCCTCATATAACAGGTGAGTTCCTATCCTTGGGTTAACTCAGTGCTAATTCCTACTCCAATCTGAATAGACACTGAACATGATTAACTAAACTGATCGGACTGAGTTAACTGAGTTTCACTGACTGACGTAATATTACTGAGATCTGATAACTAACTGAGATTACTAATATTATAGAGTTTTCCTGAGTCCTGAGACTGACTAGATTCTACTGAACATGACTTGACTGAGAGTATCTTGATAACATGACATAGGCTCTAGGCATACAACTAAATTTTTGGGTACAAGTACCCCTAGGACTCGATGGATGGAAATTGATAAAGCATGACTTTCTTGAATACATAATCACATCAACAGTCCATAATACAATAAATTTGAGTATTCATAGTGTACAAGTTCTAAAGCACCTCAATGGCCACACACACATTCATAATTCATTGACTATGGCATTCCATCAAAAACTTGACATGCTTGAACTTGTACATGAATGGAGATTTCATATTATCGTACTAGTATGGCACTTTTCCTTCACATAGTAATCTAATCAACCACATTGTGAGCATAGTACATGTAGACAATATTACGCAACAAGCAAACATCATGATTCAATTCTAATTTCATCATTCAAGGGTTTAATCATAGGTTCACATGAAGCTACACCTATAATAATAAATTTCACTTAAGATTTATCATAAAACATGGAATAGAATTCAATTAATCATTATCAACATGAATAAAAGCAAAACCTACATGAAATTCATAAAAATTCATAAACTTGAACTTTAAAAAGAGATTCTTGGGCTTTATGGACAAAACGAGTCCATGAATGAACACAATGCATACCTGGGTAATGAGTTTCTTAAAGTTCTTGAACTTGACAAACTTGAATCTCTTAGTTTCCAGAAGATAATTTGGATTTTGTTTCTTAAGGATTGGTCTTAGAGAGAAAACCCTAACTTGTTATTGTTGAAGAATAATAAACTTATGAGCCTTGATCTAATAATATTAGGGGTTAAAACGGGTGGGAAAAATACCCAAATACCTTTTTAAAAATGACTTCAAAATAACTTAATGGGATCTGTGATGGTTCGTGTGATGCTTCATCGCTGGCTAGACAGTCTTTCATTTTAACCGTCGCACGTGGACCAGAATATGGAAGCACTACATTGGTAGCAATGTCTTAGGCGACGGTCCATCGCAATCTCGATGGCCCGTCAACCTGTCCATCGGTCCTTGGTAAGAAATTTGATTTACTGCCTTAGCTACGACGGTCTAGGCAATGGTCCATCACTAGTTTGACGGTCCATCAACCTGTCTATTGCACCTGGGCATAGGGGAGGGCCTTCTATATTTGGTTCGGTATTTTCATAATTTGGGTTAGTTAATTCAATAATTTTTAATTGAAAGTAGATACCAAATACCATACCATTAAGCTTTAGTTTGGTAATTCTATAATTGGTAAATTAAATTTTGGTTCGGTACAAAATTTGGTATTACCATATTAAAGTTGGACATGCTTGTAGTGATCCTATTTAGTGATAATAATGGTGATCTCCAACTAATGTTTTGAGAAAAAGTCAATTTCTTTTGATAGTTTTATGCGTTTAAAAACACAATTTTACACCAAAAAAAATTAATTTTGTTTTGTCTTGTTACACGTTGATACATATGTCTCAATTAATGAAACACCTTAAAACCTATGTTACTGCAGTTTGATCCAGCTCCAAGAAGGGGAGAACTTGATATAGCACGAGTAACATTTACATCAAATTGGATGTAACATGAACAGAATATAACAAACTATAAAGTCATAATATCACTTCTTATAAATATGATGGAGAGCAATATCTGTTATTTTGTCTGCCAAGTGATGACTTTTGCATCCATCTGCTGTTGACATGTGAATACAAGGATTAACAAGGCTTGACTAGGTACCCTTGGTTAAAACCATATTTCGACCTATGTTAGGAACATTAGAGTTGGGCAAGTCCAGCCAGCAATGGTGTTATGTATCATGTCATGAAGACTTCTTTTCTGCTGTTCCCTTCCACGTCGTGACGTTCAGTATTAGCATGATATTTTCATCAAAATTTATCATATGTTTGTTACAAGGAAGTCTGAAGTGTAAAGTTAAGAGTCTACTTTATGACTACGTTTAACAGTTCAAAGTATGCCTGAGGAATATTTACACAAGTAGGTGGCCTTTGGAGTGTGGACTAGGTATGTGGCCTATGGGTCACTTAACTATAACTAGATATTTGGGAAATACCAAATACCAAATGGTTGTAATATTTTTACCAATCCCGAACCCAAATACCATAATTTAAAATTTTACACCCAAATACCATCCCAAATACCAAATTACTAAATACCAATTACCAAACTTTTCGGTTCGATTTGGTAATTCATTTTTTGGTATTTTATGCCCACCCCTACCTAGGCGGTTCTGACAGTTCTCGATAAAATATCCATAACTTTTTACTCTGATACCGGATTTGGATGAAATTATCATTGGAAAGCTTATTCAATTTCCCTCTCAACAAAAAGTTAAAATCTTTAAAATTCCACATGTACAAAAGTGGATTCATCTTTCAAATTAAGTTTCTAACATTCTTGGGATGATTTCAAGCAAGGTAGACGTATGGGGTATTCATAGACCATTGCATTAGTGATGGACCATCTCACCAGGCCATCAACCTTAGGCAGAAAGGTCGACTTCTAGTCATATAGTAAAGGTTGGAGTGATGGTTAGTCACCATAGTGATGGTCCGTCACCCAGACCATCACCTGGGATAGTTCAGCGCTGAAAATATGTTTTTAAAGGTATTTTTGGTCTTTTCCCACTCTTTTAATCCCAAAACAACATCGTTTCACCCTTCAAACAGTGCTAAACAAGCGTAAATACTGCTCTAGTGTATCATAACTCAAAAATCAGCCATCACAAGGCAAAAGGGGGTTATTTGCTTCTTCCTAAAACCAACTAGGGTTCATCAAATTCAAGTTCAATACCAAGAATTAATCCAAGAACTCTCAAGAAAGTTGTTTCTCTTTCAAGATACAAGTTTTAAGGTATGTTTCATGTTCATCCATGCGCCATTTTCACCCGGGGGGTCCAAGAACCCACTTTTCAGTTTCAAATTATGATTTTTACATGTTATTATGATTTATATCCATGAAATTCATATGAACTTTGATTTTGAATCATGATTACCATGTGTTTTCTTTGCAATTCACTCTTGACACGTTTGAATGATGACTATTTGCATGTTAAATCCTTAACCCATGTTTTTAATATTGCAATTATGTTATTATCACATGATTTAACTATTCCCATACTTTAACTCGTGACCCTCACGTGTTTGATGAAATGCTTAAGTGTTAAATATTGAACAATAATTCCCTTCTATTGTTTTCAAAGCTTTCATGTGGTTCTATTATTACTGCTACCGAGTCCTCAGGGTTACCTAAAACTTAGCTGTTTACTTAGTCTCAGTATTTTCAGAATGGTTTTAGATATGTATTAGCATAATCAGTTAGTAAGTTATTACATCTGTCAGACTTAGTAGAGGGTTACCTGCCAGTAGAGGGTTACTCTTTATACCTTCGGGACTTTACTTTAGTGAATCCACACAGTTTTTGTTAGTATCCGCGGCATGGTATCGACACCCTTCCAACTAGGGTCAAAGGTTGGACCACAATAAGCTCATATTGGGGCATGTTGTTAGATGATACCTCCCACAATCTTAGTTCAGTGTTTAGTATAGAGTTTACTTTTAGGTTTTCTTGAACGTAACATATGATAATGCTCAATTCACTCGCATATTTGAGGGATAAGGCAGTCGTTGTCAAGTAACCCAATGTTAATTGGGGTCAAATCTCAAAGAGTGAATGCTAAAGACTTCTAATCTATGGGTTTTAAAGTTACTATAAGGTTAACCAAAATTTTAATAGAAACAAGATGTATAAGTAAATAGGGGGAATTTTTCTAAAATTCTTCAAACAAACTTTAACTAGTACAGAGTGAATGCTATCTTTGGTTTAAATTCAAGAGGTTGAGGAATATTGGGATTATATCTCCTTAGAGGTAATGCATGTGGGATAATGTTGGTTTATTAAGGGATTTAAGTGTTAAGTAATGGATAGGCTAGGTCTAATGTCATTGAGGTTAATCTTTCTATAAAACCACAATGATTTCACCTATTGGCTCTTTCGAGCACCTAATAAGTGTGAAGTTTGTGTAACCACCCAAAACCTCAACCAAGCATCCCTATTTGTAGGATGATTCTCTTGACATGATTTAAACTTCCTAAATAGTTATTTCAAGAATGCAAAGGGTAGTAAACCCTAGACTTAGTTTTTCACCATTGCCTTGTCCCCTAATAACCCTCTTTTGAGTATGTTATGGATTACCTAATATTTATATAAGTCCCTCTTACGAGGATGACAAAGGATTCCTAGATCTTGGAGCTTTCACCCATCAAACCCATTTTGAAATTTGGAATTTTCAGCCATGAAATCCTAACTCATGAGCTCAAGCAATGGTGAAATCCATACTCAACAACTAAAATTCATGCAAACACAATAATACCCAAACACAATTACAGCTAATTCAACATAATCTTAAGACTAAATTACTTAGTTACTCATGAAGAAAGTAAAGAGAGATATTCCATGTGGGTCAACAAAAACATTCATTCTTCAATAAGAAACTAAAAAATTTGAGTCTTCAAAGTATATTACACACTTGCCCAATTAGGGTTGCAAGCTTAGAATTCAAAACTATATTGTGAGACAAGAAATACCCAAAGAATAAAGGGTTTTTGCTTATATATGATTTGGGATTTGTCATGATATTTTACAATTTTGCCTTTGGGTTAATTCCTGTTGATCCGCAATTACGTATATTAGACTGTGATCGCGCCTATGCAATTGCAGTTAGATTTGTGACCATATTTCTTTGTCTATCTTGACTGACCGCGGTCATAGCTAGAGGACCACGGTCACGGTGACCGGAGCTGATGTAATCCAAGTCTTCAATTGCACTCTTCTATGCTTCCTCTTTATCATTTTAGCTCCAATCCATATTTTTTGACCTCCTTAGCTTTTTTTACCTACATCAAGTGGATATTAGTGCATCTAACCATAAGTTTTCTCATTTATGCATTCAAATCAAGGTATTGTGCACGAATAATAAGTAAGAATAAGTGGTAATAACACCACTCTTGAACATCCCAACTTAAGAGTTTGCTTGTCCTCGAGCAACACTACCCCTATATTATGAGACAATGTGTGCCCTCATTTTATATATGAATGATCATGATGACTTAACTTGAATACCACCACTAAAAGAATTTCACAAATGGACAAATAAGTTTCTAAACACGACACTCATTATAAAGTGGAATAGTGAATGATGCATTAGAATTTGGTGAGCAACCATGTAACAACTACTAACACTCTAAAAATGACTTGCATACTATACCCTTATTTTTCTCATTATGTAGGAGATGACAAAATCACCCACCTCAACTAGGTCGCATGGCTCCTCACGAGAAAGAAAAATTTCACACACCTAGTTAAGCCCTCACTCTCTCAAGAAGTTCTCCGCGTAAATTGTAATACCCTGCATATTTGAGCTAGTCTTTGAACCGTTATTCCTATGTGTATAAGCTAAAATCCAGATTATTCCCATGTGAATATAAGTTTCAGGATCTTTATTATCGTGTTTTATCTGCTTTTGAGGTGAAAAATATTCATAAGAATCATTTAGAACAAAGTTGAGCTTAGATCCTTTGATTCGTTCGAAGTTTGTTATTTGATTCTATAAGGGCATACTTTGAAAGTGTATAAATTTTTATATAAGTCTAATACTGCAGCTCAATACCCACCAAATTGTTGATAATTGAATTAAATTTCCAACGATACCAATTTTGCCTTAATCCGATACCCAAACAAAAAGTTATGGCATTTTACACGTAAGGCAGTAAGCCGATGCAATTGTAACGCGACATGATACATTAGTCATCGATGTGATTAGCGATGTGACATAATGGAAATTGAGTTTTGGAACTGTTTCACATGCTATTTCAGTTTGTAAAGGGTCTAGGGGCAATTTGGTCATTTTCCCTTACCCAAATCCATCCATGACACTTAATTTCAGCCCCAAAAGCATTAGATACATCATAATTCATTTCTTTATCTCCAAGAAAATCCTAACCCCTTCAAGAGCATCAAGAACTCCACCAAATTTTCTCCAAGAAAGTTAATAATCCAAGCTTCCGGGTCCAAGAACTTCAAGAATAAGTTTCAAGAACACCATTAGAGATTCAAAGTTCAAGCTTTCATATTCAGTTTATCAAATAAGGTATGTGGGGTTATGAACAAGTATGCTCTTTCATCCTTGTGCCCAAAACTAGTTTTAAAGTTGAATTTACGTATATTGCAGTTAGGGTTCATACCTAACCTATCTTGTTTTGAGTTTATAGATTTGTAAAGTGATTTAAGTGTTAAAGTGTGTTCTTGTTCTCCTCTATTTATGCTTGATTTAAAAATTTTCAATTGAGTTTTAAGCATGATATTATGTTGCAAGTTATGAGAAAGAAAGCATGAGATTCAAAGCCTTTAGTGCATCAAGATTTTGCATGCTCATGTTTTGATCCATAAGATTCATATTTTGATTTTGATTTCATTATCTTGACTGAAATTATTGAAGTATTTCAAGAATATCATTGAGCATGAAGTATTATTTTGATTTGACATGAATTTAAAGAATAGGTTATTAATACCTAGTTTGAATATTGATATTTGAAGAAGATTATGCTTTCAGGCATCCTATGACTAGTTTATACTCATATTTTGAACTAGATTTGATCTTTTGATCCTCAGTTTAGATATGAATATACCTTATACTGTTGATTATAGTTTAACTTAAACAGATGCATAACTTGTTTTTATAGTAAACCATCATGCTAGTTTTAAAGTAGATTTCCTACAGACTGAGCATACAGATTAAAGTAAGTAATAATTAGCACGGGCAGGAAGTGTGGGTTTATCACATCTTGATTTTCCAGAACTATGAGCCAACTTAGGTACAAATTCATATTATATTCCATTCGTATATGGATAAAGATACAGATTGTGATCAATTAGCTCAGGTTATACACCTTGGAAAGATTATGACACCTCTTTCCAATGTGAGCTTTTTCCCTTAGGGGAACTAGACGTTGGACACTATGATAGCTCACATAGTTTATGTAGGTTAGAAGAACCTCCATAAAGCCTAAGTCCTAAAATAGAATAAAAAATAGCTTTTAGAAAATAAGTGTAAAGGCTAACGATTTTATGCAGATATTGTTTTACATAAGTCATTAGCTATGAGATTTTAGCATTTAGTTTACAGTTACAAAGGTGAGTCCTTTATCACTTAGCCTGCATGATTTGAAAATAGACTTTATAAAGCTCAAACTACACCTCTCTTACGAGAATATAAGAAATCATTATCAATATATAACCCAACTAGGTTGGGGTCGAATCCCACAGGGAATATGGTATGAATTTGAGTTATCTGCGGGTTAATCAACTGATAGTTATTAGTTTCCTATGAATGGGTGTTTTTGAAAGTGTCACAACTAATTACTTCTCAATTCAGTGTTTGAAATCAATATGATTAAGAAAACCAGAGTTATGTTCACTATGGGTATTGGGATTTGACAGATGCTAGTAACAGTTCAAGATTCTTGTGGTAGGTAGGAACAACAGAATATCCTTGTCGAAGTTATGTCTAAATGTTTCTCAACCTATTTAGACATTTAATCTCTTAATTCTCTCGAACTTAGGAAATTTATCTTTCATAACAGGATGTTATCTCTACTTAATTAATCTTGTTATAGCATTAATTATTAAATGGAAGTCTAATGCTTCAAAGTCCCTGTTGGTAATTCACTTCTTACTAGGGTTGATTTCTTATCTCAAGAAAACCACCAGTAAGCAAAGCCTATTATTTGCATGTAAAATAATGGAATTAACAATAAGTTCCTACCACCGTTAGAATCTTGAACACTTAGTTACGTTACAAATCTAAACCAATAGATCCCACAACTTGGGTTAAGGGAATTTAGCTACTCTTAATCCAATAATCAAGACAACAAGTTGAATTCATAGTTTGATATATGAATTTACAGCAAGATGAATAGTAACTAGTGTTTCTCTGCTTTAATCACAGTAGAAAATCCCAAAACAATTGTAATAATCTCTCTAAAAAATTAAAGTTGGAAAATAGAGATAACAATGCTAAAAAACGTGAGTTCCAAGATCCAACCAAGTCTACGAAAACCCTAACATATGCTTTAAATACTTCAGTCTAATTATTGAAACAAAATCATAGATCACAGTAGTTTCTCAGACCGGTGATGACTTGTGTGATGCCTTATCAAAAGTCTGACGGCTTATCAGGAATGTCTTCAGCTCCTTTTCACTTTGATAATCTCTACCTTGAGCTAACAGTGAGTCTTGATGGCTTATCAGACATATGACGACTTATCATAAATGTCGTCACTTCTTCACTTCAAACTCCCTTCCTTACTTAAGCCTGACGACAAGCCTGATGGCTTATCACACTTTTAACGGCCTATCACAGCTGTCATCACAACTTCCAGCCAAAGTCCATTCTCTGTCTAAGCCTGGCGACAACTCTAATAGCTTATCATAAGTCTAACGACTTATCATATAATTCGTCAGTTATTCTTCTTTCTCTAGATGCTCAGAAATCACTCTTTTGCTTCCATTATTACTGATTCTCTTGCATATCGACCTTTACTGTAATATCAAAGAGAAAACAATCAAAAACAACAAAAGTTGCTTAAGACTTTGCAATTATTCTCAATTAAAAACCTCAAATGTGTTAGCATCTGCTCACACATCAAGACATAGCTTCAATTCTACTTAGTCCACTAGCAGAAAGAGTAAAAGTACAGTTTTAGAACTAAGTATTATGATACAATATTTATACAATATGTTTTATCATTCATGATTCATGATTGTCATCTTTTAGTTATTCCATCCAAAGTGAGTCATTTATACTTATCATGCATTATTTTACAAGTTTATACGAACATTAAGATATGTTTTACTTATGCTTTCACCCCCATAGGCTCAGTACATTTTAAAAGTACTGATCCACATATACATCTATATGCTACATTATTTAATAATGTACGTAACTATTCAGTTGTAGTCTATATATCATGATTAGATAGTTGAAGATTTTAGCCATCAGATGATTAGTCCTCCTACTTTGGGGACTTCATTAGATGTTATATATGCACTTTACTTTCTTACTCATTTGTATTAATTATTGGTAGTTGGAGTCGCATCCCAGCTATCTATAGTCAGTATATTAGAGGCTTTACAAATGTCAGTCGGAGTTAGTCATGTAATTTCAATTCTAGTTTTTATTTTCATCATAATGTAAAATTGTATTAGTTAAGGTGAATTATTGTTTGCTTGAAGTATGAAAGGAGTTACTGATAGTAATTATTGTGTAAGAAAAGTATAGATTATTAATAAAGTATTTGATGGTTTAGTATTGTTAACTTAGGCTTTCCTTGAGGTTGCAATAAGGAGTTTAGTTGAAACTTATAGAACTATGAAAGAAATTTAGGTGTATAGATGGGTGAATAGTAGTGATGTGTAGAGGGAGTATGTACTAAAGGATTATAATAAGATATGCCATATGGTCATGATCAATTATTATTATTATGGGTTTCTAGTGGACTAGTGTTTCTTGATGTCTTCTTTATAGCTTTCAAGTGAGAATAGTATGTGAGGTTGGGTTGTTAATCACGCCTATCCCTAGGCACTAAGTTTATATAGTGGATGATATCAAGGTGGATGTAATGGTTACTTGGTTAGTGATACTAGTTATATGGAGGTGAAAAAATAGGTTTGAAATAGTGAATGCAGGAATTTAAGTTTATTGATTTGAGATTAAGTATGATGTTGTAGGTAGGATATAGAGGTGTGCCCAAGGTGATATGGGGTTCCACTATTTTCTAAGGTTATTAAGTATCGTGTGTGGTTAGTAGTACCCTTGAATCGTTAAGTGAAAGAAGGCTAGTTATATTGTACATAGTGTTCTTAATAGCTAAGTTAAAGAGTGATTATTGATGATGTTGAGCCTTTTGATATGATCTTGATTCTCATGGTTTAGAAATATAAGTTCAGAGACATGATATTAGTAGGCTATGACGGAAGTAGTATGGTTCATTGAAGGTTTTGTGATATCTATGTTAAGTGTTAGAATCTAAATTTGAGACTTTAACGATTGAGCTAATAGAAATAAGAGTTGAAGCACTAGATGGTGTGCACTCCGGATATGGTGACACTCCTGAATATTCTAAGTTAGTAAGTGTTCAAGTATTGTATGATGACTATTGAAGTTATATAAAGATAGAGTTGTATCTTAGAAGGAAGTGTTAGCAGAGGGTTTTACACTTTCAAGTGCAGTCTTTTGGGTTAAGTTCTATTATTTACGTGTAATGTTATACCCCAGGCTCTCGATTAAAGTGGTTGCAGTTCAGTTAGAGTTTAGTAAAGGGGTTCCAAAGACTTGGAATGATGGCTAAAGCTAAGGGGGAGATGATAGGATAAATAACCAAGTCAGAATCTCAAATTCTTATTTCTATATTAGTACTTCAGTCATCACAATATCTACTCATATCTTACGTGTCTGCTCCATGATCATAGTTTTGTTTATTTATATCATAGAAAATCATGTACTCTCCTACTCCCTAGTATGAGGAGTTCCTGTTCATTCAACAGTATGAATCGTGTTCCAAGAATTTTTGAACTCCAAACTCTGGTCATGCAGCTCCTGACTTATATACTCATGCTTTATAGTATGCTCAGTTCCCATAACTCATGCTACACTCCTAATGATCAGTGAGATTCTTCTTCTAACCACGTATGCCCTCAATTTAGATTTGATCCTCTATTCCTCAGGCCTCAGTTAAGTGTCAAGTTATGCATTGTATCCTTCCATGCTTCAAGGTCTCATGTTCTAGCCTTTCAGTGACCCCTCCTTATGTAATGATAGTGGTGATAAGTAATTATGTAGATGGGAGAGAGTGAATATTTTTTGTTGATAAAAGATCATTGTATGCTTGTTTTAGCTAAGGCCATAAGTGTTAAGTAAGATTAAGGCCAAGTCTTTGATACATGTTGTGGTTAGTTGAAATTTGTGTGTGTATGTACTTGAGATAGTGCGAGGGAGATGTTGTGATAGAGGTTTAGAGAATACGAGGAGTATGCTATTATGGGTGTTTGTTTGGACGTTCATACGTGGTTATAACAATAGTCTTGAATGTCATATTGGTGTATAAGTGGATGATTGTAGTGTCCACTAGTTTTCGACCTTCCCGACCTTGGAATTAAATCTTTAAGTGAATTCATGATTGGGGTTGTCGATAGCACATCTCGTGTGAGTTTTAAATTTTTTGGGTGAGGTTTGAAACCTATTTGCATGGTAAAAATAGTGAGGGAATACGATATGGCTGTGGTGAATCACATATCACATTGGTAGGGAGCATCATGATGCATCGCATATCATGTTGGTAGAGCAACACACTGCATGACTCATCTCATCGATAGTCTAGATCAGTTATGGTTTTAAATGTTGTACCTTGTGATTTCGAGTTAGGCTTGATCATGGTGAGAGGACTTAGTTCAGTTTAGCATTAATATATGGATTAATGAACGACCAAGTAAGAATTAGAAGTTGAATCAATGAATATGGTATTTAAGGGGAATAGTATAGTTGAGAGAGTATTTGAGAAGTTTTTCTAAGCTTGAAAGTAAGAAGTTGCATTGCCTAAGGACTAGTAATTCTATCCAATCTTATGAGTTATATGCATATGTTCAAAGCTATAGAGTTGTATCAATGTTGTGATTCCTTAGTCAGATGTCCTGTTCAGATCAGCTCAAGATTCTTCACTCCCTAATATTATTAGAATTTCATAAAAGTGTGCTGAAGAAATATAACATTTGAGTATGAGCAGTCAGTATGATCCAGTCCATGTAGCTTGCAATCCTATGTAGAAATCAATCAGCTAAGCTCATATAGATTTCCAACTTTCCATCTAGTATTACTATCTGAATTCTCATGAATATGGCCATTTCAACAGGTAGTTTTTTTGCATTCACATAATTTGTGAATTCAGCTCAGTTCATGCATCATGCATTGGTTTCAAATTCCATATATTCAGTCATGATATAGTCCGTAAGTGTCCCGTGCATCATATCCATCTTTCCTTAGTATTTTAGCCAAGTCAGTATCATTCGGGGGACGAAATATCCTAAGGGGGAGATGTAGAGTAATACCCTAAGCATTCATGTACTAAACCTTTCATCTTTTCTTCATAGAACCAGATCCATCCTAAGGTAATGGTTACTCACAAGTCGACTCTCTCGTCCCTATCTCAGCCTTATAACCATTCTCATGTCATTGCATGTAGTCAAGAAATCAGTTTAGTTCATGATATTCAGTTCATTTATCATGTTTCAGGACTAGTTATGCAATCTTGTTTTCAGTTATGCATGTTTAGAATATAATCATAGTTTCCTTAGTACCTTCAGTTTAATCAGCCTCATTCGAGGAAAAATGTTCCCAATGGGGAGATAATGTAATACCTCACATTTTTGGGTTAATCTTTGAACCATCGTTCCTATGTGTATAAGCTAAAATCTAAATGATACCCATGTGATTATAAGTTTCATGATATTTATCCTTGTGTTTGATGTGCTCTCGAGGTGAAAATTTTTCATAAGAATCACTTAGAACAAAGTTGAGCTTAGAGCCTTTGATTTGTCCAAAGTTTGGTATTCGATTCTATAAGGGTCTACATTGAATTTGTATAACTTTTTATATACATAGAATTTTGTTGCTCAAAACCCACCAAATTGTAGATAGTTGAATTATCCGTCTAACGATACCAATATTGCCTTAATTCGATTCCCAAGCGAGAAGTTATGGTATTTTCCGCGTGAGGCCACAAGCCAATGTGATTGGGACACGACACGATTAGTAATGTGGTGCAATGTCAATCTCAATACAAAACTTTTTCACACCCTATTTCAGTTCTTAATGGGTCTAGGGGCACTTTGGTCACTTCCCCTTACCCAAATTCGTCCATAACACTTAATTTCAGACCCAAAAGCTTTAGATACATCATAATTCATCTCTTTCTCTCCAAGAAAACCCTAGCCCCTTCAAGAACACCAAGAACTCCACCAAATTTTCTTTCGGGTTCAAGAACTTCATGAATAAGCTTCAAGAACACCATTAGAGATTCAAAGTTCAAGATTTCATATTCAATTTATCAAATAAGGTATGTGGGGTTATGAACAAGGATACTCTTTCATCCTTATAAAGAACTCCAACCACCTTCTCTGATGGAGTTTTACATCTTTCTAACAGAACACATACTGGAGGCTATTATGGTCTTTGAACACATCAATATGTACCCCATATAAATAGTGCCTCCAAATTTTTAAGGTAAATACTACAACTACTAACTCAAGACCATCGGTGGGTATTTCTTTTTATGGGGCTTAAGGTGTCTAGAGGCATAGGCCATGACCTTACCTCTCTGCATCAAAACACACCCCAAACAAACCCTGGAGACATCATAATATACCACAAACCCGTTTGAACCATCTGGTAGAGTCAAAATTAAAGTTGTAGTGAGTCGAGTCTTCAACTCCTGAAAACTCTTCTCACAAGAGTCTGACCACTAGAACTCGACTTTCTTCTGAGTCAATCTGGACATGGGGTATGCAATAGACAAAAATCCCTTAAAAAACAATCCGTAATAGCTAGCCAAGCCCCATAAACTCCTGATATTTGATGAAGAGATAGGTCTAGGCCAGTTTCTCACTGCTTTGTCTTTTCGGGATCAACTCTAATGCCATCACTAGCAACGATATGGCTAAAAAAATCTACTTACCTTAACCAAAATTTGCACTTACTAAATTTGCCGAAGAACTGATAGTTTCTAAGAGTCTGTAACACTATTCTGAGATGGTTTGCTTGATCATGTTCACTACAGGAGTAGACAAGATGTCATATATAAATACTACGATGAATATGTCCAAGTACTTCTTGAACACACGGTTCATCAAGTCCATGAAAGTTGTTGGGCCATTAGTAAGACCAAAGGACATGACTTGGAATGTGAAGTGACCATACCGAGTTCTAAAAGATGTTTTAGGAATGTCACATTATCTAACTCTGAGTTGATGATATCCTGATCTGAGGTCTATCTTAGAAAAGTAACTGTCACCCTAAAGTTGGAAAAAAAGTCATCGATTTTGGGAAGTGGATACTTGTTCTTGACTGTGACCTTATTTACCTGATGGTAGTCAATACACATTCTAAGAGAAACATCTTTCTTGTGCATGAATAGGACTAGTGTACCCTAATGAGATATGTTGGGTCTGATAAATCCCTTATCTAGGAGATCCTTTAACTGTTCTTTTAATTCTTCGAGTTCTGCTGGAGCTATTCTGTATGGCAGAATAGATATAGGTTGAGTATCTAGAATAAGGTCTATTTTGAAGTCAATTTCCCTCTTGGGAGGAACTACGGGAAACAGATCTGGGAATTTACATGCTATTGAAATTCACTTAAGACTGGGAATATCAGAACTAGAATCCTTAACTTGAACGAGATTATAGAAACATCCCTTAGGTATCATTCTTCTCGCCCTTAGGTAATAAATAAGTTGACCCCTAAGTGTTGAGGTACTACCCCTTCATTCTAGGATAGGTTCATTTGGAAATTGAAATTGGACAATTCTACTTCTAAAGTCAATAAATGCATAGCATGAATGAATCCAATCCATGCTGAGAATGACACCAAAATCTGTCATCTATAATTTTACTAAGTCTGCTGAAGTGACTTTATGAGATACCATAACCGGACAGTTCTTGTATACCTGTCTGGCTATAATAGATTTACCCACTGGGGTAGAGACTGATAAAGGGTCTGCTAGAATTTTGGGACTGACTCTGAAGTCAACAGCTATATAAAAAGTTACAGAGGACAAAGAAGCTCCTAGCTCTAGCAAAGTATAAACATGCAAACTATAAAATTGTAACGTACCAGTGACCACATCCGAGGAACTCTCCTGATTCTGTCGGGATTGAAGTGCATAGAGTCGATTTGGGCGTTGCCTACTGATGGTGCTGGAAGTGGCACCTTACTGATTCGGGTGATCGGACTGAGCTGGGGGACGATTATGCTGAATTTGCGAACCCACTTGAGGACACTATATAACCCTATGGACTAGTTTACCACATCCAAAACATACGTCACTGCCAGCTTTGGAGATACCATGATGGTTTCTACCATATTTTTGACAAAGAGGATTTGTTCAGGCACTGCTAACACTACCCTGGGGTTTAGGGCATGGCGCTCTATCTCTGTTGCCATCTCTGAATTTTTGCACTGGAGTACTGGCTGAGGATGGAGCTGGAACTGAAGATTTCGGGTAGAACTGAGAACGATTCCTACCCTCTGACTTAGCCTGAGTGAAGTTGAAGCTACATGTTCTAGCTCTTTTATTCTCCCTCTCCTTCTTTTTATTCTTAGCCTCCTCTATCTACTGAGCATGTACCATGATCCTAGATATGTATCTCTCCTTAATCAACATTGTAGTCCTACACTCCTTCGCCATACTATTGGACACACCAGACACAAACTTATCATCTTAGATCTACTATCTTCTACCACATGAGGGGCATATTTGGCTAACTAAGTAAACTTGAGAGAATATTCTTATACTATCATGTTGCCTTACTTCAGATTAATAAACTCTAAAACCTTTACTTTTCTCAACTCTAGAGGGAAGAACCTATCCAGAAAAACAATAGCAACTCCTCCATTTATATAGGCCCTGCATCTACGACCCTCTCTGCTTTCCACTGTTTCAACCAAGAGTGAGCCATATCCTGTAACTGATATGTGGCCAACTTAGCACTCTCACTAGTAGTCACCCCCATAATATCTGTAACCTTTTTCACCTAATCATAATATTCCTATGGGTCCTCATCTGACTTCAACTCAATAAAAGAGGGAGGGTTCATTCGAGTAAAGTCCTAAATCCTGGCTGCAGTAGTATTGGCCACTGGGTTGGTTGGAATGGCTGTTGGGTATTCATTCTGGGTTGCCATAGAATGAGTTAGGGTGGTGAAAGCTACTCTAAATTCCGCATGGGAGACATGCTCATCCAGAGAATCTAGCTGGACAGGCTGAGGTACTAGCTGGTCTCCTGTTCCTCTTCCCTTAGTACTTTTTGGAGGAAGGTTTTGTAAATAGATGGGGAAAGGATTAGACTAAGAGTTTATCTAGAGCTCATGCTCACTCGCACGACATAAATAATAAAAGAAGGGAAAATTTTCCTAATACATCTAGTAACCCCCTATCCATAAGTGTGGTACGCTATACACCTATGCACAAGACTCTACTAGACGTGGCTTTCAAACTTTCTAGGACTCTATTAAACCTTAGGCTCTTGTTTAAAGTTCGTAACACCCCGAGGTTGTACCCCAAATACTGAACAATGCTAATGACACTGAAAGACCACCAGCTAACCCATGATTGTACCTGATATGAGCACTGAATAATAATAACACTATTATTGATATAAATGCAGAAGGTAGGCTGATATCGCCATAACGTTCACAACTGAAAACAAATTCTGAATACTAAAAACTGAATACTGAAATATCTATCTAAAATACTCTAGTTTGAAAGATTCTAACTGTCTGATTTATGGATTTAATAAGACAAACCCATACGAATGAAAATTGTACTGAAATACTGAAATAATACTCTGTCCTCGAACTATGAGGAATCACCACTAAGTCTGCTACTGATAGGTTGGGTTGTTAAGTATGGTCAGGAGCCCGTGAATCTGAACCTATGATATAAGACATCATAGCGCAAAATAAAAGTATATATCAGTACTTTGAATGTACTAGTATGCTAAGTGAGGTAGGATGATAAGCATGGGTTCATATACATGAACAATAACTAATTGAATAACGTGAACATAACTAAATAAGAGTACATGAATGAATACATAAATTGTAACTGAGATCATGACAATGCTGGTTACTGAGCTATGAATACTAATTAACCAATATCTGAGTTTACTGATATTTTACTATTAATAACTGAGTGACTAGTTTTGACTATCTTGATTGATAACTGGGTGACTGTTTCTGACAATCCTAATTCAGTAGAACTGATCTGAGTTGTATACTGAGCTGGGTGACTGTATCTGATAGTCCTAATTATGTAGAATTGAACTGAGTTCTATAATGAGACTAAATTAAAACTAAAACTATAAGAGATAATTATCTAACTGACATGTCCTTCTCTGAATGGATTGGGGTCCAACCTGTAACCCCAATTGGAAGGCTGTCAATACCGTGCCACGAGTAAAGACATGTTATGAGTCAACCCTCTCTGATAAGAAGCTCTTTAGTCAACCTTTGCTGGCAAGAAAACTCATACGAGATGTATCAGCCCTAGTCTGATAGGAGATATCTCAACCTACACTGGCTACGTAGTTCTGTAACACAGGGATTGCTACTAAGGATCAAACCCTGTACTGGCAGGAATGCCCCCATCCCTGGGTTCGCCTAGTGCTGAATCCTACTCCCTACTGAATAGACATTGAATTGATTTCTAGTCCATAAATGGCTTGACTGAACTGTTACTGATTGTACTGTCTAACTGAACTGAACTAAATTTACTAGGTTTTGCTAACTGACGGAATACTACTAAATCTAGTTAACTGAATGACTTCACTGAATTCTAGAATGAATACTAAACTGAGACTGTGACTAATTACAGAGTACTACTATTCATAATGCTACTAAGACTATTCTGTAACTACTGTAGCTCTAGGTAAACAGCTAAATTTTTAGGTATTGAATACCCCCAGGACTCGATAGCATGAAAAGTAAAGCATAGAGTAAACTTGAAAAAGCCAAACACTGTGAACTTGTTCATAACTCATCCATAGGGACATTTTATCAAACACTTGTAAGGCACAAGTTTACACATATACTAGCATGACATGATTTTTCCCCATTTAGTTCATATGAGCATTTTAATAAATACTTGGGGAGCATAACTATGCACATGATACTAAAACAACATATAGGAATCATAACATAAATTCACAAATTCACAAATTCAATGGCTTCAACATAAATTCACATGGCACTACACACATGATAATCAATTCCACATGAATATTGTAATAAACCATAGATTAAAAACCTAGTTAAAATTATAATCATAAATACACTTAAATCCAATCATGGAAATCATGAAATCAATCTACTTGAACTTTAAAAGAGTTTCTTGGACTCCAAAGGCGGAAAGAATCCTTGTATGAACACTTCTCATACCTTGGTACTTGAATTGACTAAGGTTGACAGTGAGTTCTTGAATCATTAAGCTTGAATTAGAAGCCCTAGGGTTTTGTTTCTTAAGTAATTTTGAGAATAGTGAATGGATTTTGCCTCTAAAGTGGTTAAATATCGTGTTTTGAGGGCTGATAGATGTGGTAAAATAACCCAAATACCCCTGAGGATACGAATTTTTAATGACTAAAAACATCCCTAGCAATGCATAGACCAACGCGCCACGTAGAAGGGATCGATACTATGGCCGACGTACCGCGTCGAGTCCATATCGGTTCACTGGAAATTGCACTGGGAGAAAGGGGAAAATATTCATTGATGCAATAGGCAATGCAGCATGTCGAGACTGTGTCGATACACTGGTTTGGACTCCCAAACGTACTTCAAACGATGTTTCAAAAATCCAAAACTCGTCTGAGAACACCTACTGTCATTTCTGATCATGAAGCAACTTAAAGATCAACATTTAATGGTTGTAAGGGTCGCAAAATAAGATCACCAACTATGAAGGCTAAAATAAATCTAAGTATGAATACTTAGCTAAAATTTTCTCAGTCTAGGACCCCTTACCAAGCTTTATAGGACTTAATTAAGCTTAGGATTTTGTGGGGTCTTACACCTTATTTATGGGACATAGTCTTTATGCCAAATAATTCCCCGATTTACACCCCTTAGCATTGAATTACCTACGTTCGCCTTATTGAGCCCATAAACATCATTGATTTGCTTAGCCCCAACTTTCACCGGCTTCCCCCGTATCATTAAAATCACATTGACTAGGTCTGAAAAATATACTTCACTGATGTTAGGGTAAAATTCACGAACCCATTGCTCATTTGCAAGGAATAGATCTAGGGCAAAGAACCTTCATCCTATGGATTCAAGTTTGTTATGAAAAGTCGATAGCTACCCCGGTACATTATCCAAACAAATTCCTCTTTCTAACAATAACTTTGTGTTTGAAAGATTACTGTAGTAGTGACTATGGCAATTGGATGCCATGAATCTTATATGATCAAACTTATTTATGAGGTTTTCCTGAAAGACACATTATATCTTTCAACATTAGCTGGATCATGGAAGTTGTTCTAGATTGATCATTAAAGTTTATTGGACTAGGTGTTTGGGGTTGCCTAGCCAAAAATTGGGAGTATAGGATTTTGGACATAATAGTAACCTTCCCTCAGTTACCGCGATCGTAGAATAAGAGCCCCGTCCATGTTACCATGGTTGCAGTCTATGATCGCTATCGCGACACCTGGGGCTGGTTCCATGTTAGTTTTGCATATTCAACTTCCTCCCAATTCTAGACTACCAGCATGTTCTACATTATGGGTTCAAATAAAATTCACGTGAATAATGATACTGATGTGTGTGGATGTTCCCTTCAAAAGTAAATGTCACTATTGAAAGTTCATTTGAGCAATTTATCAAACACAAAGTGTGCATATCAAATTTATATACCTTTTTACGCACTATTGGGTACTTAAGGTTTCCCTACTTATGTGCACAGCTTAATCAAGCAACCAACATAACAACAATAATAAGTATGACAACATGTAAGGCATAACAATTAATACTTTAGGCCCTTTCTTAATCATGCACTCAATGTACTATTTTCCAAAATGAAAGCAAGAGTTCATATAACCTACCGGAGTTGTGATGCAAAAAGGATGTGCATGGAGGCTAATCGAAGGCTTACAACTTGGCCCACGATGTAGGTTAGATTTGAGAGTAAAATCTTAAAAAGGGAGTATGACAGAAATAAAGGGGACTAGATTTTAGTGATTGAAATGACTGCGACCACAGTTAGGGGCAACTACCGCGGGCACCTGTGTAGCCACGATCGCACATAGTGGCTGCGATCGTGGTAACTAAGGGCAGTTTTTGCTCCCTTATTTCCCCTATTCAGTATTTTACTCAATTTTCACTGGATTTTCAAAGTAAACATTCACACTTTACCTTTTTAAAATCTCATTCAATGCTACCTAAAGTGTAACAAATGCATGGGTTATTTAAATGCAAAATACAACATCCACACTACAAGAATATAAGAAAAAAAGATATGAGAAACTCTTGTGGAATTTGTGGGTTGCTCCCACCTAGCGCCTTAGTTATCATTGAGGCTCGACATCTTTCTTTTTTTAGTGTCACGGTGGGTCCTCAAACCTCTCATCTTTCACTGTCTAATTTTCAACATCCACCACAGATACTACTTGGAGCTTCACGGTTTTCTTCTTTGACGTGCAAATTTTGAATGATACCTTATCTCATTACACTTGAAATTTTATTTCCCCTAACTCTAGATCTATAGTAGCTCTCCTAGTAGCCAAGAAAGGACGACCAAGAATGATAGGCACCTCTTGGTCCATCTCACAATCCAAATCAGCTGGGAGAATGAATTTGTCCACCTTCACGAGGACATCAAACAATATACCTATCGATTTTTTTATGGATCAGTCCGCCATTAAAAATTGCATTGAGGTTGGTGTAGGAGTGTCCAAACCAAGTTTCCTATAGATGACATACGACATTAGGTTGATGCTTGCACCAAGGTCACAAAGAGCTTTTTCGAACTCATGAGTACCAATGGTGCAAGGGATAGTGAAGGCTTCGGGTTATTTTTCTTTTCCGCAACTTTGCTACCCATGATATCACTACACCCATGAGTAATTTAGATGGTATCACCCTCAATGAGCTTATTATTGGTCATTAAATTCTTCATTAACTTATTATATCCCAGAATATCTTGAATCACCTCAAGTAATGGGATATTTAAGGAAAGATTGCTAAGTTTTGAGATAAATATTCTTAATTTGTCACTCTCTTCCTTTATATGCAACCATTGAGGGAATTGAGGAGGAACATGGATGGTTGTATTTTCTTCTCCTTGCGGCTTTTCAACTTTGAATACCTCCTCATCGCTTTCATCTAGCTCTTTCTCATCATTTACTTTTCTTCTTTGAGGTGTCACCTCATTTACCTTGGACTTGTGCATATTTTCACTCACCTCTCCTTTAAGGGGATCTTCAAGTGTTTTCCCACTTCTAGTGACAATTGCTAGGACTTGTGTTTCATTCTTTGGGTTAATAATTGTCACTCAGAAGTCCACCTCTAGCCCTTACATTTAGTTTCATGGATATTTACCTGACTTGGGTCTCCAATTATTTGATGGATATGGATTGAGACACCACCGTTTGGGAGAGTACAGAGAAATCACCCTTCAACTCATGGACCATTTTTTTCGTATCTTCAACTCTACTCCGGATTCATGCCAAAACATCTTTGGTCTTGAACTTTTTGGGGTCAATGAGATTTGAATCCTTGGCCTTTGCTCTATCATGAGGAATGTAGTAGTCATAGTCATGTTCCCTATCTCTCCAATCTATATCTCAATCTCAATCCATCCAACCTTGATTCCTACCTTGCCTTTGATAGGCGAGGAGGGACCCTCTGAATAGTTTGTCAAGTATCAAATTTCTTCATCTAACTTATTTGCCTTACAATAATCTTCATAAGGCTTTGATGTTATGACATTCACCACTTTCGTGGGTTCTCTGATAACATGTTTTGTTAGAAGCTCAAGTTGGGTCATCATCTTGGCTATTTTATCCTCTTCCTCTTATTCTCATTTTCTTTGCTTATTGGTCACCACAGAGGTAGAGAAAGTGTTTTAGGAACATTGGCATCATTGGTGTGACATCCTTGGTTTTGTTTGGATACTTTAACTATCAATCAGAAAGTCACAAGATGATGCAATTTTATAATAGAGCCACCTGCCGTATTATCCACAACCATTTTGTTCAATGAGTCAAGAGTTCTATAGAAAATCTCAAGGAGAATCTTATCCGGGACCTCATGATTTGGGAATCGGGCTAGCTTTCCATTAAACCTCACCCATACTTCAAACAATGGATATCCATTCAATTGCTGGAAGTTTACAATCCCATCCCGCTTTTGAAGCATTTTGTATGGTGGGAAATATCTATCAAGGAACACCAGGGTGAGCTCCTCCTAAGAGGTGATTGAGTCGGGTGGAAGTGAACAGAGCCATAAAATCGCCTTGCCTGTCACTAAAAATAAGAAGAGTCGAAGCCGGATGTATTCTGGAATAATATGCGCTATGTTAAATATTGCACAAACTTCCACAAATTTTTTCAAATAAACATTTGGGTCCTCATATGCTTGACCCCTATGTAATCCTTTCATTTGCAACATGTGAAGCATAACTCTAGTCACACGAAACACACCATTTTCGATGGTTGGTGGGATGCAGATAGCACTTGTTTGCCCCACTTCATTCAATTGGCCCTCATCATTTAGTTGAGCATCAAATGGGACAAAATTACTTGCATTATCGCTCATCACTCTGTTTACACTTTAATCATCTATAAAATAGTCAAAAACAACAAATAAAGTAAATTACCCCACTTCAGGCATTCCCAAGTAAAAATAGCACCACATAAGTGAAATCTATATTTTACTCCCAGACAACGGTTCCATTTTGATAATGCTCAACTCACTCCCATATTTTAGGAATGAGGCAGTTGTTGTCAAGTAACAGAATATAAATTAGGGTCAAATCTCAAGGAGTGAATGTTATAGACTTCCAATCTATGGGTACTCAAGTTACAATAAGGTTACCTGGAATGCTAATGGAAACAACATGTATAAGTGAATGGGGTAAATTTTTAAAAATTCCTCACATAAACTTTAACTAGTACGGAGTGATTGCTAACTTTGGTCTAAATTAAACAGTTGGAGGAATCTTGGGATTATGTCTCCTTAGAGGTAATGTATGTGGGATAATGTTGGTTTATCAAGGGATTTTGTTGTTAAGTAATGGATAGGTTAGGTCGAATATCATTGAGGTCAATCTTTTGATAAAACTACAACGATTTCACCCATTGGCTCTTTCGAGAACATAATAAGTGTAGAGTTTATGTAACCACCCAAAACATCAACCAAGAATTCATATTTCTAGGATGATGCTCTTGACATAATTTACACTTCCTCAACACTTATTTCTAGGATTGCAAAGGGTAGTAAACCATAAACTTAGTTGTTCACCATTTCCTTGTCCCCCGATAACCCTCTTTCAAGGATGTTATGGGTTACCTAAGATTCACCTAAGTCCCTATTTTGAGGATGACGAAGGGTTTCTAGAGCTTAAAGCTTTCACCTATCAAACCCATTTGGAAATTTGGAGTTTTCACCCTTCAAATCATAACTCATAAGCTCAAGCAATGGTGAAATCCATACTCAATAACTAAAATCCATGCAAATATAACAATAACCATACATAATTACGCACTAATTCAACATAATCCTAAGACTAAATTACTTATCTACTCATGAAGAAAGTAATGAGAGATATACCATGTGGGTCAACCAAAACATTCATTCTTCACTAAGAAACTAAGAAATTTGAGTCTCCAAAGTTTATTACACACTTTCCCAATTAGGATTTCAAGCTTAATGTTCAAAACTATATTGTAAGACAAGAAATACCCAAATAATAAAGGGTTTTTTATTATATATGACTTGGGATTCATCCATGATATTTTATAATTATTCCCTTGGGACATTTCCCACTAATCTACAATCACGTGTATTGGACTGCGACCACACCTACGCAAGAGTAGTTAGATTTCAAGACCTTGTTACTTCGACCATATTGACTGATCGCGAATGTAGCTAGAGGAACGCAGTTATGGTAACTGGGGATGATGCAATCTAGGTCTTTAGCTGTACTCTTTTATGCTTTCTCTTTATCATTTTAAGCTCCAATCTGTATCTTTTGACCTCCTTAGCTCTTTAGCCTGCATCAAGTGGATATTAGTGCATCTAACCATATGTTTGTCTCATTTTTACATTCAAATCTAGGTATTGTACATGAATAATGAGTATGAAAGAGTGGTAAAACACCACTCATCAACATACAATATTAGTTTTTCAATTACTAGATTTCAGTATTTTAGTTATAGACTATTTCAGAATCATGTTATATGCTTGGTCATGCATTCTTAGATTTTGCAGATTTCATGCATTTAAACTCAGTTATTTGAGGTTATTCATTCATTCATTATCTCATGCGCATAAAACCATGTATTTCATCCTAACCTAATCTTACATACTATTACATTGAAAGTATTGATCGCCTATGTTTTCTTTGCGCTATGATGTCTTATATCATAGGTTTGGATGCTCAGTTTACTGACCGCGCTTAGGCAGATTAACCTATCAAAACTAGTAGTTGTGGTGAGTCCTTATCTATCGAGGACATGGTTATTTATTTTAGTTATTTTAGTAGATCATCTTTTCATTTCAATTAGACAGTTAGAGTTAGTTGGGGCATGTCCCATCAACGCTTGATCAGTCTATTCTAGAGGGTTATAGAAACTTCAGAAATTCAGTTAAATTATCATCTTTATGAGTTTTCAAATAGTTTTTTTCGACTTATGATTTCTTAATGTTCTCAGTACTTAAAACCTTATGGCATATTCAGTTATTCCACATATGAGTATTTTGTTACTACTATTTAGTGCTCATAACAGGTACCAGTTAATGGGTTAGCTTGTGGTCTTTCAAGATCGTAAGCAGCATATGACATCCAAGGTGTCTTTCTGGGGTGTGACATAGTGTCTTGGTGATATTTGGAAGGTTGGAACAATGTCATTATAACTAGTAAAGTTTAATAAGAGGTGTAGGACTATTGTACTAGTGTGGTAAGTTATATTAAAAATGGGAGATAAGTGATCCTTACGTGAATATGTTATTTGATATTATTGAATATTATAGTGTCAGTGCAGTTGGTAACCGTAACTTTTTAATTAGACTGGTCTATCTCTCTCTAGATATATATAACTATTCTTACCAGATAGACACTTTTATTTGAATATTTTGTGATGTGGTGATAGTTTGCTATGTGTAGTCCTTATGTAGGTGTTTGTTGATTTAGTGTTATGTATGATTTTCAATTATTATTGGTAAAGGTAAATCTTTTGCTATGTGAATGGTTATACTTATAGGGAGACATCATGAAGTAATAATAATGTTATATACTTATCTGGATGTATGGTCTTTTAAGGCATTAGTATGGTGTAATTGATTATTATGAGTAATATTAGATGAGTGGCTCAAAGGGAATACCCAAAAATTGTAAATATAGGATGTGATTTCAGGGAATGTCCTTATTTCGGTGTGTGAGATACGTCTTGATTTAATGATATTTGAAGTATTCCTTAATTTCTATTTGGTTTTTGATGATATATATGGATATCCTTATGTGGTCAATCTAAGGTTATCATGTTAAGAATTTCCTAAGACATGTAGTCCTTTTGAAATAATGTTTAAGCATAAATAAGTCGAGAGAATTGAAAATTATGTAATAAATGAATATAGAATAATGTGTTTGGGTATACTTTGTTAAACCTGCTAGAACATGGAAATGGGGTAATAAGTGTTCATGGCATAATATCGTGCTGGAAAGACCTATAAATAGAAAGACCTATAAATAAAGGGACTTGGATTCATGGGTTGGAAATTACTGTAGTCATAGATTCGTTGTTGCAGCATCAACGCCAAAATGAATCCCCATATCTCTTTATATTTCTCCACTAATAATGATGCCTCAAATCTCTATACATCTTGGTTGTACCGAGATAAATAGAATATCTAGAGTTGTGAGCCTTATGCAAAATCAGCTAAATCAAGTCATCTATTTACAGAACACAAATGCATCCACCAAATCTCAAAACACCCTTAGAATCTATAGTGTTCCTCTTGTACTCAGCACTCAACACCTAATCACTACAGAAGCAAAGCTTACTATCCTCAAAATAATGTTCTCAAATTTGCTCAAATAATGAAGACCTTGCCTCAGCACAAGCAAGAATTTTCTTCGAGACTAAAATATCAAGGAAAACCATCAAGTTGGTGAAGGACTAAATGTCCCATTCTAACGGCCTTTGAGAAATTAAAATGTAAGCCAAGCTACCCATACTCATTGTGTTCCAACTTAAGGCCTCCGCTACCATATTTGCCTTGCCCAAATGATACAAGATAGAGATATCATAATCCTTAAGAAAATCCATCCATCAATATTGTCTAGCATTTAGCTCCCTATGGGTCATAAGATGCAGAAGACTATGATAAGTAGTGAAAATCTCCCAATGCACGCCATAAAGATAATGCCTCCAAATCTTAAGTGCAAAACCTACTTCTGCTAACATCAAATCATGAGTGGAATAGTTGTGCTCATACACCTTAAGCGGTCTAGAAGCACAAGCAATAACACGGTCCTACTACATCAATACATAATCCAAATCGACACTAAAAGCATCACAAAACATGGTGGGTCCCTCACCCTCAATAGGAAGAGCTAAAAGAGGAGCTGAAGTTAGAAAATCTTTGAACTTTCCAAACTTAACTCACATTCCTCGGACCATCAAAAAGGAACCTCCTTCTGAGTCAATCTGGTCATAGGTGCTGACATAGTAGCAAAACCCTTGGCAAAGAGTCTATTATAACCGACCAAAATAATCAGATACGAATGTCAGTCAGGGATATCGGTCTAGACCAATCAGAAATTGCCTTAATCTTGGGTGGGTTTCCCATAAAACCATCCTTAGACAGCACATGTCCAAGAAATGTAACCGAATCTGGCCAAAACTCACATGTGGAGAACTTTGCGAAAAGAACATGATCTCTCAAAGTCTAGATGGCTATCCTCAAATGTTGTCCATGCTCTTCTCTACTCCTCAAATACATAATTATGTCATCGATGAACACAATCATGAAGGAATCCAAATAAGGCCTGAATACTCGGTTCATCAAATTCATGAATGCAGCTGTGGAATTAGTCAACCCAACTGACATCACTAAGAACTCATAATGGTCATATCTATTCATAAAAGCTATCTTCAGGATATCTTCATCCAGAATTCTCAATTGATGGTAACCAGATCTCAAATCAATCATAGAAAACATTGCTGCACCCTGAACCTAGTCAAATAAATCCTCAATGCGAGGCATAGGATAATGGTTCATCATCGTCATATTATAAAGCTACCTATAATCAATACACATATACATAGAACCATTTTTCTTCTTTATAAACAACATAGGAGCCCCCTAAGGAGACACACTCAGTCTAATAAAACCCTTACCAAGAAGATCCTAAAGTTGAGAATTCAGCTCATTAAGCTTGGCAGGATCCATATAGCAGGTACCATAGAAATAGGTTAGGTTATAGGCTCAATATTAATATCAAACTCAATCTCATGGACAGGGAGAATACCAGGAAAGTCGGTAGGGAACACATTAGCAAACTCACATACAATAGTAACAGGGTCAAGCAATGAACTCTCCACACTATTATCACAAATATAAGTGAGGTAAGACTCGCAACCCCTCAAAATAAGCCTCCTAACAAAAACATAAGGTACGCTGGGTATGGTTAACGTAATGATCCTAGAAAACTAGTCCATGACTGTATGATAGCAGGATAACCAGTCCATGCCCAGAATTATATCAAAATCCACCATATCCAAAATAATAAGATAGGCATAAGTATCAATATCTCTAATAGTCATAACACATGATTTAAATACTCGATCCATTACTAAAGAATCACCCATGGGAGTAGATACACATAATGGCACTGATAATAAATCACAAGACAACTCCAATCATGGTGCATAATAAGCAGAAATATAATAATAAGTGGATCTCGGATCAAATAAAGCAAGGGTAGACTGAAGGCACACCATAATCATACATGTAAGTACAGCATTCAAAGTCTCAACCTCGAGTCTAGCAGGTACTACATGCAATTGACCAAACCCACCAGCTAGGCACTTGATTGATATTTTTCCTGCCTGCCTGAGAACCTACTCAAGTGCAACAAAAACCACACATGCAACTATGAGAACCACCATTACCTGAGGGATAAACTACTCTAATTGGGGGAACACTATGAGCTGAAGCAACAATCGCCCTACGACTAGGAAAATCCTATGAATAGTGACTAGAGATCCATAAGTAAAATAGGAAACATGAGCTGAACTAGAACCAATAGATTTTATTGACCTAAAATAACCACCACGTCTAGAATTACTAAAAAATAAACCGCTCAAAAACTTACCGCTACCCTGACCAGGGTGGTCTCTAGCACTAGACTAACCTCCCTCAGTAATCTAAAGAGCTACTTGAACTGATCAACTAGACTAATTCTAAGTGTGATGGTATGGACATGGAGAAAACCCATCATAAGAACTACCACCTCTGAATCAAGAACTAGTAGGGATACCACTAAATCTACCCTAAAACCTAGGTCTCTTATCATGGCTCTCATGACTCACATCGTGCATCTCTTCCATCACCTGAGTTTGATCCAAAACCTCAATAAGAGACCTACCTGGAATAATAAAAATCTGAGTCGACACATGAATGGGAATTCCTAACCCTCTAACAAAATAGATAACTCTTTCAGACATAGAGTCCAAACTATAAGTGGCATATCTAACCAACTCATGAAAAATGAGCCTCATACTCAACAAGTGTCATAGAGCCCTGCTCCAACCTCATAAACTAATTTTTCAAATGATCTCTAAAGGTTGAGGCATATACTTCTCCAAGAACATCTCAGAGAACTGAGTCTAAGATAAGGGAGAATATCCAGCTAATTTAGAATTCATATAACCTCTCCACCAATGTCGAACATCTATGTCTAATTGAAATGTGGTGTAATCCATACCACAAGTCTCAACAAGGTCCAAATTATGGAGTTTTTCCTCACAAGCAATTAGAAACTCATATGCATTCTCACTTGGTACACCAAAACACCTAGGTGGAGCCAATCTCAAGAATCTACCCAATATCTTTTGATCTTCAATAGACATAGTAGGATGGGCAACCACTGGTTGAGTAGCTATTAACTGAGAAACTACCAATGCAAGAGGAACCACAACTCTTGGAGTCACACCTACTGACTCACCCCTGCCTCAGTACCACTCTATTTAGTAGACTGTGCACTGTTAGATGGCACACTACCAACTAAACATAAAATCTAAACCAATGAATCTCTAAGAAATAAAGTACAATTGGTTGTGGTGGAAGAATCTTTGTCTCAAGAGCGAGAATAAGGTCTAGGAAAGGCAGTCTATCATGGCCCTTAGCAGGGGAAACATCAAGTAGTTGTCCACAACCTCTAGGTCATCCATGAAAAGTAGTAGGATCCCTAGATTCAACCTCAGGACCCTTGCCTCATGTAGTGGTATCACATATCCTGGCCATTTATGAAAGAGTAAAGTCAAAGGAATACTATACAAACCAACTCAGCCTTTTAGCATGAAAAAAGTAAAAGAAGTGATGAACTCCTAAGAATGTCCCATATCCTTTCGAAGATAAGAAAAGGATGGCATCCTTCTGATAGGACTCTTCTAGACACTTGCTCTTCTACCAATAATACCAGTAAAACCTAGCTCTGAAACCAATTTATCATGACCCAATTTATGAGTCATGATGACACCTACTAAATCCTGCTAGTAAGTAATCCAAACCATAACCCGAAGCTAATCTAATGGGATAATTTGGTAGGAAATGCCTAACATATGCAAAATTTCATGAACATAATTTATAAATAACAAAGGTTCTAGATAGAATAAAAAGTCAATACAAAGATACCAATTTCACGACCTGGTAGAGCTAGTACAAGAGGAACTAATAACAATAATACAACCTAAGCATCTAGAATAGTCAATATAGCCACCTCAAAACAAAAGACTGAATATAAAAATAGAGGGAAATGGGAAACTCAAAATCCAAGAGCTCAATCTATCTCCAGAAATCAATCACCACATAAATGTCGATTAATAATGGTAACTAGTATTCCAATCTACACCAAAAAGGTACTTAAGTGTAGGATGAGTACCAATACAATAGGTACTTAGTACGCATCTTCGGGAGACTAACTAAAACATGATATAAGTAAATAAAAAAAGATAACATAACTAAGTCAAGGTAAAGAAATAAACCTAAATCATCTCCAACATGTTGTACATAAGAAGTAATTACATCAGAATAACAGTATAATCATAAGGCAACAACATATCTAAATATTATTGTGCATAATAATTAAACAATGTGGAATAAACACTTATCTCCAGCATCAACACAAACAAACATAAATTAAAAAATGGCTCCCATATATCAATTGGTAGAAAAGTAAAGAACTCATCCCAACCTCCCATACAACTGGAGAGTAGACTCAAGAGGGGAATAAAGCAATCAACCAACGTTATAGCTATCATTCATCATTATTTAACCATTATTCCACAATTAACATCAATCATTCATTTACCGATATTTCATAATTTACCAACATTTGACAAAGTACCCACATTTAATAATTTTATAATCATTTACCAATCTTATCATTGATACTCACTAGTCATTATTTATTAGCTAGACATATCTTATTGACTAATTCATTTGATTACTAGACATCATATGACATCTAGTCATCTTTTAAGCAACTATTCAAATTATTTTAACTAATCATCATTTATTATATAACCAACATTTATCAACTACCATTATTTATTACTACTCACATTTTACGACTAAACCTCGTTTATCAAGTAATCATTTTTAGCCACTTAGACAATATCCACCGCTAATTCTTATTTAGCACTAATCATCAACTATACCACTTTATAAACATTTACCACTTTTGGACAACAATCGATATCCCCAACATTAACAACATACCCAAGTTTCATATAAGTGTATATATATATAAGCATATAACATAGATCATAGCCATACTTGAATTCATAGATGTACACATAGACACATTAATATAATCATCCTCCATCCTTGTTGGGTATCAATACATCATCACATTATCCTTCGGCCTTGTCGGGTATCAAGATATCATCACAATATCCTTTGTCCTTATCGAGTAGCAATGTATTATCATAATCATCCTCTGGCCTTTTCGGATATCAATACATCATTACAATATCCTCCAATTTAATCATGCATTAATATATCATCACAATATCATCCATCCTTGCTAGGTATCAATATATCGTCACAATATCCTTCATCTTTATTGGGTATCAATACATCTTCATAGCCAATGGCAAATCAATAACACGAGTATTCTTATAATCAAACATCATGATTTCATAAATAATTAATAGTATAAATTCACATAAAATCAATAACCATGACTTCTAGAATAATTAACATCATAATCATTAAGAATGATTTCTAGAATAATTACTAGCACAACTATCAAGCACGATCTTATGCTTAAGCAATAACATAGTTAATGGCCTAAATAATAGCCTACTAGTGGCTTAATCAATAACATAAGCATGGTCTTATTCTATAGCATATTAAATATCTCATCATAATATAATCAATTATCTAGAAAAATAATCCATATCATTATTTCCAATGTCATCATCACATTAACCATTTTGTGCCAAGTTTCTCAATATGGCATCAATGAATATTTCTAAGTATTCAGCAAGTGTTGAAGAGTTTCAAGAGAGATAAACATCAATCCTCACGTAAGGTGGGTCAAAGAGCCCACTTTTAAATCCCTAAAATACATTCTAAGTTAAATTCTACCTAGAACTAGGCTAAAGTATCTAATTCCACTCTTAGATGTATAGAAAGCCATAATTTTCCCTAAGGTGGAGATCCTACTCAAGCTCTTTAACTAAGTTCAATGTGAACAAAGGTAACTTTCATTAGTGTAATGTAATGCCCCGAATCTGGTACCCAGAATGCTATACGGTGCTTATGACCCCGAATGACCACAAGCTAACCCTTGACTGATATTTGTACCTGTATACTGCATAAAATACTGAATAAATGTATAAATAAAGGCTATAAGTACATAAGGTTCACATTGAATCATAAATCAAATAAGAATGTTTGAATAGTGTGGTATATCAATACCAAATCAAAATTGAAAACAACTGAAGTCTGCATTGAAACTAAAAGCCTCTAAGTACTGGCTGAATATGGAATTGAAGGAACATGTCTCAAACTAACTCCGTCTAGTAAAACTGAGCTGAAATAAATAATAACATAAAGTAATGATCATATCCTCGAAGGATGAGGACTTATTGCTAACTTCGACTATGGAAACTAGGATGCTACTAATGCTATGGAGCATGTGCTTCAGAACCTATGGTAAAAGATACCATAGCACAAATGCGATAGTGCTTTGAATGAACTGGTATGCATGGAAGGTAAGCTGAATGCATAGGGTTCATATGCATGAACAACACTGGCTAACTGACTAATATGAACGTGATAATACATGCATGATTAAGAGACTGTAACTGAATTCATGATAACATGATTGTTAAGTATGAGTACTGATAACATGAGACACTGATAACTGTATAACTAAAATAACTGATACTGAGTGACTGTATCTGACAGTTTAGGTTCTGATAGAACTATCTGAGTTTTATACTGTATTTGAGTTAATTGTATCTGATAGTCCTAAAATCTGAAGGACTATTGAGTTCCTTTATTGAGACTGATACCAAAACTATGGGATATAGTTATCTAACCGATATGCCCCTAATGCACCATTATGGATGAGTTGGGGTCCAATCCATAACCCTAATTGGAAGGGTGTCAATAATGTGCCACTGGTAAAAATAAGTTGTGGGTGACCCTTATCTGATAGTGTCTCCTAAAAGAGAATAGTAGGACTCTTATATGACAGGGTTTATCCACCTTATCAACCCTCATCTAACAGTGTTGATATCTCAACCTATGTTGGCTACATAGTTTTAGAATGCAAGGATGACTTCTAAGAATCACTCTCTCATCTAATAGTTTGTGTATGTTCTAATCCTTGGGTTCACTTGGTGCTTAACTCCTACTCTTATCTGAATAGACATAGAACATGGATTACTGAACTAAACTAAATTAAGTGAATTTCATTGACTAACGGAATATTACTGAGATCTGATAACTGACTGAGATTACTGAGTTTTCCTGAGTCATGAATCTGACTGAATTCTACTAAACATGGCTTTACTGAGAGTATCTTGAAAATAAGACATTCATTCAAGAAAAATAACTATATTTTTTGGGTACAAGTACCCACAGGACTCAATAGAAGGAAACTAACAAAGCATGACTTTCTGAAGTACGGGACCAAAATCAACATTACATAATCCTTTGGCTAAGATATTTCATAAGAACACTTGGCATACATAACTTGTACATGAATGGAGGTTTCACATTATAATACTAGTATGGTACTTTTCCTTCACATAGGCATTTAATCAAACATATGAGTAGGATGCTTTGGTTATGCAATCATTAACACATCTAATAATCAAGGATACAAAAATCAACATGTAAATTGAAGGGTTTATCATGAATACCATGTAATTCATCACATATTAAAAGTCAATTCTTGTAATTAATATTCTATAACATGGAATAAAACCAAACAACAACATGAACATCACTTTTCAATTCAATCAAATCATAAACATTCATAAATAGATGAATCTTGGATTTTGAGAAGATATTCTTGAGCTTTATGGGTGAAAAAGATCCATGAATCAACACATGAAATACCTTAATTATTGATTTAATGAAGATTGATAGAGAGACTTTATTGGAATTGAATCCCTAATTGAAACCCTAGCTTGTTCTTGGGAGAAAGTTGAGAGAAACTAGAATATTTTGGATGAAAGATGGCTAAATCACATGTTAAAGGGCTTAAATATGGGTGGGAAACTGATCCTTTTAACCCTGGACGTGTCTTTTAATTTCAGAGAAAATTTTCCGAATTGGACCCTTGGGGCGACACGGCGCTATCGCACCGTGTCACTGGAATTTGATAACTAGGAAATTAAGGGATGGCACGATGAGGAGACATCACGTTACTACTTCATTTTTGACCTGTAACTTAGGTGCAATGCGGGGAAAATATGTTGAGCCATTGGAAAAGAACAATTTCCATTTTAGCTTGTGGCACGGTGTGCCACTGACCAATATGGCACTGTTTTATGATGGAAACTTGAAATAGTCATAACTTCTACCCGGTTATTGGATTTAGATGAATTTTATATCGATGAAAAGCTTATTGAATTTCCCAAAAGACAAAAAGTGAAAATCCTGAAAATTCCTCATGGAATAAACATCATTCCATTTAGAAGCTAACACTTGACATTCTTGGGACAAAATTAGTTAAGAAACTTTGGGGTATTATATTTAAGAAAATAAGGCCAATTTTCCTAAATCATAAGTGATAAGGTCACTTCTGAAAGACCCTGCAAAATTCCTAAGCTTAATTTAGTCATTTAAGCTTGTCAAGGGATCCCAAACTTAGAAAGTTCTAGCTAAGTTTCTAGACTTAGTTTATTTTTGGCCTTTGAAAGCTGGCAATCTCATTTCAAAACCTTAATGTCATTTAAAGGTCTATATTTTTGTTGATTCATGATCAAGAGAGTCAATGGGTGTTCCTAGACAAGTTTTAAATTTTTTGGACCTTGTTTAGATCACATTTGGAAGTCCAAAATGGTGGACCAACGCGATCTTGGCACGCCGCGTCACCTTTCATGTTGGTCAATATTGTTACAAGAATTTTCAATCAAAAGTATCGAGGCTTGGTGCGATCATAATGCGATGCGTCGAGTATCGCATCGATGCTATTGATGCGCCGCATCGCTTAATGCGTCGGTTGCCAGTATTTAGTCATTAAATGACCTCGTCCTTAAGGGTAATTTGGTCATTTTCCCCCGACCTTCAGCCCACATAACATAAAATTTATCCCTCTTTTGGCTAAATACATTCATTATTTCGCAATTTCACAAGAACAAGAAACCTTAAGTAATTAATTTCAAGCCAAGAATTCAAGCCTTCCTCTATCAATCTTCAAAAAATAATCCACCAAGGTTTGTAAAGTATTTATTCAAGGATCCCTTTCATCCTTGGAGTTCATGAAACCATTTTTAAAACTTAAATAATGATGTTCATGTTATGGATTGAAATTGTATCCATGTTGTTAATTGTGTATGGTTTCCATGATGGAATCTTTATACATTTCTTGATATTATGTTCGAATGTGTATTGAACTTCATGAAATTGGGTTGATTAATGCAGACATGACGTAATTGTTTAATGTTCATGCTCTAACCTAAGTATATGCATTCCATGTGTTTGATAAAATGCCTAAATAATTAGAATTGTGTTTTATGATACTTTATTGATCTAAATGATGAACTTAGGCTATAACTACATGTTCAAAATGACTCCCATGCTAATGTTATGTTTTTTGATGATTGATAGAGTGTTCATGAGACTAGATTTTTGAACTTATGATATGTTGTAATGTATCCCTATTCATGTAAAAGACTATGAGTATCAAGTGCACTATAAAATCCCAATGATTGTCTTATGAATTGTTGACAATTGTTATGGGTTCAAAAAGTGTCATGTCCTATTTACTTTCATGATATCGAGTCCTGGGATATTTAATAGACGACAAGTTAGTTGTGTGCCTAGAGTCAGTGTCAGTTTTATGATAATCTCAGTTACGCCATCATCAGTAGTGTTCTGAGTCAGTTTCAGAATACAGTAGAATTCAATCAGTCACATGGCTCAGGAAAACTCAATAATATCATAAACTCAGTCAGTTAACAAAATTTAGTAATATTCCATCAGTCCATGAAACTTAGTGAACTCAGTCCAATTTATCTTTGTATAATTAGTCTAGTGTCTATTCAGTTGGGAGTAGGATTCCGCGCCGAGCAATCCCAAGGATGAGGACACACACCGACAGTATATGGTGTGACCCTTAGGAGTAATCCTTAAAATTCAAAATTATGTAGCTAGCATAGATTGAGATATTAACACTGACAGTTGAGGGTTGATGAGGTGGATTAACACTGCCAGATGAGGGTCCCACTATTCTTCTTTGGGGAAACTACTAGATGAGGGTTACTCATAGCTTGTCCTTACCAGTGGCGTGGAATTGATACCCTTCCAGTTAGAGTTATACATTGGACCCTAACTTGGTTATAATATCTTATAAGGGGCATGTCGGTTATATAACTACCTCACATTGTCACAGTCTCAGTTTCACTAATAGAACTCAGTTAGTTCATCAAATTTTAGGACTGTCCAATACAGTCACTTAGCTTATTACGTAACTCATCTAGTTCTATTAGAATTAGGACTGTTGGACACAGTCACTCAATTTTCAGTTATATCAGTTATCAGTAATCCATGTTATCAGTGAAACTCAGTATCCATAATCCTTATGATTTTAGTTACAGTCTATATAGTTATGCATGTATTCTCATACAGTTATTCTTATGATATACAGTTAGTTATAATTCATGCATATAAACCCTTGCATTCAGCCTTACCTCACTTTGCATAACAGTACATTCACGCGTACTGATACATACTTTTTTTTATGCTATGGTTTTTATACCATAGGTTCAAACGTATGAGCTCTAGAGAATCTTTAGCAGTCAGACATTCAGCATAAAGATTAGCAGTGAGTCCTCATCATCCAAGGATGTTATCTTATTTTATTTATTCAGCACATCCAGTTCAGTAGAAGGAGTTAGTTGGGGATATGTCCCATCAACTCTTTATTCAGACATTTTAGAGGCTTTTAGACTATAGTATGTTCCAATAGTTATTTTAGTCTTGGTATTATCATACCTGGTTCAGACATTGTTTTATTCAGTATTGTTTAGCATTTTGAACCTTATGCAAAGTTTTGTACCAGATTTCCACATTTATTTCAGTTATGTTGTTATTACAATATTACTATTATCTAGTGCTTAGATGCAGATATCAGTCATGGGTTAGATAGTGCTCCTTCAGGATTGTTAGCACCATGTAGCATCCGGGGTACAAACTCAGGGTATTACAAACTTGGTATTTAAGCCTAAGGTTTAATAGTGTCCTAGGAAGTTTGATAAACTGGATCTAGTAGAGTCTTATGTATGGATGTATTGTGTGCCACATTTATGTATAGGAGGCTATGAGATATTTTAGGAGCAGTTTCCCTTCTTTCAGTATTCATGTTGTGTGAGTGAGAATGAGCTCCAGTTAAACTCTTTGTTTAATCCTTCCTTCTCTTCCATCTATAGAAAATGCCTCCAAAGAGGACTCGAGGAAGAGAAAAAAGGGGTCAGCCAGCCTCTCAGCCCAATCAGCCTAATGCTTTAGGCCAACATGTCTCCTATGCAGAATTTAGTGTTGCATTTTCTACTCTTGCTTATTCAGTTGCCGCCCAGAATAAACGTTCAGCTATCATTTTGGCCAACCCAGCGGCCAATTCTGTTACAGTTAGGATTCGAGACTTTACTGAAATGAATCCTCTATCCTTTTTTGGGTCTAAGATAGAGAAGGACCCTCAAGAATTTCTTGATCAGGTTCAGAAGATTACAAATATCCTGGGAGTTATTGCTAGGAGAGTGCTAAGATAGCTGCATATTAATTATAGGATGTGGCTCACACTTGATTCAAATTGTTGAAAGCAGAGAGGGCCAAAGATGTAGGACCAATACAATGGGAGGATTTTACCACTATTTTTCTCTATAGATTCTTTCCCCTAGATCTGAGAGAAGCTAAGATGTTAGAGTTCATTAATTTGAAGTAGGGAAACATGAATGTGAAATAATATTCTCTTAAGCTTACTTAATTAGCTAGATATGCTCCTGATGTGGTGATAGATAGTAGGGCTAAGATGAGTAAGTTTGTCTCTGGGTGAATGATAGTGTGGTCAAGAAGTGTAGGACCACCATGTTGATTAGTGAGATGGACATAGCTAGGCTTATGGACATTGCTTCTAGGGTGTGACCCTTAGAAGCAATCCTTACATTCCAGAACTATGTAGCCAGCATAGGTTGAGACATAAACACTGGAAGTTGAGGGTTGATGAGGTTGATTGACGCTTATAGATGAGGTTCCCACCGTTCTCCTTTGGGGACACTGCCAGATGAAGGTCACTCATAGCTTGTCCTTACTAGTGGCGTGGTATCGACACCCTTCCAATTGGGGTTACAGATTGGACCCCAACACAGTTATAATATCTTATTATGGGTATGTCGGTTAGATGACTACCTTCCACAATCACAGTCTCAGTCTCAGTAATAGAAATTAGATAGTTCTATAGATTTTAGTACTGTCAGATACTGTCACTCAGCTCAGTAAAAAACTCAGCTAGTTTCATTTGAATCAGGACTACCAGACACAGTCACTCAATTTTTAGTTATATCAGTTATCAGTTATCAGCAATCCATGTTATCAGTGAAACTCAGTATTCAAAGTCTTCAAGATTTTAGTTACGGTCTATATAGTCATGCATGTATTCTTATTCAGTTATTTTAATGATATCCAGTTAGTTATAGTTCATGCATATGAACCATTGCATTCAGCCTTACCTCACTTTGTATACCAGTACATTCACACATATTGATGCATAATATTCTTTTATGTTATGGTGTTTTATACCATAGGTTCAGACGTATGAGCTCCAGAGCATCCTTAGCAGATCAGAAGTTCAGAATATAAATTAGCAGTAAGTCCGCATCATCTTAGGATGTTATTTTATTTCATTTATTCATCACATTCAGTTCAGTAGACGGAGTTCGTTGGGGACATTCCATCAAGTTCTTATTCAGACAGCTTAGAGGCTTTCAGACTATAGCATGTTCAGACAGTTATTTCAGTCTTAGTATTATCGTACCTTGTTCAGACATTGTTTTATTTAGTATTGTTTAGTATTTGAACCTTATGGCAATTTTTTCGCCAGATTTTTGCATTTATTTCAGTTATGTTGTTATTACAATATTACTATTATCCAGTGCTTAGATACAGATATCAGTCATAGGTTAGCTAATAGTCCTTCGAGATTGTTAGCACCGTATAGCATCTGGGATACCAGACTCTGGGCATTACAACTCCCATCTAACTAGAGTGTTCCAAGCATTCTCATCCCAAACATGAGACATAAAGTTTAATTCACTAAGGTTCAAGGCAACAAGATAAATATTCCAATTTTATGGTTTCAAATTTCTTAAACGGTCCAACTACTCCCAAGTCTTGCATATCATCAAACAACACCTAAAACTAATCTCAACTAACAAGATATTATTAATATAATATGACATAGATCAATCTAACAAGGGATAAACCTAGCCTACCTCGAAGCCGAAGAAAGCTCAATGAATTGCAAAACCTTTGTTTTTCCCTTCTTTGAAGCCTTTCAAGATGTCGAGCTATCAAAAATACATTTTACTCATCAATACGAGGATAAAAATACCCATATTGTACCATTATGCTTTGGGTCCAAAAATGACATCAAAACCGCATGCGAGTCCTATTAACAAAAATTGCATTTCTGAGACCAACCTAACATGCATACAATTTGAAGGAATCATTACCCTAAAAATCGGTGAATACCATTCTAAATTGGGGCTAAAACCTAGACCTAAAGGGTTTGGATTTTTGAGTAATTAATCAAGAAATTTCACTAATAAAAGGGTGAATTTTTACTTAAATAGGATGATAATCACAAAAACAAAATGTTACAATTATAACTCCCCTAGATCCCATCCCGAGACGTCACATGATTCTTATGACCTTGAAGGACCACAAGCTAACCCTTTACTGATATATGTACCTGTGCATTGCATAATATCTAGAATAAATGCAGAAACTAATCATAAGGTTCCACACATCTATAAATACTCAAAACTAAAAATTGAATACTAATACATCTGTCTGAAAAGCCTCTAAAATATCTAAACTGTGGAGTAGATGGGACATATCCCCAACTAACTCTGTCTACTACAAATATAAATAAAGTCTGATGCCATAATAGTATACTAAAACCCATCCTCGAAAGAAGAGGACTCACTGTTGTGACTACTGCTGCTGACTGGGACTAAACTGCTGAGAAAACTCTGGGTCTTGTGCCTCTGAACCTATGGTACCAAATAAAATACCATAGCACAAATGCGTTAGTATAGGAATGTACTGAGTATGTAGACGAGGTAAGGCTAAATGTAAAGGCTCATGCATGCATAATATCTAAACTGGATAATCATGAAAATGTCGCACGAGAACACATACATGAATACGCAGACCATAATCACAATTATCACGACTCAAGCTACTAAATCACGACTCAAGCTACTAAAACTAGGATACCACTTTACTGTAGACTAAACTCACTACTGACACTGAGATACTGAATCACTAACTCATCTGATACTGATAATTGAGGATTTGGATGTACTTACATGAAGGACTGAATTTTGAGCTTACTGCTTTTGATTGATAGGATTAGGGATTAACCACTCTAACAGATGATGTTAGAAACTCTTATCAATGATAAAAAAATATGAATATATCTGAATATGACAACAAGGATACTCAATAGGATCTGAGACCGTGAATCAAGCCTGTCTGGCAGTATACCTTTGAATATGACATCAAATAACTATATATGAGACCAAGCCTATCTATCGGGATGGTCCATGAATCAATGGAACTATCTGAGTTCCTCATAAAGATAGATGACTGTATCTGACAGTCCTAATTTCTAAAGATTGATACTGAAGCTGACACTATAGCTGTGGGAAGTATTTACTTAACCGACATACCCTAACTTACCATAGGTGGGGTCCAACCTGTAACCCCAGCTGGAAGGGTGTCAATGCCGTGCCATGGGTAAAGACCTCTCTCTGATCAATCCTTTCAGTCGGATGACCCTTATCTGGCAGTCAACCTAATACAATATAATAGTCAAATACTCTCTCTCTCTAAAAGTGACAGCCTTTTCCTGATGCTGAATCCTGTATCCTACACTGGCTACGTATTTCTGGAGTTTAGGGATTGTTACTAACGACTCCATCCTCTCTCTCTAATAAAAGAAGCCGTCATCTCTTCCCTCGCTCGGTGCTAGTTTCTACTCCTAACTAAAAGACTCTGACTAAATTCTTAACTGAACATAACTATACTGAATCTGATACTGATCATTTTTCTCAAAAGATCTGACTGAGTTATGCTAAAATTACTTAGTTCCTTATCTGACAGACACGATATTGAATCACGGTATCTAACTGACGATACAGAGCTTGAATAGATTATTTAGTCACTTCCAAGATTAGAATTAAACACTTGCATACTATTGGATTTGAGCTAATTATAGGACTGAGGCTAGATCACTAGTGATACAGAGATTACAGAGATAACTAAGATTTATGAGCTTTCTTAAGTTCTGCAACTGTCTGAGGATACAGAGTTCTATAGTTCACTGAGTTCTGAGAATCATGGATCGACTGAATTTACTGTGAAACTGACACAGGCTCTAGACAGTAGCTAATTGTTAGTTATAAATACCCTCAAGACTCAATAACATAAAATAAAGCATAATCATTCCTCCATCATCACAACCATTTATTCATTATCATCATTACAATCATTCATTCATCATCATATTCATACATTCATCATTATTATCATTAAAGTATTTCTTCAAGTACTTAGGAATCATATCATATTTTCATCCTCACAATCACTAAGACATCACTTCGAGCATTTAGGGATCATAAACATATAATAGTGTAGGGGAAACATGCTACTAGATCATACTCCATTCAACAAGATCTTTCCTCAAGTACTTCACACCTAAATCAGTCTTGACATGTAGTTGGACATCATATAATTTGGGAAAAACTTCATACTATCATGTCTCAACTTACTTGATAACCACTTGGCATGTATTAAAATCTTAGCATATATCAAAGAACACATAATTGGGGAATTTACTACCATCACATCTCCACTTTTTCACTAAGGTCCTTCAATAATCACTAGATACGCATGGATTCATACTTATTTGGGGATTTCCTACCATCATGGAATGATTCATTCACTAATACATTTTATCAAATACAAGGCATGCATGGACTAACTCACAACTTGGGATTTCATATTCAACGTACTACACTAGTCCTTATACTTCTTCTAAGCTTTTATCAAACCTATGGGGGACATGCTTCGCTTATTCAACCATTTCTACACCCAAATAACATGAACACATCACATAGAAAACAACTTCAAGAGAGTTTATCACCAACATCACATGAATTCCACATACAAGGGTCAAAGCTCATAAATCTTGTATACAAACATAAATCAAAACTCAACATCACAAGGAACATTAATTTTAACTCCTACAAATCATAGAATCTCATAAACATAAAAATCTTGAAGTTTTAAAAAGGGTTCTTGAGCTTCTTGGATGAAAGGGACCCAAAAATCAACATCTACAGACCTTGAGGAAACTCTTTTCTTGAAGGCCTTTGGAGAGATTGTTGATTTCTCTAGATCTTTCTTGATTTTTGCTCGAAGAAGAAAGAAGATTTTAATTTTTTTGGGAAACCCTAATTCTTGGTGGGGAAAGAGAGAAAATGAGGCCAATTCTAATGTAAAGTGGGTATATATAAGGGTTGATAAAATACCCTTTTCATCTTTGGAATAAAACTAAAAATCCCAATTTTTCATGCTGGCGTGAGCGCCATAATCGTGCCAGTTCACTAGAAAAATGGACAATCGGGAAACTGCATAGCGGCGCGATGCGGTGGAAATCGTATTGCCATATTGGTTGGTAGATGGAACTATACCACAATGTGGTGGAATCATGGAGGATCACTGGATTTTGAAGATTTTCATTTTGGCTGGCTCCGCGATGCGCTAAGGTGCCAGGTGGCACACTGTCTCACTAAAATGGCTCTAACTCGTCACTCGAATGTCCGATTTAGGTGAATTTAGTATCGATGGAAAGCTTATTAAATTCTCTACATGAAAAAGTAGAAATTATAGAAATTTCACATGATTAAAAGTGTTTCATACTTGGAAAGATATTTTTGAAACTCTTAGACTCAGATTTTGGCTTTACTGAATATGATCTAGGGCTCAAACTAGAAGAGGATTTTATGGAGCATTACACACATGATTTCCAATAATAAACAAGCTTCAATTTTAAGTTAACACACTATTTAGGGTTTTTGGGTCTCAAGGAAGTGGTGAAAATGGCTAAATATGAGAAAATAGGGTTATTTTATACCCAGTCCAAGTACTCAAAACTCGCTATCATGACCTCGAGGATCACGATCATGATATCTCTCCAAAATAAAAATATCTCCTCTGCACATAGAGTCACAATTGGGGTTCAAGGCAGTGCAATTGTGGTGCACCAGAAATCCTAATGCACCAGATTTTCCAACTCTTAAAATAGGCTCGACCGATTGCTTGTGATTCATTCGGAATCCTGTATACATACACAAACTATGTAACCACACTAAATTTTTTTTCAGATGCAATGGCACACTTAGATTTCCATCCAACGCCGTGTCAACCAAATGTGGGTCCCACACCTATATTTTCAATTTCTCAACTTTTTGACCAATAGGTCCAAATGAGTTTGGATGACTCAGGACCCAAACTAAAGGTCTATCTAGTCTAAAACCTATATTCCAGAGCTTTTGGGGAAGTTAAATTTTTCATAAGAGATTTTTTAACTAAAGTTTTTGCCTGATGGCCATATGGAACCAACAAAGACTTCTAAATAGGAAATTGGCTCTAAAAAATAGACGAATTGGCTGATAATCAAATTGTCAGTCCCATATGAAAAATCTCTAACAATGAAAAGAAGTAGAAAAATGGAAAATGACTTGAAGAGTCATTACATGTAATTTGTGAAAATGGTGGATTTTGGTACTAGATTTCACAATATTGATGAATTATGGCATGTAAATAGCATAACCCTCAACCCATATTATAATATTAATTTTGAATATGGATTTTACATAATCCAACTCATCTTATAAAAGAATTTTTTAGTGCACTAAATGAAAAAAAGGATAAAAAGGCTTTGGAATGCCCTTGGTGGCTATGGTTTTTTATCTTAAAATAAAATTCAGAGTCTAAATGGATAAATGGATTATGGTTGTGGGTTGGCGTGAATGCAATAGCTTGCAAGCCTACTGGTATAAAGATATCAAGTTGGAAAATGCCTTAATAAAGACTCCATGATTAATGGTTGGTTTTTGTGCAAATTTTTTTACTTTAGGCTTAATAAAAATTATGTAGCTCACCGAGAATGTGTAGTCCTAAAGGGGACCAACACTAGAAACTATATTTGTCAATGTTGGGGGTATATGACCATTGTGTTTGATGCACACATTATATTTGGATGGTTATAGCCCTGCTATCTTTAGCCATTCATCTGAACATGTGACTAATATGGACTGGAGCCCTTTCGGCAAGGAGAGCCAGACCCTATAGCATATGGGTGCCTGGAAAGTAGGGATGAGATATACTTTCAGGATAATGTGTTAAACAGTCATGTTTTATGTCCATTGTCTATACTTAGCCATCCTATCTATATGTGGTTATGCATGTGTTTATTACTGAACTTTTGTAAATGCATTATTTTTTCCCTTCCCTTGGGTTGCATACTAGTACTTATTGTACAAATCGTCCCTGGATGCTAGATCATTTCATGATGTAGTTTTTGAGGGATTTTCTTATGATCTTGTGCAGCGTTAGGTGGGTTGGTACTCCTATTTATCAACTGTGAAGTAGTGCACCTTCATCTTTTGGAAGGCCTAGTCATTCTCTTGGTTTTCCTTTATTGACCCAAATTGACTTTTTATTGCTTAGGAAGGAGGACCGAGTTTTGTATAAGGATTGTAAAGTTTTTCCAAAAGAGAATCTTGTGACCCAACATAGACTTTTGGTGATGGATTTGGTTTTTAAGAGGGGCAAGAAAAGGAGGGGCGGGGAGGGTCGGCGTAGAATTATGTGGGGTGGCCTAACTCCGGCCAGCGCTTTAGAGATAGGGGCAAATTTGGAAGGGATAGGGGTGTGGGAGTGTAGGGGGGACATAGATAGTATGAGGGATAGGGTCGCGGGTTGCATCAAAGATACTGCTAAAGAAGTTTTGGGTGTTTCGAAGGAATGGTCTGGCCGACATCAGGGGGACTAGTGGTGGAATGAAGAAGTTAAGGAAAAAGGTGAAGACAAAGAAGGCGGCGCATATTAAGTTGGTTGAGAGTAAGGATGAAAAAGAAAAGTCGGTGAGTAGGGAGGAGTATAAGTTAGCAAAGAAGGAGGCTAAGTTAGCTGGTATGGCTGCTAAGACAACAACTTTTATGAGTTTGTACAAGGGGTTATAGAAAAAACCCAAGGAAAAGAGGTTGTTTAGACTGGCCAAGGTTAGGGAGCGAAAGGATCAAGATCTAGACCAAGTAAAGTGAATTAAGGGAGAGGATGGCAGAGTTTTGGTAGAAGACACCCTCATTAAGAAAATTATAGTCATATTTTCATAGGCTCTTGAATGATGAGGGAAAAAGAGGTGTTGTGTTGGGGGAGTTGGATCACTCCGTGGAGTTTGCCGATTTTGGATTTTGTCGGTGTTTTAAGGTAGAGGACGTTAGAGAGTCTATTCAAAAGATGAAATGGGGAAGGGCGATAGGGCCGGACGATATCCTGGTAGATTTTTGGTAGTTTGTGGGCAGGGCTGAGGTGGTTGACCAACTTGTTTAACATCATTTTCAAGTCCGCTAAGATGCCTGAGGCCTGGAGATGGAGCACGATGATCTCTTTATATAAGAACAAGTGTGACATCCAGAGTTACAATAATTATTGGGGTATTAAGTTATTGAGTCACACTATAAAATTTTGGGAGAGGGTGGAGGAACGGAGGTTAAGGAAGATTGTGTCTATTTTGGAGAATCAATTAGGTTTTATGCCTGATCGCTCCACGACTGAGGTAATTCACCTAGTGCGAAGACTAGTAGAGCTGTATAGAGAGAGGAAGCGGGATCTTTACTTGGTGTTTATTGACTTGGAAAAGGCATATGACAAGTTCCCTAGGGAGGTTCTATGGAGATGCTTGGAGGTGAGAGGGGTCCCTATTGCGTACATCAGAGCGATTAAGGGCAGATACGAGGGGGTGAGGACTCGGATAAGGATAGTGGGAAGAGATTCCAAGAATTTCCCGATCTTGACTGGGTTGCACCAGGGATTAACTCTTAGTCCGCTTCTTTTTGTCGTAGTGATAGATATGTTGACGAGGATCATACAAGGCAAGGTTCCTTTGTGTATACTTTTTGCGGATGATGTAGTTTTGATTGATGAGTCACGACAAGGTATTAATGATAAGCTAGAGGTTTGGCAACAAGCCTTGAAGTTTAAAGGTTTTTGGTTGAGTAGGACTAAGACGGAGTACTTAGAGTGCAAGTTTAATGACTCGAGGCAAGAGGAGGAAGTGGTAGTAAAGTTGGATTCCCAGGTGGTTTTTAATAGGAATTGTTTTAAGCATCTTGGGTCAACGATTCAGGGGAATGGAGAGGTAGATGAGGATGTCTCTCACCGTATTAGGGCAGGTTGGATGAAATAGAGGCTTACTTCAAGAATTTTATGCGATAAGAAGGTACCCCCCATACTGAAAGGTAGATTTGATAGAGTTGCAGTCCGGCCGGTATGGAGCAAAGTGTTGACTAGTTAAGAATTCTCATATCCAAAAGTTCAAGGTGGATGAAATGAGGATCTTTCTCTCACTCGGTGAATCCCTTACTTTTAGTGAGATAAAGGGCATGTCATGCACCTCCAAAGATTCACCTCCCTCCTTGGTCACATGTACCCTTTAACATATCTCCATCATCAAGAAGGAGAATAAAAATCCCTCAACGGCCCTCATTCATGTAGAAGTACTTTCACTCATTGATGATTTGCATCACCACATTTATCATTATCCCAAATAGAGCATAATCCACTACCAGATCTCGATGGATGCTCACATTTATAATACTTCCCAAAAGATCCACCTCCAACCTCTGCTATGATAGGAGTGTTTTTTATTTTCCCAACACTCGTCGGCCATACCTTGTTCTCCTGACCCTTAACACCAAGGTCTGTGCAAACCACTTTAAGTTGGCCTCGTCAACTTTCATCTCAAATTCAACATTAGAGGGGTTTGGTACCTCTAAAGTTTAATTAATGATTTAAACATCCATCAGAATGTTCTTCCCTATAATACAGAATGGTAGGATGAGGCAAGTACTAGTCCACAATTGGGAATATGGCATAGTAATCTTGAACTAGCTCCAGATTGCAAGTGCGTATGAACTCTATCAACATCTCCCATACAAAGGCCCATAACGGATTGTGGAAGTTGGGTGTTTCCTTAGCCAAGTGCTTCATGATGATTCCCCTCTTATGGTAGAATCCTATAGTATTCAATCCCTCATATAGTGATCTCTACCCAAATACTTTGGGAATCATCAGTATGAGGGTTGGGTATAGTAATAGTCCTTCAAAAGTTACATTATAGTAATTAGATTCCAATTAGGTATGCTACGGAGAGGAAAAAAATTGTAGATGGAATTTGAATAATCTCTGGGTATAAGACCTTAGAAATTTTCCACTAATTTATTTTGGACCATTTAACGTATGTCATGTAAATTTTTGACTTGAATCATGATAAAGAATGTTAACAAGATAAATTGGGTAAGTTTCAGAATTTTTAAAAGGGGTTTGGGGTGAGTTTTGGACCCATAACAAGTGAGGGTCCACAATAGGAGCGTGGAACGATAGCCAGTCATGTGATAGCATTACGCCACGCTACTGGGTAAATTTTTCCCAGCTTTATGTTTTTCAATTGGGGTGGGGTATTTTCGGTCCATTTCCCCCTTAAACAACTTAAAACACCCTATTATCCCCTTATTCTTCAATTATAAAGATCATACATTTCTCTTCTCCTCTTTAACTCCTAAATTAAGAAAACACAAGGGTTTTCTCTAGGATTTCAATCTCCGGGCTTAAAACTTCAATTCCTCCAAATTTATCTATATTCAAAGCATGTTGTACACTCTCTAACTTTAATTTTATATTATTACATCAATTTATTCAATATTTGTGTGTTTTGAATAATGGGTTTGAACTAGGGTTGAGTGTCTTTGGATTGTGATAATCTTTCATTGTTATATCTTGTTTAAAACAGTTTACTCATGTTTTAAGCAATGGATTTTAACTAAATTAGTGCATTGTTATAATGGTTAATTGTGAATGGAAGTTGTAGCTTGTGAAAATGATGGAATTTGGTACCTGGTTTCACAAAATTGATAAAATTTGGCATGGCAATGGCATAACCCTCAACTCATATTATTATCTTGGTTTTGAATATGGATTTTACATAATCAAACTCATCTTTTGAAAGAATGTTGCATTGGATTAAATGGAAAAAGGGATAAAAAGGCTTTGGAATGCCCTTGGTGGTTATGGTTTTGGATTTTGAAATGGAATTTGGAGTCTAAATGGTTAAATGGATTATGTTATGATTTGGCATAAATGGAATAGCTTTGGTATGAATTTACCAAGTTGGAAAATGCCTTAGTAAAAAACTCCATAATTAATGGTTGGTCTATTGAAAATTGTTTTAGTTTGGTCTTAATGGGAATTGTGTAGCTTACAGAGAAGGTGTAGTCCTAAGGGGACTAACACTCGAAATCATATTTGTTGATATTGGGGGTCTATGACCATTGTGTCTAATGCATACATTATATTTTGGATGGCTATCTTCTTATTGTCTTTATCCATTCCTTGATACATGCGGCGAACATAGATTTGGGCCTTTTCGGCAGGGGGAGTCTAACCCATATAGCTTATGGGTGATTGGAAAGTCGGTTTGGGCTACATAATTCAGTCAAATGTTTTAAACGATTATATTTTATGTCCCTTGTCCCTACCCGACATCCTATATGTACTTATAATTGTTGTGCGTGTGGTTTATTACTTGATTTTTTATAAATGCATTATTTTATCCCTTTCCTTAGATTGCATGACAGTACTCGCCATACTGATATCCCCGAATACTACATCATTTCATGATGTAGGTGTCAAGGATTTTTTGGGTAATCCTATGCAGTGTTAGGTGGTTTGGTACTCCTATTGATCAGTTGTGAAGTGGTGAGCCTCCATTTTTTAGAAGGCCCAGTCATTTTCTTTGTTTTCCTTTATTTTTTTCTAGCACTTATTGATTTCTTTGTCGTAGTTATGGGAATGTCCCGACTTAGTTAATATTCTTGGATTAGAGTCTTTTGTGGACTGTATTCGTATGTCATTGATATCTTGTTTTGATTCTCTATCTTTCATTTGTATTTATATACATCTTTTATTATCATGGTTGGCTTTCAGTAATGAGTTGTAAATTTGATATATATGTGAAAAATGTGTTTTTGTGTTTGACTATTTTACTCCTCTCTATATTTGTATTATGGTATTTCTGGGGTGTAGGGATGATTGGCATGATTTTAGATGCATTTTGGTGCCTTTTGTCCTATATTGTGGTTTTTGGAAGCTTCGAGAGTCTTATAATGGAATTCTGTGGCTATCTTTTGATCCATGCAACGGATGGCTGAACGGACTGAGCCAGAAGATCTAAAACATTACTTTTTTGTGGTAATATGTTTTGTGCAGTTTTACAACTTTTAAATTTTATTTTTTCCCTCGATTTGGAAATCGTTATTTTGGGTTTTGGGGATCAACTTTGTGAAAATGATATTTTTTTAAAAATATCATATTGCCGCTGATTTTGGAGCATCGAATTTAGTGTGGTTACATAGTTAGTTTGCGTATATCGAATTCTGAATGAATCCCGATGCCTTGGTGGTAACTTAAAAATTTCCAAGTTTCAGCTGATATCTGGGGCCGGTTATTGCCAGACTTGACAGTGGGCCTAGTGCAACTTTGAATGGCCTATCCAAGTTGGGGATATTGCGATCGCACACCCCGAGTCGTAATAGCAACAACCGAGGACCTGGACTAGGTATAAATTGAGTCTTTTTACATAATTTTGGTATTTTTAGCCTTGTTTTTTGAGAACTAAACCCTAAAATAGTGTGAGAGCTTAAAAGTGAAGTTTGTGGGTGCTTGGGACGCTAGATTAACATCTATTTCTTGACTCTCTTACGGATTTAAGATAAAGATTCACCCTTTTCTTAGTTTAAATTCTTGATTAATTGTTCAAACTCCAAAACCTTAGGGATTGATTTTCAAAAAAGGGTCTAAAATACCCTTCAACTATGTGCAAAGGTGCTGAAGTTCCCTCCGTCTATCTATTGTGCCTAAAATGTCTTTCTTGTCTACCTATTGGGCCTAAAATACCTTTCATGTCTACCTATTGGGGCTATTTTATCCTTTTATTTCACATATCAATTTGTCATTTTTATATGTAGTATTATCGAGGGATTTAAGTTCAATGAATTTTGTTGGGATTTATTTGTTGAGAATTTCCTTAGAAATTTTCTTACTTTGAGAATTACTTGGATATTTTGTTGCTATGAATTTAGTTGGAGATTTCCTTTGTGATTTACTTGGAAATATGCATACTTGAAAATTTTACTATTATAATTTTAATTGAAATTTTTTCTGGGAACGTAAGAAATTTTTTATTTAGAGACTTACCAAGAAATATTTTAAAATATATATATTTAAGAAAATTAAAATTATAAATAGCAAGGATAATGATATTAGAAATGAATTTATTTTAAAATATTTATTCTGTTCTCAGTTTAAATAAATTATTATATAAAAATTTTAATCAAATGAGGTATCAGAACATTACCCGAAAAAATATATAAGAAAGGATCTAAACCATCATTTGAAATTATCATATTTAGTTAATTTATATTACATATTTATAGATATGTTATGCATATTTTTTAATATTTTTAACTTGAATATAATTAATATTTAATCTCGTATAAAACCAGTGACACCATTTTTTTGAATTTGAATAAAACAAATCATTAAAATTAGATGGCTAGTTATTTATCCAATAAAAAAATAAATAGAGCACAATATCAATTTTTAGTCGTTCTAAATTAATCTGTTAAATAAAATGAAAATATAGCCCCAACAGATAGGCGGGAAGGGAATTTTAGGCCCAATAGGAAGACATAAAGGGTATTTTAGGCCCAAAAGGTAGACGAAGGGCATTTTTGTAACATTTCACATAGTTGAAGAGCATTTTAGGCCCTTTTCCTCTTGATTTTTAAAACCCCAATTTCACTCTTTTTCACTTGAATAATGTTCCTAATCTAAAAGTTACTTATTTTTTCTCAATTTAGTCTTCAAACATCTTCGATACTTGGTTTTAAGATGGATTTCAAAGGCTTTACCCGGTAAAGTTGGAAAATAGTTTTTCTTCAATTTAAACCTCATTTTTAACTCGATTTGACTTGAGTTTTCAGTTGTAGATTCCTCGAAGCATGGGAAATATATTTTTGAAATAAAGTTGCAATTTTTCTATTCTTTTCTAAAAACCCATTTTAGGGGTCCGTTTTGACCTCAAACCAAAAGTAGACAATATGAGTATCTTTGTCTTTGTTTTGATGCGTAGATTCTATATTTCATCATTTTAGTTAATTTTGAAATTATTTGTGAGAAGTAGGGTCGCAATGTGAAGTGTTGCGGACCGATTTCGGCATCCAAAGTAGGTTATGGCGTAACTCTTTCAGACTAGGCTGGGTAGTAAATATTGGTACAAAATGCATGTTAAGGGGATAGGAACTGATCATCAATTTGACTATATTAATGTGTTGTGCCCTTGTGGGGGTCTATATGTGGTATAATTATTGATTTTGAGATATTATGTGATTTGTATGACCGTGTGGGGTCTTTTGTGATACTGATAACCTTATAATAATGTTAATAATTGTATCTTATTAATTAAAAGGCATGTTGTGCTACCATATGTGCATTGTGATATATTCATACTTATTGGCATATAAAATATGTGGAAATTCAAGGATGGTTGAAAATTATGAGTGGATATTGGCTCACATGGTTATGAAAATATATCGTTGTGGTTGGTTGTGAAAATACATCATGAGATTGGTTATGGAAATACATCATATGATTGGTTATGAGCATTAAATTCTCATATCATACTCATTTATGAAACATTGGTGCCACCATTGCAACATTTGAGAAACACTAGCAACAACTTTTATAAAACCCTTTCTGAGTGATGTCGTGAAGGAGATATTGTGGCTTCTTATAAAACCCTCCTCGATGGATGTGTCAGTGAGAAGGTATGGATATATGGATTGTATATGGGTTTATGAAACCCTATGGTTCCTACATCGGGAGGCTTTCCTTCGTGGGTATATAGAGGTTGTGCGAAAACCTCGTGAATCATCATCATCATCTTCTTATTTTTATACATTGTACTTACTTTATTGTATTTATGTTATGGTTGAATTTTCAATTTGACATATCATACCTATATTTGTTTTATCTTTTTTTTTTGCTAGTGTAACACCTTGAGACTGTACCCTAGGCGTCACACGATGCTTACAACCCTGAAAGACTACAAGTTAACCCATGACTGGTACCTACTGTGAGTACTGAATACAATACTTAAATATATATGCAGAAGAAATCTGAAAATGCCATAAGGTTCTCAAAAGAATGAAATAATAGTAATTGAGTATAACTAATAATAAAATCTGAAAATTGAAAAACTATCTATGATAGTTTGAAAGCCTCTAACTGTTTGAATATGGAGTTGATGGGACAAATCCCCAACTAACTCTAATTGAAATAACTACCGATCTGCTAAAACACTGCAATAAGTAAACTCTATCCTCAAAATATAAGGACTCATTACTTGTAAAGCCCCAAATCGGGTACCTGAAATGCTACGTGATGCTCATAACCCCAAAGGACTATAAGCTAACCCATCACTGATATTTGTACCTGAACACTGAATAATATACTGTATAAATACGGAAACATGAACTGAAAGGCCATAAGGTTCAAAATTGATAAATCACCATAGGACATAATATCTAGTATGGGGTATAAATACCTAAAAAAAACTTTCTAAACATACTGTAGTATGAAAAGCCTCTAAAATATAACTGTCTGAATAAAGAGTTGACAGTACATGTCCCCAACTAACTCCAACTAATAAATTAATTAATGAGATAATGAAGAAATGATCATGTCCTCGAAAGATGAGGAATCACTTCTAACTCTGACTCCTGAGACTAAAAAGCTACTGATGCTCTGGAGATTATGCTTCTTAACCTATGGTATAAGACACAATAGCACAAATGCGTCAGTACTTTGAATGTACTAGTATGCATATGAGGTAGGCTAGATGCATGAGGTTCATATGCATGAACAATATGCCTAACAGACTAACGTGAATGTGAGAATACATGCATGAATACATAGGAACTATATCTGAGATCATGATAACAAGAATTTACTGATAACTAATATGATTAATTACTGAATTCTGATAACTAATATAACTGATAACATGAGTGACTGTATCTGACTGTCCTAAATTTGATGGAACTAGTTGAGTTCTGTATTGTTTTGAGTTGATTGTATCTGATAGTCCTGAATTCTATAGAACTATCTGAGTTCTATTACTAAGACTGAATGATTATATCTGATAGTCCTGATTCTGTATCTGAAATTGTGGAAAGTTGACATCTGACCGACATGCCCCTAATATGCCATTATGGCTTAGTTGGGGTCCGATCTATAACCCCAATTAGAAGGGTGTTAATATCGCGCCACTGGTAAGGACAATCTGTGAGTAACCCTCATATAACAGGTAACTCTAGTGAGAATGGTGGGAAACCTCATATAACAGGTTAAGACACCTCATCTACCCTCATATAACAGGCTATGATGTCTCAACCTACACTGGCTATGTAGTTCTGGAACACAAGGATTGCTTCTAAATCATATCCTCATATAACAGGTGAGTTCCCATCCATAGGTTCACTCGTTGCTAATTCCTACTCCCATCTGAATAGACACTGAAAATGATTAACTGAACAGGACTAGACTGAATTCATGGATTTCTGTTAACTGATAGAATACTATTAAGATTATTGAATTACGTATCTTTCCTGAGTCACATGACTGACTGAGTTCTATGGACAATGGCTTGACTAAGGATATCGTGAAAATATGACACTGGCTCTAGGCATACAACTAACTTGTCGGGTACAAGTACCCCCAGGACTCGATAGAGAGAAACTGACAAGGCATGACATTCTTGAATACGTGACCAACATCATCAATCCATAACACAATAATTAGAGATATTTCATGGGCATTTGATTATCATAGATTGGTACGTGAATAAGAGAGCATGTATACATTGCATAATTTCATAAGGCTAACTCTATGAGAAATCCAACAACAATTTCAATACATAAGAATAATATGGAAGTCATTTTGAACATAAGGTTAAATCATACATTGTCATTTGGATCACAATTTAGATATAGTGCATAATTTTTATCCTCCGAGGCATTTTATCAAAGACCCTACATGCACCCTTCGGGCATAGGAACAATCATCAAATTGACACATTATAAATAATAAATTTATGGATTTCACTCACTTGCTAATGTAGCTTCATGAAAAACATATAAACATTCCAACTTGGGAATCATATAACAAGGTAAACATGGTTACAACTAACCCAAAACATAAATATCATGATTTATAATTTGAAATAGGGTTCTTGAGCTTTATGGATAAAAGAGATCCATAAATCAACACTATGCATACCTTAGTTCTTGATTCTATGAAGATTGATGGAGAGACTCTTGAATTTGAGTATTGAATTCGAATCCTCAATTGAAAACCCTATTTTGTTCTTGAGAGAAACTTGAGAGAAACAATAAATTTTGGGTGAAAAATGGCTAAATCACGTGTTATTGGGTTTAAATGGGGGGGAATTGAATCTTTCAACCCTGGACAAGTCTTTTAAATTTGTGAAAATTTCTCGACCTGGACCCCTGACGCGATGCGGCGCTATCACCCCGTATCATTGAAATTTGACAACTGAGAAATTGAGGGATAGTGCGATGCGGAGCCACCATGTTGCCATTTTATTTGTAACCTGAGAGTTTAGCGTGACGAGCCACTATCGTGGACTCCTATTGGAATTTGACAAATGCCATTTTCTCTTGTGGCGCAGTGCTCCCACATTAAAAAATTGAAAATCATAAAAATTCCCCATGGAATAAACATCATTCAATTTAGAAGCTAATTCTTGACATTCTTGGGATGAAATTAGTTAGAAAACTTTAGGGTATGACAATATCTCCCCCTTGGGAACATTCATCCTTGAATGAGGCTGACTAAGATAGCAGAAATGATGAGCTAAAGTATTTACTGGACATGAGCAACTGAAACATGACTGATATTTCTGAGATTTACAACGAGCATGCATATCTGATGCATGATTTCATGACTTAACTGACTCATGAACACATGACTGAGATTTCTGATAATTGAGTTTCTCACAAGGATAATGCATATCTGATGCATGAACACATGACTAATTCGATGCATGAACATATGACTGAATATGCAATGGTACTTAGTACCAAGTTTAAAAATATAATTCAGAACATGAGACTGATACCAAGTCGTAACTGAAATCTGTACATGAAAATGGAAAAGCTTAAGAAGGACTATTACCTTGAGATAGATCTGAGTTAGCGGAGAAGAGGTGAGGATACTTGATTTGCATGTCTTCTTCTGTTTCCCAAGTAGCTCCCTCAACGGACTAATTCCACCCAAGAACTTTGACTAGAGAAACTTTTTTGCTCCTTAGTCTACGAGTCTGATAGTCTAGAATTTCAACTGGAATCTCTTCATAAGAGAGGTTGTTCTGAACATCTATGCTCTAAATAGGGAATACAACTATTGGGTAACCTATGAATTTCTTGAGCAAGGAGACATAGAAGACTCGATGAACTGAGGCTAGATTAAATTCAATTCAAGCTCATAAGCTACATTGATGAAGCGACTGAGAATTTTGAAGGGACCAAAATATTGAGAACTGAGTTTTCCCTTCTTTCCAAACCTCTTCACTCCCTTTATGGGAGAGATCTTTAGATAGAAATAGTCACCAATCTCGAACTCGAGATCTTTTCTACAAACATCTGCATAAGACTTTTGTCGGCTCTGCGCAACTCAAAGTCTTTCTCTGATTAATTAGACTTTTTCTAGGACATTGGTACTAAGTCAGGCCTTATAAATTATGCCTCACTAACTTCAAACCAACCAACTAGAGATCTGCACCTCCTACCATAGAGGGCTTCAAACCGAACCATCTTAATACTAGAATGATAGCTATTATTTTATGCAAACTCAATCAAAGGAAAGTGGTCATCCAAACTACCCTTGAAATCAACTGCATATACCCTTAGCATATCTTCTAGGGTCTAAATGGTCCTTTCTGCTTGACCATCTGTCTTGGGATGGAAGGCTGTACTGAGTTGAACTTGGGTACCAAGACCCTTTTGGAATGCTTTCCAGAAATAAGAGGTGAACTGGGTAACTCTATCTGAGATAATAGATAATGGAACACCATGCAATCTAACCAACTCTTTATGTAGAGTTTGGCATAATACTCAGCGGAATAAGAGGTATGGACTAGAAGAAAATGAGTTGATTTGGTCATTCTATCTACAATGATACAAACTAAATCATGTTGATGACAAGTACGAGAAAAACCTATCACGAAGTCCATGTTCACTTTTCCTACTTCCAAGTAGGAATACTGAACTCCTGCATGGACCCACTAGGATTCTGATGCTCTATCTGATCCTGCTGACATGTAGACCACTTAGCCAAAACTCAGCAACTTCTCTTTTCATCCCACTCCATCAATAGATCTCCCACAAGTTGCGGTACTTCTTTCTGTCCCCTGGATGAATTAGTAGCATGCACCATGCTCTTCTGCAAAAATTCACTACCTTAAGTCATCTACACAGAGACAATCCTGACAATGCAATACATCATCTTTCCCTTGGGATAAAACCTCTACTTTCTGATCCTTGACTAACTCTTTTAACTTGACTTGACTGGGATATCTATCTTGCTTTTCTTTTACCTCGAAAACTAAAGATGATTCTAAACTACTCTGAAACCATATATCACCCTCTTATGTAATAACCAAGAAAATTCCTAGTCTGGTAAACTGATGGACTTCCTGATCTATTTTCTTCTTACTGTCCTCAACATGCGCAACACTACCTATAGACAGTCTACTGAGAGTATTGTCCACTACATTAGCCTTGCTCGGATGATAAAGGACACTCATTTCGTAATCTTTCAAGAGCTCTAACTACTTTCTCTGAGAAATATTGAGATCTTTCTAATAAATACATACTAAAAACTCTTATGATCTGTGAACACATCTACATGAACTCCGTATAGATACTGCCTCCAAATCTTTGAGGCAAAAACTATGGAAGCTAACTCATGATCATGAGCAGGATAATTCTTCTCATGGGGTTTAAGTTGTCTGGAGGTGTAGACTATGACCTTACCTTGCTGCATGAGGAAACAACCCAAACCTACTCTTGATGCATCACAATACACTACAAACCCATATGGACCATCTAGATGAGCTAAAACTGAAGCTGAGGTAAGTTAAGTCTTCAACTCCTGAAAAATCTTCTCGTAAGGATCTGAACACTGAAACTTGACTTTCTTTGAAGTCAATCTGGACATAAGGGATGAAATAGAAGAAAATCCCTCAATAAACCGTTTGTAATAGCCAGCCAGACCCAAGAAAATCCTAATATCTGATGAAGAGATAGGTCTGGGATAGTTTCTTAATACTTCAGTCTTTTGAGGATCTACTCTAATGCCATCACCGAAAATGATATCACCAAGGAATGCTACTAACCTTAGCCAAAACTTGCACTTACTGAATTTGGCGAACAACTGATGATTTCTAAGAGTTTAAAGTACAATTCTGAGATGGTCTCCATGATCATTCTCACTGTAGGAATAGACCATAATATCATCTATGAAGACTATGACAAACATATCCAAGTACTTCACGAACACCCAGTTCATCAAGTCCATGAAAGCTGCTGGGGCATTAGTAAGACCAAAGGACTTGACTATAAATTTTAAGTGACCTACTGAGTACGGAAAGCTATTTTGAAATATCATATTCCCTGACTCTGAGTTGATGATAGCCGGGTCTGAGGTCTATTTTAGAGAAATAGCTGACATCCTAAAGTTGGTCAAACAATTCATCAATTCTGGGAAGAGGGTACTTATTCTTGATCATGACTTTATTGAGCAGATGGTAATCTATACATATTCTAAGAGAACCATCTTTCATTCACAAGAATAAGACTGGTGCGCCCTACGGGGATATACTAGGTCTAATGAATCCCTTGTCTAAGAGATCCTTCAACTTCTTTTTCAGTTTTTTGATTTATGTAGGTGTCATTCTGTATGGCAGAATAGATATAGGCTGAGTATCTGGAAGAAGATCAATACTGAAGTCTATTTCCCTTTCAGGAGGATTTCCTGGAAGATCTTTGGAAAAGACATCTGAATATTCATTCATGACTAGGACGGAATCAAGGCTGGTAGTTTTAGAACTAGTGTCCTTAACATGAACAAGATGATAGAAACATCCCTCAGATATCATTTTTCATGCACGAAGGTAGAAAACAAATTGAACTCTAAAAGCAGATACACTACCCTTCCACTCTAGGACAGGTTCATTTGGAAACTAAAACTAGACTATTTGGTTCCTGCAATCGACTGTTGTATAGCAAGAATGAAGCTAATCCATGCCAAGAATGATATTAAAACCAGTCATCTCTAATTTGACTAAGTCTGCTGAAGTGACTTTTTGAAATATCATAACCAAGAAGTTTCTGTATACCAGCCGAGCTATGATGGTTTTACCCACTGGGGCAGAGACTAAAAAAGGCTCTGTAAGAATTTTGGGACTAATTCTGAAATCAACTACTACATAGGGAGTAAAAAAAGACAAGGAATCACCTGGATATAACAAAGCATAAACATGCACATGAAAGATCTTTAATGTACCGGTAACCACATTAGGAGAATTTTCCTTATCTTACCAAGACTGGAGAGCATAAAGTTTATTTGGGTGTTGCCCACTAGTAGTGCTGGAGGTGGAACATTACTGATTTGGGTGACCAAACTGAGTTGGGAAATGGTTCTGCTGACCCTAAGGATCTGGCTGAGGATAGTCTCTGACTCTGTGGCCTGGCTTGCCACATCCAAAACAAATACCACTACCAACTCTACAAATAACCTAATGGTGCTTGCCATAAGTCTAGAAAATATGATAGGTGTGGGAAATGCCCTGAGACTTAGAGCCTGGCGCTCTATCTTTATTACTATCCTTGAAATTGGGAGTTAGAGCACTAGCTAAAGAAGAACATGGAACTAATGACTTAGGACAAAACTGAGAATGGTTTCCTCCTTTTAATTTGGGCTGAGCAAAGTTAAAACTACCTGTCTTTGCTCTCTTATTATGCTTCTCCCTTATCTTAACCTTTTGCTCTTCTATCAGCTGAGAATGAGTCATTAGCCTGGCTAAAGTCATGTCACTATTCAACATCGTAGACCTACACTCATTGATCATACTATCATTCACCCTAAAAAAAAACTTACTCATCTTGGCCCTGCCTAAGGTTGATAAATTCTAACACCTTAGCCTCTCACAGCTCTTGGGCAAAGAATCTATCTAAGAATGTAGTGAAAAATTCCTCCCACTCTATAGGCCATGCATCATCTAGACTTCCTGAATTCCACCACTTGTACCAAGTATGAGCAACATCCTACAATTGATATGCAACTAGATCAGCACTCTCAACAGCTGACACCCTCTTACTATTAGTAACCTTTTGAACCTAATCGATGAATTCCAAAGGGTCTTTATCTGACTTAGAACTGAGAAAGGATGGAGGATTAAGTCGGGTAAAGTCCAAAATCTTGGATACAGCTAAATTGGCCACTAGGTTAGCTGGAATGACAGTTGGTTATTCATGCTGAGCAGCAACTGAGTTAGAAAGAGTAGTGAATGCAGCTCAAAGCGCTGTATGACAAACACGTTTGCCCAAAGAATCTTCAGTCTGACGGGCTAACTAATTTTCGTTCCTTTTTTTGGGAGGCATATTTTGTAGAAGAAAGGGATAAATGGATTACACTGAGAATCAAGCTTGAGCTCAGGCTCACTGGCACGACATGAATACAAAAAGAAGATAAACTGTTCCAAAAATATCTCATATCCTCTTGTACATAAATATGGCGTGCAACATACCCACATACAAGACTCTACTAGATGTGGCTTTCAGACTTCCTAGGACGCTATTGAATCTTCGGTCCTGATACAAAGTTTATAATAGCCCAAATCTGGTACCCAAAATGCTACACAGTGATCATACCCCTGAAGGACTAAAATCTGTACCTCAACACTACATAATATATTATATAAATATGAAAATATGAACTAAAAGTCCATAAGGTTCAAAACTGATAAATCACCATAGGACATAACATCTGGGATGGGGTATAAATACCCAAAACAAAACTGCCTAAATATACTATAGTCTGAAAAGCCTCTAAAATATGACTAGTTGAATAAGGAGTTGATGGGACATATCCCCAAATAACTCCAACTAATAAATTAATTAATGATAGTATAAAGAAATGATCATGTCCTTGAAAGATGAGGACTCACTACTAACTCTGACTATAGAGATTGAAATACTACTGATGCTCTGGAGCTCGTGATTCTGAACCTATGGTATAAGACACCATAGCACAAATGCATCAGTACTTAGAATTTACTGGTATGCATGTGAGTTAGGCTGGATGCATGGGTTTCATATACATGAAGAATACTGGCTAATTGACTAATATGAATGTGAGAATACACGTATGAATACATTGAAACTATATATGAGATCGTGATAACATGAATTTACTGATAACTAACATGACTAATGACTGAGTTTTGATGACTGATATAACTGATAACATGCCTTTCTAAGCATTCTTCTCCATGATCACTATGAACGTAGGTGATGAGGTGCCCAGCTTCTTTCTATATTTTTCTACAAAAAATCTCAAAGTTTGTGAAAGCTTCATATTTATATGAAAGAAAGATCAACTATGACAAAAACATATCTTTTTCCACCAATGCTTGAGGCCTTAATGGGACCAAACAGATCCATGTGGATTATTTGGAGAGGCCTAGCAGTAGAGACAATATCCTTGGCGTTTAATGATGTTCTAGTCTGTTTACCCAGTTGGCAGGCATCACGGATGTGATCCTTTTCAAGTTTGAATTTTGGCAGACCTTTCACCAAATCAAGCCTAGATAATTTTTCAATAATGTGCGTGCTAGCATACCCGAGATTTCTGTGCCACAACCAAGTATCGTTTACTTGCACAGTAAGGTAGGTTAAGGTGGAAAAATCAAGACTATTTAAAACATAAATGTTATCAACTCATTCACCTATAAGGGAGAAGTTTTTTTTGTCATATTTGATAGAGCAAATTTCAGCTTTGAAGAAGACTCTAAATCCAGTGTCATATAGTTGACTGATGCTGAGAAGATTGTGTTTGAACTCGCTACTAGGTATATCTCGATGAATTCTCATGAGAAGCTGAGTCTCACTGAGTCGGTTGAATGACATTGCCTCTAGCATTGTCATTTAATCTGAATGATCCCCCATCTACTTTCTTTAGGCAGGAAAAGTTATCCTTTTTTCCAGTCATATATTTTGAACATTCATTGTCAATGACTTACATTTCTTTTCTATAGTTCTTGCGCACCTGTTCCTGCAAAATAAGAAAATTAATTTTGTTTAGGTACCCAAGCGGTCTTGGGTCCTTGCAGGTTAGATATACTTCCTTTGGGCTTCCAGACCCATACACTTTTAGGCTTATTTTTGCAACTGTAGGATTTGTTCCCTCTCTGTCCACAAATGAAACAAATGGGCCCTTGATAGGAGAAATAGTTCTTAATTAATTTAAATGATCCTAATGAGGAACTCAAATAGTTTTTAAAAGATTTTGATCTTACGAAACTATGTCTTGGGGATGCCTTAAAATTATTTTATTTTATTTTTGTATCATCATGCTCTTCATGAAGTAGGTCAATATCAATTTAACATACTTCAATTTCTATTTGCCAGTTTCATCGTTCCTCTTTGAGTTTTCATTTTAATTGAAATTTTCAACTTTTCTTCTCTTGGGAAAGTTTGTTATACTCATCTATAACTTTTTGAAGTTCATATATAATCATATAAAAGTTAGATTCAAGAGTATTACAATTATGACAATTATGTAGCCTTACCTCTCTAGATTTACCTGTTTCCATGAAGCATATATTTGCAGCCTCTATTTTTTCTTCAGTTTTATCTTTATCACTCCAAGCTCCAAAGTTTTGGGTTTTCCTAGATTTCTTCTATTTAATTCTAGGCAATTCTATTTAAAGTGGCCAGGCTTTCCACAGTAGTAACAGTGTTCATCATTTTTGATTGTATCATTATTTTTTCCACCTTGGGATCTTTTTTGTCTCTGTCTCATGATCTATCTTACCCTACAATTGATGAGGGTCATTTCTTTGCTATTAGTATCTTCCAAAATGTCCTTCTCACCAGTTAGAATAATATTAAAGGCTGCTGGTTTCTTCTTTTCATCTTTGTGAAACCTGTTGATATAATTTTTTTTCATATGTGATAAGGTTACCTTGTAGTTCATCATATGTCATATTATGAAAATCTTCATCTTCCAAAATAACAGCCTTAGTTTCCTAAGTTTTTGGGAGACTTTCGACCAGCTTCTGTACTTTTAGGCTATGAGGCTAAATCATCCCCAGTGTTTTAGTTCGCACAAGATTTAACTGAATCTGGTAAAAATTATTTCAATATCCTCATTCTTCTCTATTTTGAATAACTCGAATTCATTGGCAAGTGCAGCAATTTTTAACTTCTTGACTTTAGTGGTTTCTTGGTAGGTTACCTCCAGTTTGACCCACATTTCTTTTGTTGTTTCATATTTTGAAATATTATCATATTCTTCTTTCCTAACTGCATATATAAGCAAACTTATAGCACGTGTGTTAGTTTAAATTACCTCTTGCTGTTCTTTGGTGACCTCAAAGATTTCAAGGTCCTCTATATTAGAACGGCTAGATTCTTTATCTTTGTCCTTTGTCTTCTCCTTGAGTCCTAGAATCAGATTTGGATCTTTCTTGATGACAACCCAGGCTTGGAAGTCATTGGATTGGACAAAGAATCTGAACCTATTCTTCCAGTAAGAATAATATTGCCCATTAAAGTATGGTGGTCTAGTAGTGTAGTGACCATCTTGAAGAAGAGCACCAGGAATTTGATAACAGGCTATTTGATCTTTGCTCACTTGCAGTTAAGCAATGCTATCTGTGAGACCTGCTCTGATACTAATTGAAATTCCAGAGAGCGTGAATTGAAATTTTCTTCTGTAAGTCGACAACTTACCCTTCACAGTCGACTCACCTGCAGATCAGAACACTTCACAAATAGATTAAATTGAAAATAGTTAAGTAATAAATAACAAAAAGTAAAGTAATGACACAAAGTTTTATCCTGGTTTAGCACACCAATGTAGTGCCTATGTCCAGTCCCCATAGGTTTCAAACTTTTCTTAGATCATTGAAATATTGGCTCAAGTACAATGATAGGAAATAAATTCTGAAGACTTATTTTTCTCTTCAAATCTTGTGAAACAGCTTTAGTTGATGTTATAAAGTTGACCCGATCCTACTCTTTATATAACAATTTTAAACTAAAGTTACATAACTTTGTAAGACTAAGAATGAAAAACTTTGAGTTTTCTCCTTGAAGTTGCATCAGAAGTGTCAGTCTTCGGTCTTCTTCTTTTATAGTCTTTAGCTGCTACTCTTCATAATGAAACCCAAGATATTTCTTCTCAATCAAGGATGTAAATTGATTCCTTGATTAAGGAATATAGCCGTATGATACGTCTATATCAAATATGTCCATTTATGTCTTTGGATCATGTCCATATTAGATATGTCTGTGATATATTTTTCTTTTTGGTTTTGTAGAGATTGATTTCTTTCCAAATATGCTTGTGATATTTTCTTCCTTATTGATGTGGTCTACCTTGATTTTGGGATTTTGATTCTTCTTCTATTTTCAAGATATTTTATTGATCTGCTTGACATCTTCTTGAATTGTTTTTTCGTTCCATTTGCCATGTCGTGATCTTCCAATATTTTGAGATGATTTGGAGCTAAGATTCTCCTTTCATTTTTTCTTGTTGTGATTGATTTTCCTTGGATACGTGGATGTCCTTCCATTCTTGATGTCTTTCTATTTCTGGAGCCGGCTTACTTTATCTTTTCATTATTGGCTACTGTAAAGATACAATTGTTAGTTTGTCATAATTAAAACATAAAATTAGGAGACTAATACTTTTCACTTGTATAATATTCCTAATCCTATAATTACTTGTTTTTCCCCAATTTAGATGTTCAAATATATTTTATTCTTGGTTTTAAAATATATTTCAAAGTTTTTACCTGGTAAAGTTGGAAAATAATTTTTCTTCAATTTAAACCTCATTTTTAACTTGATTTGACTTGGGTTTTCAGTTGTAGATTCCTAGAAGCATAACCCGTTTTGGGGTCCATTTTGACCCCGAATTGAAAGTAGAAAAAATGGGTATCATTGGCTTTGTTTTGACACGTAGATTCTATATTTTATGGTTTAGTTGATTTTGGGATCTTTCGTGAGAAGTAGGGTCGCAATGTAAAGTGTTGTGAATTGATTTCAACATTTGAAGTAGGTTATGCTTATCTCTTACAAACTAGGTTGGGTAAAAAATTTTGGTACAAAATGCAACTTAAGGGGATAGGAACAAATCATGAATTTAGTTATCTTAATGTGTCGTGCCCGTGTAGGGTCCTATATGTAGTATAATTGTTTGTTTTGGGACATTATATGATATGTGTGATCATATGAGGTCTTTTGTGATGTTGATAGCCTTATAATGTAATACCTCATATTAATCTTATCTTAGTTCAGCCCGTAGTACATGCATAAGATGCTTAGCAACCTAAAAAATTAGCTAAGTGTTGCAGACTTAGTTCTATGTTTTCCTCTTAACATGGATAATTTTTAAAGTGACCTTCCCGATCCCGAGATGTAAGTTTTTGATTTAATTCATGTTCAAGGGTGCAAGGAGAATGTCTCAACGGAGTTTCAGATTTTTTGGATGAGGATTGGGTCGTGTTTTGATTTCGATTGCAACATCTCAACGCGATTGCATTGCATCGCGCCACTTATATCTATGGGATGCTTTCCGCATCAAGGTATGTTGTTAAACGAAATCCCAGTTATGAATTTAAACTCCATAGGGGCATTTTTGTCTTTTCCCACCACCCCAATTTGTGAAAACAGGAGATTAAGTCATCATTTAGGTCATTATATACCCAATTTTCTCAATTCCTCTCTAAAATAAACCCTAAGCATCACCTAAATCCATCAAGTTCAATCATTATCCCTTCAAGAAAACTCAATAATTCAAGCTTCATCACCCAAGAACTTTCAAGAAAGTTAATTCTCTTTCAAGATTAAAGCTTTAAGGTATGTTTGATGTCCATCCATGGACCCTTTTCACCCATGGAGTCCAAGAACCTATTTTTATGTTTGAATTCATGAATTTACATATTTTCAATGAGTGATCTTCATAAAGCTTTTATGGATCTAAATTATACATGATGTTTACAAGTGATTTTTGTTGAAAGTAGCCCTTACAAGTTTGAATGAAGAAAGTTCCATGTGAAATCCCTAAATCATGGTTTTAGTGTTAGAATTATGTTATTCCCACATGTTTCAATCTTTCCTATGCTTAAGTACACGAATTTCAAGTGTTTAATGAAATTACTAATAGATAAATTTTGAACTATGATCCCATATTATGTTCTTCAAAGCTTTCATGTTTCCATATTGTTATCAATACCCAAAACTTAGTTGTTTACATAGTTTATAGTATTTTCAAAATAGTTTTAGATATGTATGATCATTATCCATCTAGTTAGCTATCATAATCAGTTAAACTTAGATTAGTTCAATAATCTGAGTCGGTTCAGTTGGGAGTTAGATTTAGCACCAAGCGAAACCAGGGGTAGGAGCTCACCTGCCAATAGAGGGTGTAACTCTTAGTAGAAATCCATGCATTCCAGAACTATATAGCCAGCATAGGTTTGAGATATTAACCTACTAGTTAAGGGTTGACACATATCTCACTAAGGCACCTGCCAATAGAGGTTGACTCTTTAGTCCTTCGCCACTTCACTTTAGTGGATCCACACAGCCAGTGTTAGTACCCGTGGCACGATACTGACACCCTGCTAACTGGGGTTACAGGTTGGGCCCCAATTAACTCAGATATGGGCATGTCGGTTAGATGTTACCTCCTACAGTCTCAGTTCAGTATTTAGTATAGAATTTAGTTTCAGGCTTGTTTGACCATATCATACAGTTATTATTTATTTAGTTATCCGTATTTTAGTATTTCAGTTTACCGATCGTTTTAGAATCATATTATATGCTTGATCATGCATTCATAGATGTCACAGTTTTTATGTATTTATATTCATCTACCCCATGCTATTCATTCAATCAGTTATTATTCATATACTTGAACCCATGCATATCAGCCAAACCTCATCTCTTAAACTAGTACATTCAAAGTACTGATTGCATACTTTTTTCTTGCTCTATGATGTTTAATATCGTAGGTTTGAATGCTCAGGATCCTGACCATGCATAGACAGTTTAGCCTATTATCAGTAGTAGTAGTGGTGAGTCCTCATCTATTGTGGATATGGTATCTTATTTTAGTTTTCTTTAGTACTTTCGTTTAGTTTGTCAGTTGGATTAAGTTTGGGGGTTTTCCCATCAACTCCACAGTCAGTCAGTTTTAGAGGCTTTCAGACATTCAAACAGATGGTCAGTTTATCAGTTTTTTTATCAGTATATTAGTATTTTTCCAAATGTTCAGAACTATAATGCAGTGTTGTTTTCAGTTTCTTAAAACCTTTGGCATTATTCAGTTATTTCCACGTATGTGTATCTTATCTCATTACCATACTATTTAGTGCCCACAGTCGGTACTAGTTTATGGGTTACCTTGTGGTATTTTAGGATCATAACCACCATTGTCGCGACTAGGGGGTAGCCTCGGGTCATAACAAAACATGGTATCAGAGCCAAAGGTTTTAAAGTATCCTAGGAAGTATAAAAGCAACATTGAGTAGATTCTTGTTCATATATGTAAAGTGCGCCACACTTATGGATAGGAGGCTACAAGATGATTTAGGAAAAGTTTCTCTTCTTTCAGTATTCATGTCAGGCGAATGAGCATGAGCTTTTGTTAAACTCTCTTTCTAATTTAATCTTCCTTCTATTTACAGAACGTATCTCCCATAAACAATAATGGATGAAGATATGGTAATCACCCCACACCTCAGCCCGTTTAAGAAGATCCCCTAAATGAGCATGTTTCTCATACTAATTTTTGAGCTGTATTCACTACCTTAGCTCACTTAGTAGCATCTCACAACAATCAATAGGCTGCTATCCCAGCTAATCCAGTGGCTAATACCATCGCGCTAGGATTCAAGACTTTACGTGAATGAACCCTTCCTTATTTATGATCCATGCTCAGCAGATTGGAGAGGAGAAGGTTAAGGAGAAAGAAAGAGAGAATAAGAGGGCTAGGATAGGTAGTTTTAACTTTGCTCAACTAAGGTCGGAGGATGGTAACCGTCCTCAACTCTATCAGAAATCTTCATCCCCAGATCTGTCTTCAACTAGTTCTCCAGTGACAAAATTCAAAAATGATAATCAGGATAGACAACCAAGCTCTAAGTCCCAGGGTAGAGTAGAAGCAAAGTTGTTTATTTTCAATTTTCTAATGAACTATTTCTTGAATGGAGGGGTAGTATTTCAACATTTAGGGGTTAGCTTATTTCATACCTTAGGGCGAGGAAAATGATATCCAAGGGATGTGTTTACCATCTTGTTCTAGTCAAAGACTCTAATTCTGAGACTCTCAGTCTTGAGTTCATTTTAGTAGTAAGTGAATTTCTAGTTGTGTTCCCTAAAGATCTTCTCGGAGTTCCTTCCAAAGAAAAATTGACATTGGAATAGACCTTCTTCCAGATACCCAGCCTATCTCAATTTTCCTACAGAATGGCACCAGCTGAGCTTAGGGAGTTGAAAGAACAGTTGAACGAATTCTTAGATAAGGGATTCATCAGGCCCAGTATTTCCCTATGGGGTACTTCAGTCCTTTTCGTGTGAAAGAAAGATGGTTCTCTTAGAATGTGTATTGATTATTGCCATTTTAACAAAGTCACAGTCAAGAATAAGTACCCACTTCCCAGAATTAATGACTTATTCAACCAACATCAGGGTGCCAGTTATTTCTCTTTGATAGACCTCAAATTTGGCTATGATCAGCTCAAAGTTTGAGAATATGATATTTTAAAAATAGTCTTTAGAACTCGGTATAGTCACTTTAAATTTCTAGTTATGTCTTTTGGACTAACGAATACCCAGCAGCCTTCATGGACTTGATGAACAAGGTGTTAAAGCAATACTTGGACATGTTTGTAATAGTTTTTACTGATGATATTCTTGTCTATTCTCATAACAAAAATGATCATCCAGACTACATCAGAATTATATTGCAAACTCTTAGAGCCCATCAATTGTTCAATAAATTCAGTAAGTACAAATTTTGGCTAAGATGATTAGCTTTTCTTGGTTGTATTATTTTTGGTGATGGCATTACAGTTGACCCTTAAAAGACCGAAGCAGTGAGAAATTAGCCCAAATTTATCTCTCCATTAGATATCAGGAGTTTGTTGGGTTTGGTTATCTATTACCAATAGTTTATTGTAGGGTTTTCCTCTATTACATCCCCCAGTCCAGATTGACTCAAAATAAAGTCAAGGTTCAGTGGTCAGATTCTTGTGAGAAGAGTTTTTAAGAGTTGAAGACTCAACTCACCTCAGCCCCAGTTTTGATATTGCCAGATGGTCTAAATGGGTTTGTTGTTTACTATGATGCTTCTATAGTTAGTTTGGCATATGTTTTGAAATAAAGAGGTAAGTTCATAGCCTATGCCTCTAGACAGCTTAAACCCCATGAAAAGAATTACCCTACCTATGATCTTGAGTTGGCAGCTATTGTATTTGCCTTAAAATTTTGGAGGCATTATTTATGTAGGGTTCATGTTGATGTGTTCACGGATCACAAAAGTTTGCAGTATGTGTTTTCACAAAAAGATTTAAATCTCCATCATAGAAGGTGGTTAGAACTATTGAAAGATTATGATATGAGTGATTTGTATCATCTGGTCAAGGCCAATGTTGTGCCAAATACCCTTAATAAATTATCTATGGGTAGTGTTGTGCATGTAGAGGATGATAAGAAGCAGTTAATCAGGGGGGTTCATCAGTTTGCTAGATTAAGTATGTTGTTGGTGGATTTAAATTAGGGCAGTGTATGGATTTAGAATAGTTTGGAATATTCTTTGGTTGGCAAAGTGAAGGAAAAGCAAGATAGGGATTCCAGTCTGGTTAATTAAAGGAACCAGTTAGATATTACAAGGTAGAGGTTTTATCCCAGGGGAGATGATGTGTTGCGATGTCAGGGTAGGTTGTCTATGTCAGTTTTAGATGGTTTAAGATAGTGAATCCTTGCAGAAGCACATGGTGCATGTTACTCTATTCATCCAAGAGCCACTAAGATGTTGTAATACCTCGTACTTTTTCTTAGCTTGAAATTGTCCCAAATATATTAGAAGTCTTCTTTGAAAGATAAATTCACTTTTGTACATGTGGTATTTTTAAGATTTTCACTTTTATTCATGTTGAAAATTGAATTAGCTTTCCAATGATACCAATTTCATCCAAATACGTTATCAGAGTAAAAAGTTATGGATGTTTTACTCAGAGCTGTCAGAATCACCAAGGTGCGACACCCAGGTTGACGAACCGTCAATCTAGCGACGGACCATCGCCTTGCCGTTGTAGCCAAGGTAGTGAGGCAACCTTCCAGATAAGATACGATGTAAAGTTTGATGTACCGTTGAACTTGCGATGGACCATCACCCAAGACGTTGCTACCTAGGCAGTGAGACCCTTTCTAGTCCACGTGTGACGGTCAGAATAATGGACCGTCGACCCAGCGATGGACCGTCGCACGAGCCATCGCAGGTCCCATCCAGTTATTTTTAAGTCATTTTTGGGGCTTTATGATCTTTTTACAACCTGTTTATATGCCCAATTATATCCGACCAAAGCTTAAAAATTCATTATTCATCTACAACAACAAAATTAGGGTTTTTCTCTCTAATATTAATCTCCAAGAACAAAATCCAAATATTCTTCAAGAACTAAGAGATTCAAATTCTTCAAGTTCAAAAATTTTAAGAAACTCAACCCAGGTATACATAGTGTTCATTCATGGACTCCTTTCGTCTATGAAGTCTAAGAATTTCTTTTCAAAGTTCAAGTGTTTTGTTTATGAATTTCATGTTGGGTTTGCATTTGTTCATGTTGACAATGACTAATTGAATTCTAATCCATGTTGGGTGATCAATTTTAAGTGGAATTGGTTTGTATGGATGTAGATTCGTGGGAACCTATGATTAACCCTTGGGTGATGAAATTATAGTTGAATCATGATGTTTATTTGTTGTAAAATGTTGTTATATATACTATGCTTACCATGTGTTTGATTAAATGCCTATATGAAGGAATAGTTCCCAACTAGTATGATATTATGAAATCCCCATTCATGTACAAGTTTATGCATATCAAATGTTTGATGAAATGCCTTAATAAATGAATTATGGACTGTGATGTTGGTCATGTATTCGAGAAATTCATGCTTTGTAAGTTTATTTCCATTGAGTCCTGGAGGTACTTGTACCCGACAATTTAGCTGTATGCCTAGAGACTATTTCATGTGTTCAAGATACTCTCAGTCAAGCCATGTTCAGTAGAATTCAGTTAGTCTCATGACATCGAAAAACTCAGTAACTTCAGTAAATCAAAGTCAGTTATCAGACATCAGTAATATTTTATCAGTCAACGGAACTCAGTTAACTCAGTCTAGTCAGTTCAGTGTCTATTCAGATGGGAGTAGGAATTAGCACCAAGTGAACCCAAGGATGGGAACTCACTTGTTATATGAGGGTGTTATTCTTAGAAGCAATCCTTTCATTCCAAAACTATGTAGCCAGCATAGGTTGAGACATAATAGCCTGTTATATAAGGGTAGATGAGGTTACTTAATCTGTTATATATGGATTCCCTCTATTCTCACTAGAGTTACTTGTTATATGAGGGTTACTCACAGAATGTCCTTACTAGTGGCACTATATTGGCACACATCCAATTGGGGTTACAGATTGGACCCCAACGCAGCCATAATGGCACATTAGAGGCATGTCAGTTAGATGACTACTTCCCATAGTTTTATGTTACAAAATCAGGACTGTCAGATATAGTCAATCAGTCTTAGTAATAGAACTCAGATAGTTCTACAAAATTTAGGACTGTCAGATACATTCAACTCAGATATAGTACAGAACTCAGCTAGTTCCATCAGATTTAGGACTGTCAGATATAGTCACTCATGTTATCAGTTATATCAATTATCAAAACTCAGTCATTAGTCATGTTAGTTATCAGTAAATTCATATTATCATAATTTCAAATATGGTTACTATATATGCATGTATCTATTCTCATATTCATATTAGCCAGTATTGTTCATGCATATGAACCCCATGCATTCAGCCTACCTCGCATGCATACCAGTAAATTCAAAGTACTAACACATTTACGCTATGGTGCTTTATACTATAGGTTCAGAGACACGAGCTCCAGATCATCAGTTGATTCCAGTCTCAGCAGTCAGAGTTAGCAGTGAGTCCTCATCTTTTGAGGACATGATCATTTCTTATTATCTCATTAATTAGTTTATTAGTTGGAGTTAGTTGGGGACATGTCCCTTCAACTTTTTATTCAGATAGTCATGTTTAGAGGCTTTTCAGACTACAGTATGTTCAGATAGCTTATTTCACTTTTGTTTTGGGTATTTCATACCCTATCCATATGTTATGATTTATTAGATCTTATGTTATAGTTGAACGTTATGGCCTTTCAGTTCATGTTTCCATATTTTAAAATATATTATGCAGTATGCAGGTACAAATATCAGTCATAGATTAGATTGTGGTCCTTCGGGGTCAAAAACATCGTGTAGCATTCTGGGTACCCAATTTAGGGTGTTACAGATATATCGTGATTTATGGGAAATCTATTGGTGGAGTGGTATGAAAAGGGATATTACATAGTTTATAGCTAAGTGTCCTAATTGTCAGTAGGTTAAGGTTGAGCATCAGAGGCCTAGTGGCATAATACAGGAGTTCAGCATTCCTACTCTAAAGTGGGAATAGGTCAATATGGATTTTGTGATAGGGTTGCCATATTTACATTGTCAGCATAATTTGATATGGGTTATTATAGACAGGATAACCAAATCAACCTATTTCTCGCTATTTCCTACTTCCTATAGCTGAGGACTATGCCAAGCTCTATATTAGAGAGTTGGTTAAATTTCATGGATTCTCATTGTTTATCATATCAGATAGAGGTACTCAGTTTACCTCTAACTTTTGTAAAGCTTTTCAGAAGGGTCTTGGTACCCAAGTTCATCTTAGTACAGCCTTTTACCCTCAGACAGATGGTCAGACAGAGAGGACCATTCAGACCTTAGAGGACATGTTGAGAGCATGTGTTATCAATTTTAAGGGTAGTTGGGATGATCACTTGCCTTTGATTGAGTTTTCCTACAATAACAGTTATCATTCAAATATTTAGATGGCTTCATTTGAGGCTCTCTATAGGAGGAAATGTTGGTTTCCTATTGGTTGGTTTGAGGTAGGTAAAACTACGTTGATAGGGCCAAATTTAGTATATGATGCGATTGAGAAGGTTCAATTAATCAGAGAGAGGCTTAAGACATCCCAAAGATGATAGAAATCCTATGCAAATATGAGAAGAAAAGATTTGAGTATGAGGTTGGTGACTTAGTCTATTTGGAAATCTCTCCCATGAAGGGAGTGAAGAGGTTTGAGAAGAAGGGGAAGCTAAGTCCCTGATGTGTTAGCCTTTACAGGATCTTGAGTCTTTTTATAAAGGTATCTTATTATCTTGAGTTTTCTACAGATTTTACATTAGTGCATCCAGTGTTAAATGTCTCATTGTTAACGAAGTGTATCAGTGACCCAGCTATAGTAGTCCCTTTAAAAAGTACAGTTGTTCAGGATAGCCTTTCTTATGAGGAAATCCTAGTTGAAATCCTTGATCAGCAGATTTGTATACAGATGAACAAAGAAGTTCTCTTGGTTAAAGTTCTTTGGAAGAATCAGTCTTTTGAAGGAGCCATTTGGGAAGCAGAAGCAGACATACGTACCAAGTACCCTCATATTTTGTCTGCAAACTCAGACTTAGTTTAAGGTAATAGTTTTCCTTAGATTATCTTTATTTCATTCTTAGTTCCAGATATATAATCATCTTCCTATCATTACATGCATTCTCGAATCAGTTTAGTCATGTATCATATTTCAAACTAAGTCATGTAACTATGTTTTCAGTTATGCATGTTCAGTATATGATTTCAGTTTCCTCAGTATTCTCATATTTATTATCCTTATTCAAGGACAAATGTTCCCAATGGGGATATATTATAATACCCCGTATTAATCTTAGCTTAATTCAGCCCATAGTGTATGTATAAGTGGCTTAGAAACCTGAAAAAATAGCCAAGTGTTAGGAATCTAGTTTTATTTTGGCCTCTTAACTTGGATGATTTTAAAGTGACTTTCCCAAACCTGAGACGTAATTTTTTGAGTTAATTCATGTTCGGAGGTGTAAGGAGAATGTCTCAGGGGAGTTTAGGATTTTTTTAACAAGGATTGGGTTGTGTTTGGATTTCGATTCCAACAGCTTAATGCGATTGCATTTCGTCACTCCTCTTATTGTGATGGGTTCCTTGCCGTATCACAATATGCTATTAAATGACATCCCAGTTATGAATTTAAATTCCAGAGAGGCGGACTTGTCTTTTTCCACTACCCTAATTCATGAAAACACAAGATTAAGTTAACATTTGGGGCAATATATGCCCAATTTCCTCAGGTTCTCCCTAAAATAAATCCTAACCATCACCTAAATTCATCAAGTTCAATCATTATCCCTTCAATAAAACTCAAGAAGCTTCACCACCCAAGAACTTTCAAGAAAGTTAATTCTCTTTCAAGATTAAAGCATTAAGGTATGTTTGATGTTCATCTATGGTCCCTTTTCCTCCATGTAGTCCAAGAACCTATTTTATGCTTTAATTCATGAATTTATATATTTACGATGAGTGATCTTCATAAAGCATTTATGAATCTAAATTATACATGATGTTTACAAATGACTTTCATTAAAAGTAGACCTTACATGTTTGAATGAACAAAGTTCCATATGAAATCCCAAAATTTATGGATTTAGTGTTATAACTATGTTATTCCCATATGTTTCAATCATTCCCATGCTTAAGTCCATGAATTTCAACTTTTTGATGAAATGCCTAAGAGGTGAACTTTGCACTATGTTCACCTATTATATTCTTCAAAGCTTTCACGTGTCCATATTGTTAATTCGATTCTGTGGTTGGGGTTATGAATACCCAAAACTTAGCTGTTTACAGTATTTTAAGAATGGTTTCAGATATGTATGATCATTATCCGTCCAGTTATTTATCATAATCAGTTAAACTTAGATCAGTTTAGTAATCCGAGTCAGTTCAGTTGGGAGTAAGATTTAACACCAAGCGAACCCAAGGATGGAGGTGAACCTGCTAGTAGATAGTCTGACTCTTAGAAGCAAACCCTGCATTTTAGAACTACGTAACCAGCACAGGTTTGAGATATTAACCTAATAGTTGAGGGTTAACACATATCTCACCAGGGCATCTACCAGTAGTGGGTGAATCTTTAGTATTTTGGGACTTTACTTTAGTTGATCCACACAGCCAGTGTTAGTACCCGTGGTATGGTATTGTACCCTTCTAACTAGGGTTACAGGTTGGACCCTAATTAACTCAGATTTGGGCATGTTAGTTAGATGATACCTTCCACAGTCTCAGTTCAGTATTCAGTATAAAATTTAATTTTAGGCTTGTTCGACCATAGTATACAGTTATTAGTATTTCAGTTTACCTATTATTTAGAATCATATTATATGCTTGGTCATGCATTCATAGATTTCATAGATTTTATGTATTTATATTCAACTACCTCATGCTATTCATTCATTCAGTTATTATTCATGCATATGAACCCATACATATCAGCCTAACCTTATCTCTTATACCAGTATATTCAAAGTACTAACTGCATACTCTCTTTTTGTGCTAGGATATTTAATATCATAGGTTCGGATGCTCAGGCTCCTAACTATGCGTAGATAGTTCGGCCTATCAACAGCAGCAGTAGTAGTGAGTCCTCATCTATCGAGGACATGGTAGCTTATTTCAGTTTACTTTAGTACTTTCTTTTAGTTTATTAGTTGGAGTTAGTTTGGGGTTTGTCACATCAACTCCACAGTCAGTCAGTTTTAGAGGCTTTCAGATATTCAAACAGATAGTCAATTTATCAGTTGTTTTTATCAGTATCGTTAACATGTTTATAGACGTTCAGAACTATGATTTAGTGTTATTTTTCAGTTTCTTAAAACCTTTTGCATTATTCAGTTATTTCTGCACATGTGTATCTTATCTTATTACCATATTATTCAGTAGTCACAGTAGGTACCAGTTTATGGATTAGCTTATGGTCTTTCGGGACCGTAAGCACTATTATCGCGACTAGGGGTAGCCTCAGGTCGTGACATATAATCATGTGAATAATTGTATCTTGTTTATAAAAAGGTGTGTTGTTGTACTATTTGTGTATTGTGATGTATTCATACTTATTGGCATATTAAACATGTGAAAATTCCTGGATGGTTCAAAATAATGAGGGGATATTAACTTATTTGATTGTGAAAATGTATCATTATGGTTGGTTGTAGAAATAAATTATGTGATTGGTTGTGCAAATACTCACTGTGATTGGTTTTGAGCTTTACATCCCCATATCATACTCATTCAGGAAACATTGGTACCACTATGGCAACATAAAAAACACTAGCAATACCTTTTATAGAACCCTTTTTGTGGGATATTTCGGGAAAGAGATATTGTGACATCTTATAAAACCCTCCCCGAGGGATATTCTAGGAGGGAGATAGATATATGGATTGCATGTGGGTTAACAAACCCCCCATGGGTCCCATATTGGGAGACTTTCCTTTGTGGGTGTATACAGAGGTTGTGCAATAACCTTATGTATCATTATCATCATAATCTTCTTATACATTGTATGTACTTTATTTTGTTTGTGGTTGAATTGCCTTAATTATATGTCGTACCTCTATTTGTTCTATCTTCCATTGATTGTACTTGACTATCTTGTATACATGCTCCTCCTTATTTCTACTTAAATATTATATAATAAATACTTGTGTTCTACGTGGTGGTGATGTAGCAATATATGTGATATATATATGTGTGTGTGTGTGTTAGAATTATTAATGCAAGTGGTGTGGGCTATTATTATGGGATATTTTCTGATTGCAGGTGACATGCCCTTAATGTATATTTTGTATGCTTTATTTTCTACTTTGCTCGATCGGCCAATGATACCTACTGAGTATAAGTGGACCATACTCACTGCTACTGTACCTTTTTGGTGCAAATTCAGGTTTGGGTATGCCTCTTATGGCTTAATTTTGAGTGCCTACAGAGTATTCAAAATAGCAATTTGACTTATTTGTATCTAGGGTCCACTTATATCTTTCTGTATTAGTCTATGTCTTCATTAGTATTTGGAGAAAGACATTATTCCTATTGGTTTTTCTTATGTGTTTGAATCATGGATTGTATTACTAGTTATATTATTGACACCTGGTTTTGGAAATTATAAATTATTGATGGTTATGTTCTTTCCGTATTTGTTATACTTATATGGTTCGGCTTCATTCTAGAAAACTTACCTTGGGGTTATTTCTATCTTTTTACCCTTTGTGTATCAATTTGGGTGATAGGATTACTCGTTAAGGTTTGCCGCGATGAGTGCCATCATAACCCTTGATTTTTTATTGTGACACTTTTCTTGTTTACTTTTATTGTGTTCATGAGGTTAGGCTAAAGGCGTTTATCTCCATTCTTAGTTGTATTGGGATGACATCATGGATAGTTCCTTGTTCGAGTCGTGACAATCTTGGTATCAGAGCACCATTCAGGGTTGTTGGGTATCTACTAGGCCTTGTGGAGTATAGGTCCTTTTATGGGTATGTAGTGCACCACACTCATAAGGCGGAGGCTACAAGGCATTTAGGAATATTTCCCATCTTTGTTTTATATTTTGTACTAGAGAGTCTAGTTATCATGAAACTTATCTAACTCCTGGCTTACTCACATTTTAGATCATGCCTCCCTGAAGATCTACAATCGTAGGAACTCAGATGGAACATCTGCTCCACCTGGGGAAATGCGGAGGAAATTTTCCCTATTCATGGAATGCAAACTCAGTCTAGGGTCCCTACTCTTGAATGCACCACTCTACCTAGGATTTCACTAGCCGTTACTAGTCCTCCTTGGGCTTTTCGGGATGGTGATACTCATGCTCAGTCCCCTTAAGGAGATATCTTAAATATGGAGTTCTATAAATCTATCCATATGCTTGCTCAGATTATGTCATCACAGTCTCGTCGATCTAACCATGCCAGTTCTATTGCTAGTTCATCGAAGGTCACTCGGGCTGACCAGTTTATGAGGTTGAATCGCCCAATATTTATAGTCTCTAAGGTAAAGGAGGATCCTCATGGTTTTATCAATAATATGTAAAAGATCTTTAAGGTTATGCACTAGTGATTTAGAAGGTGCAAAGTGTGTATCTTACCAGTTGAAGGAATTAGCTTATTAGTGATTTGAGGAGTGGGAGGAGTTAAGGGGTGAGAGTGCTAAGCCTACTATATGGTAAGAGTATGTCGGTTCTTTTCTTAATTATTTCTTTCCTCAAAAGTTGAGGAAAGCCAAAGATAAAGAGTTTATGAATCTAAAATAGGGTAGGATAAGAGGTAAGGAGTACATACTGAAGTTCCAATAAATATCCTATTGTACTCCAGAGCTGGTGTCTATTATGAGGTCTAGAATGAGGAAGTTTGCTTCTGTTCTGTCCCGTGATTTGGTGTTAGAATATAAGGTTGCTATGTTGAATAATAATATGGACATATCCAGGTTAGTGTTGTATATGCAACAGGTGAAAAATGAGAAAAAAAAATAGGCGAAAATGGGGGAAAGTAGAGTAAGAAATTTGGGAATGCACAGTACGGTGTAAATCAGTAGAACAATGGGAGAGATGGTGGGCAATGGACTATGAAGAAGAACTAGGGAAATTCTTATTTGTCTGCTAGTGCTCCTTATCTTAAGAATTCAGGTGATCGGTGTTTTTAGCCTAATAATGGTCCTAAGCCATAGGGATCCCAATCACAGGCCAGTGGAGATCAGTAGGCCCCATCTTACCCTCTTTGCAATTTTCGTAGGTAGCTTCACCGGGTATATTATACGAAAGAGAGGATTTTATGCTTTAATTATGGTCAGCCTAGTTATATGTAGTAAAATTTTCCTATATATAGGGTATCTATCAGAGTTAATAAGGTTTCATTGTACTTCTTTAGCTTTTGCGGTAAAAGGTGTTACTTCAGGGATGAGAAATGGTCAGAATCATCTTTATACACTTTTTACTCATCAGGAATCAAAGGCTTCCCAGATGTTGTCACTGGTATGTTCCTACTCTTCGTCTGTGAAGTTTATTGTTTGTTTGATCTGAGTTGTACCATATCTTATCTGACCCCTTATGTGGCTTTATGCGTTGGTTTTAGTCCTGTAAATATTTCCAACCCCTTTTCTATTTCTACTCCGATGGGTGAGTCTATAATTTCTAGAATTATCTATAAGGGTTGTGTGGTGTCCATCTGTAATGACCCAAAATCTCATCCTGGAGTGTCACATGATTCTTAAGGTTATGAGTAGCCCCAGGCGAACCTTTCAATCCTGTTACTACCTCTATCTCTCACTTTGAGACATCAAGTCAAGCAATAAGACTATAATATATATATATATATATCATCTCACGAACTGAAATAACTGGGAACATAGTCTGAAATATCAATACTGAAAGTCTAAAACACAACTGCTAGTCTAGTCTAACAAAGCCTCTACTTCTCAAACTGAAGAGCCATTGGGACAAACTCCCAACTAACTCGGACTAATATAAAAATAATATCAACTGAAATCTAAGAAAAATAGGTCCTCGAACCATGAGGACTCACCAACTGTGGAGTGTAGGAAAGGCACTCGGAAATCACGATCACCACCTAGATTGAGCACCTTGACCTATATTATAAGACAATGTAGCACATAGACGTCTATGTGGATCAGCACTTTGGTAATGTACTGAGTATATGGGGGTGTATACATTTACATAAAACAATATCAATACTCTTTAATAAAATCATGCATGAAATTAGGAATGACTCACATAGCTTGAATAAGTCCAGAATGTAAAACTCATAAATCATGAATAGTGAAGCATGTATCACAAATCTCGTGAGTCATTATACTTACCTTTAAAATCTCTACTCTCCTCTTATTCTCAAGACTTGAAGGCTAAAGGAACTTTAAACAATATTTTCAACTAATGCTTTTATCTCATGGAGAGTAAAACTTCTTCAAAACTTAAGGACTCGGGACTTTTAGAAACATTAAAACTTGGGAACTCTATGACTCTTGGGATTACATAACTTTGGGAACTCCAGAACTCTTTTAGACTTGGGATACTTGGAACTCGGGAGTTTCTTGTAATCGATATAAACCATTTGAGCTACATGGAGTCCAACGTCTCTCCCATATTGGGGAGAGTTGTTCTATCCTTTCCATCTGAGTAGAACCTCATCTTTAGTGATCACTATCTTGGCCTTGGGCCCATAAATCTTGAACCTACGGTAGCACATAGTTCTGGGGTATGAAACCTTGGAATCATACCCAACTTGGTGCTAAATACTACTCCCATACTTAGATCAGAACTCTTAGGGAATCCACCTCAAAATAACTTGAGGGTCTACTCAATGTAGATTCCTTTCTTAACTCAAACTCAAGACAATCTTCTTAAAAATCTTTCAATCATCTCAATCAAGATATTAGAGAATAACTCATAATAAAAGTCTCATGACTCAACATCTCGAAACAAATGTTTGATAGCAAAACATTCATAATGATCTTAAACTCTGGAGATTTCAGCTTATATATGTGTTCTAGAATATAAACATGCTCATGAAATTCAACTTCTAAAACCATGAAAATCTCATAATCTCATGAATAGCAATATAGGGTATAATCCAGCTTCAATTTCTTAAGAAAACAAGTAAAATCATGCTATTTGACCTTCAATTCATGGGAAACATCAAAATCTTGCAATAAATGAATATCCACTATTGGCTTTGTAAGTGAGTTTTCTAGTTTTATTGCAACATTATCCACTATTGGCTTTGTAAGTGAGTTTTCTAGTTTTAAGAAAACAATCTCCACCAAGATCTTTCTAGTTTCTGGTATGATGAATATTTTTATTGTGATTTCCATTTTACCCATGAGTAGCTAAGTTTATTAGTTAGGGTTATGGAAGCCTTGTAGCATACAATCTATCACTTTGGGTTTTGAATTCATTATGCATTGATTTGTTTACATCATACTCTCTTCGCTTATCTTGAATTCTCGTGGTTGCAAACATAGAAGATATGCCTTAAAATACAACTTATTTGAAAGAAAGGTTGATGTTTGGAAAAGAGAGTAGTGACAAGAAAATAGGATTTCCAACCCCTATTTCACACGTTAATGCCTTAACAGGATTAACTACTTGGAGATTTAGTATTGTTTTTGGTAAATACTTTTGATTCGAGAGAACTAAAGTGAATTAGTCCTTGATGGTTTAGAGACACTAGGATTATGTTATTAAATACAATACGTTTCTCTATAAACATGATGCATGTATGAATTCGTAAAGCCCATAGTTAGAACGTATTGAAAGGTACAAGGTGGACATAACCCTAGCTTTCTATTTCTCTGAATTTGAATACTACTACACGTATTTTATCTTGTTAAACTAAAACCATTAATTTGTGAATTGAATCAAATCCCCCTATTTATTTTACGGAAAAGAATGATTAAAATTCAACTAATCCGCATACAAATTAAGTAGCACCATATTCCCTGTGGGATTCGACCCCAACCTAGTTAGATTATATATTTGACAATGATCGCTTACTCTCTCGTAAGAGAGGTGTAATTTGGGCGTATCAAATTTTGGTGTCGTTACCGAGGAATACGGTTGTTGATTGAGTTTGTGTGTTAATTAACTGTTAGTCAAGTTTCCTTATTTTATATTTATTTGCTGTTTTTGTTCATTACAGGCTCATTGTTGTTAATTCCACAAACCAGAAGTTCAGGTGAACCATTATTACTTTTCAATCATGAACCTCATCTCATTGAAAGAATGGCTAACCAATAGGAAGGGGAAAGATTAGCCGCTTTGGCTAATGCTAAATTAAATCAACAAAATGCAGATAACCCAGGTTGAATACCTAATCTAGATAAAAAGAACCTGGGATATGATGATTTAATTAACCCGGATAATAGAAGGCGTGCAGCAGGGGTAGTTGCACCTATAAATCGAAATCATCCATCTAGAGGAAGACTAGATTGCCAAGCTGCACAGTTTGATGTTGACAATAATGTGGACAATTTAGATGGAACTGGATCTATAGGGGCAATCATTCTACCACCACTAGCTCCTGGGGTGAAATTCAATATCACCAACACTATGATCCAGCTACTAAATCTGAAAGGACTCTTTAGTGGTTTACCTGGTAATAATCCAGATCTATATTTAGTGAATTTCATCAATATTTATAAGTCACTTGATAATCCTGGAGTGGGACAAAATGTTATTCATTTAAGATTGTTCCCACTGTATCTGTCTGGAGAGGCGACTATGTGGTTGAATGAGCTGACTTCTGATTCTATAACAAACTAGAGGCAATTCAAAAGAGCTTTACTAGAAAGGTTCTTTCCGCTCTCCAGAATGTTACAATTGAGGGATGAGATCAGCAACTTTAAGAAATTGGCTAATGAAGCTTTGCATGAGACTTGGGTGAGATTTAAAAAGAAGTTGACTTAATTCCCAAACCATAAGATAATTGATGAACACTTGATGGAAATAATATATAGAGCTTTGAACTCACTTACAAAGCCAATAGTGGATAATGTTGCAGGAGGAGCTTTTATGGAGCTCACCTTTACTGAGGCTGTGGATATGTTAGAAACGATTACTAAGACAAGTAGAACTTGGCATACCAAAGATTCTGTGGTAGCAAGCAATACTGTGTCTAGTGTAATATTAGTAGAGCAGCATAGGAGAGAATAGGATTGTGACTAGGATATGGCTCACATGAAAACCCAGATGGATCTGCTCACAAAACATTTGCTATCAAGTAATATAGAAAAAGTAAAAGCTATGGGGTCCCATGGTAAGAGAGCTGAATCAAACACTGAGGAAGAGGATAACTATTTTCATAACTAGGGGGTTTCTGGACCAGTGGTCAAGGAAACCAAGGTTGGAACCATCAAGGAGATTGGAAGAATAAAAGTGACAGGAGTGGACTGTATGTACCTCCTGGAATCTGTGATAATGCTGCCACCAATTTAGGCAAAATGTCCATGGAGGACATGATGGAGAAACTATTAAAGGGAGTTGAGGCAACCAATTTTAGGGTGACTATTATGAAAAGTGACATATCTTCCATGAGTCAACTAGAAAACTCGCACTCAATTGCTATTAAACAACTGGAGTAGCAGATGGGCCAATTATTTACAGCATTCAACCAATGATAGAATGGGACTCTACCAAGTGATACAGTTCAAAATCTAAGGAATGATGGATCGTGTATGGCCATTACCACTAGGAGCGATAAGATATTATCTAGTCCAGCATTGGGAGCATCCTCTCATACTGATGCAGTTGAAATGGATTGGGAGATGGTTCATTAATATTCAGTGGTGCCTATGGAGTTGGGAAGTTTGAAAAAGAAGAGTGCAGAAGTAGAACAACCACCTAAGCCGAAGTATGTTAGTGATGTGGAGCAAGGCATAAGAAAAGAGGTAAAAGTTGCTCCAACTGAAATCCCAAGCCCACCTCCCCTATTTCCACAATGATTAAAGAAGAAAGAAGATGATGGCAAGTTTATCAAATTCATGGCTATGTTGAAGCAGTTGACAGTGAATGTGCCCTTAGTTGAAGCACTAGAACAGATGCCCAGATATGCTAAGTTTATGAAAGACTTGTTGATGAAGAAAAGGACTGTGAGCAATAAAATGGTAGAAAATCTTCCTCATTAAAGTGTTATTGCTACAAGATCTATTGCTAGAAGAAAGCTGATCTGGGAGTATTTATTATTATATGTACGATTGGATTGCTAAAGTTTGAAAAGACCCTTTGTGATCTTGGGGCAAATATAAATCTTATACCATTGACGGTTTTCAAGAAATTGAGTTTGGGAGATCCTACGCCCACCAATATGCATCTTTTAATGGTGGATAGATCGATAAAAAGGCCGATTGGGATTTACAAGATATACTTGTAAAAGTTGCAGATTTTATATTTCCTGCTGAATTTGTAATTCTTGATTGCGAAGTGGACTTTGAAGTACCCATAATTTTGGGTAGGCCATTTTTATACACAAGGAGAGTGTTAGTTGACACAAAGCTAAATGAGCTAAAATTTAGGCTCAATGAGAAAGAAGTTGGTTTTAAAGTATGTCGATCTATGAAACAACAAAAGGAGATGAGCGTCTTCTCAATTGTTGATGTATTCTATGAAGATGAGTAAGATATAATAGTTAAGGATAGGTCTTCTATGGAGACCATAGCTGGTTTGGTTGAACTTGCAAGCAAGGATGTGAGTGACTTCAAAGTGGTTGGACTAGGAATGAAGAATTTTCTTGATCTAGCAAATGAGGTACAAATGGTATCATCAATGTATCTTGATGAAGTCTAAGTAGTCAAGATAAACAAGTCGTACCGCGACGTTAAATTAGGCGCTACATAGGAGGCAACCCATGATTTATTTTCATTTTATCATGTTAAACAAAAATGCAAAAATAAGAGTTGAGCCACGATCGAAACTACAGTGCCTGGTGGGAGACAACCCATCCTTCTAATCATTTTTGTTATTTTTGATGAAGTGTAGGTGCATGAAGTACTATGGAAGTGATTAGTACCAAATTTTGTTTGGAATTAAGCCATGTCAATGGTGGTAAGTTTAGGAGTAATAAGAACATTACAGGTAAATTAGAGTGGTCAAATGTGTAAGGCTCGCGTTATGATTCGAGCCCCGAATTATGTTAATCTGACTCCAAAATTTTTAGGTGCGACTTTATTTTGTGACTTTCAATAAGGTATGTGGTGGTAGCATAGAGATTGGGTCGATCGACCCAATCCTAAAGCCCATCACTGACCTTGATAGGGGTGCGGGGGAAAAGCCCCTGCAGTACAGACCTTTTTCAATGCTTTATATGAAGAATGGGGTGCATCAGGTCCAAGTTTAAGTGTACTATAGCGTGTGTGGTGCCTAAGATTACATAGGCCATAGAAAAGGCATCGCCTAAGACATAGCCTAAGATCACCCTCAAGTATGCTATAACTTATGTGTCGTACACCTTAACATTGGCGATGGCTTGTGTGTCGCAGACCTAACCATACACCCTCACTGTTTCACTTGTGCGATAACCAATGTGGTGTATAACCTAATTTGTATGATACCTTATGCAACACACACTTACCCTTGTACGATAACATGTGCGATGCACACTTAAATGCATATGCCTACTACCTCACCTATGCAATACCCAATGCGCCGCACACCTTAATGTGTGCGATACTTTGTGCGATGCACACTTAAACATTTGCCTTCCCTTGTGCATCACATACCCTTCCCAATTTAGCTTAGTACCAAACATCTAATTGGGGAAATCTAATCTGGATTTCACCCTTTAATAGAATCCACAACATAAATGCCCAAATTCATCCTTATTTCACCTTTAATCCATACAATATTGAGCTCCCACCATTCTCTTTATCCTTCACTAATCTTCCATCTTCAAGGTAAGTTTTACTTTTTTAATCCTTAGTTATTGTGACTCTATGTTATAGATAATTGATTTCTTAAGGATTATGAATTAAATTCTTGCTATGGCGATGTTGTGAAAGTAATGGTGTTTTGTATATTTTGATATGGTTGAAAGTGTAGAGCATGATTCTGTTCACAAAAGTGCTTCATTGAAATAGAATTAGGGGAATTGAAGTGAGTGAATTGTATTATGACTAATATTAATGCACTATGTCAAAGTGTATGCTGGTGCAGTCTGAGTACCCGACAACAACACTTAATTGGTTGATACTAACAAATTAAGTATGAGGTGGGGAATTTACCACCCTCATCTTAATTATAGTTAGTTTTATTATGTGTGTTTGACATGGATTATATGATGAACACAGGAAAAATGGCTCTGATGATGATCTCAACACAGTTGGCATGACTCCTAATGTGGATGAGGAGTACTACTAGCCAGGTTCTTTATCTTGTTATTTGCACTGGGGACAGTGCTTAGCCTAAGTGTGGGGTGGTTGTTTACTTAGCTACTTGTTTTGTAAGAAAATAGTACCTTCTCCTTAGCATTCTTCTATGATAGGATTAGTTTATTTAGTCATAATTAGGTGTTTTTCTCGATGATGGATGGATGACGATTGTCTTTAGGAAAAATTAGTCATTTAATTGCATGTAACTATTCTTATGAATCACATAACTTTATAACATAAGTATGTGATGGATCATTACGTTTGAAACACCTAGGATCTAGTTGTGACTCTTGTTGTGATTGTTGGTTTTATTTGAGTTTATGTAATTGTTGGGTCGAGAATTTATAATGCTCCTAATTGAGTTGACCATGTTCCATGAGTGTGTACGACTTTTGTATATTTCTTATTGCAACCGATGCTAGAACTTGCCTGGTATGTGTGCAAAACAAAATAAAGATTGTGAGTATAGGAGATGATTTAGGCATTTTTTTGGCAGTCAATGTTTATACCTTCTTTTGACCTACCTTTGTACATTATCTTAGATAGCCCCATTAAGCCTTTGGCGTGTTCTTTTGTTAACCTTCTATATAGCCTAATCCATTCTTTAATAGATCGTAATTTGATCCAAAAGCTCCTAAGCTCTTTAATGTAAAATCAATTTGAGTTAGGAGTTTGACAATAAGAGGAAAAAGGTGAAATTGATGCCCCAAAGTCTAGTTATTGGCATGTAAAATTGATGTGGTTAGGAGTAGCAAAAATTGTTGAAAAAGTTACAACTTTTATCCCGAATATGTTACAATGAACCTATTTTGACCCTGGTCCTTCTTGGACATTGTGCACCTCAACTAAGGCAAATCGCTTAAGTTGAGGGTGGCTATTATAGGGGTGCATAATGTGAAAAGGGTGCAAAAAAAATATTTGAAAGGGTTACATACTCCCACCATAGTGTTATTAATTGAGCTTAACGAGATGGGGTGAAAAGCAAATTTGTAAAGATAGTAGAAGTGGAAATTGGTTGTTAGAGATTGGTCTTAATTGCATAATGTTGTGAATTAAAGCACTTAGGGAAGATAGTCACTATTTACATCCAAAATAGTTCCTACCCATCCTTTAGCCTGCATTACAACCCGTAAAAGACCTATTTGATCCTAATCTTAGCATTTTGATATTTGTGAAGTATTACACTAAGGGAAAGTATATGGTCATCAGTTGTAATTTGAGAATTCTTTGTGAGAGTGAGCGCAACATGATTCTTGTACCCATTTTGTTAGAAATTACATGATTGTGAGTGATTATGGGTAACTTTCTTGTTGTGAGGGCACATGGTTGATGAAGGTTTGGTAATTTATATGATTTCTTAGCTTAAATGGTATGCATGAAATTTCCAACTTAATGAGTCTATTCTTGAGGGTAGGTTTTCTCTAAAAATGATTCTTGAATCTACTTCTTGTTCATAAGTGTTGTGTGAGCCTATTTGAGCACCTTGTCTTCCTTGGTGGGTGCTAAGGCTTTTGTAGTATGCATAAATGGACATGTTGTTCAAAGTCGAACAAAGTTTTAAGTGTGGGGTGGTGATATTGGGTGTATTTATACGCCCAAGCACCATAATTTATCCATATTTTAGCTAAGTTTAGAGAACAAAGTACCTAGTTTCTTATGTTTTTACTCAACTTCTATGTAATTGAGTTAATTGATATGCTTAGTATGATTTTAGGTATTAATAAAGTAGATGAAGACATAATGGGACTATGGAATATGGATGGCATATGACAAAAGAGAGAGTAGCAGTCTGGACCAAATGTGGCGCCTAGAAACTATGTCCATGACTAGTTTGTTATTTATAATTAGTTCAGGGACTTAGAAGGCAATTATGAGAGAAAAGATTATTAAAAGGCTTAATGCTGAATTTTTATTCATAATTCATTATTCTGTACTATTTTGAGAGAGGAGAAAGGCGACTTAGACCAAGGGAAAAATGCTATTCATCTTCTCCACCAAGATCGTTCTAGTTTTTGGTATGATGAATATTTCTATTATGATTTTTGTTTTACCCATGAGTAGCTAAGTTTATTAGTTAGGGTTATGGAAGCCTTGTAGTATACAATCTATCACTTTGGGTTTTGAATTCATTATGCATTGATTTGTTTACATCATACCCTCTTAGCTTATCTTGAATTCTCGTGGTTGCAAACATAGAGGATATGCCTTAAAACACAACTTGTTTGAAAGAAAGGTTGATGTTCAGAAAAAAGAGTAGTGACAAGAAAATAGGATTTCCAACCCCTATTTCATATGTTAATGCCTTTACAGGATTAACTACTTGGAGATTTCGTATTGTTTTTGGTAAGCGCTTTTGATTCGAGAGAACTAAAGTGAATTAGTCCTTGATGGTTGAGAAATACTAGGATTATGTTATTAATACAATATGTTTCTCTGTAAGCATGATGCATGTATGAATTCGTAAAGCCCATAATTAGAAAGTATTGAAAACTACAAGGTGGACATAACCCTAGCTTACTATTTCTCTGAATTTGAATACTACTACATGTATTTCATTTTGTTAAACTGAAACCATTAATTTGTGAACTGAATCAAATTCCCCCTATTTATTTTATGGAAACGAACAATTAAAAGTCAACTAATCTGCATACAACTTAATTAGCAACATATTCCCTGTGGGATTCGACCCCAACCTAGTTGGGTTATATATTTGACAACGAGCGCTTACTCTCTCGTAAGAGAGGTGTAATTTGGGCATATCAGAACTTTATGGGGTCTTACACTATCTTTCATAACGAGACCTGGGTAGATCTAATAAAATTATATATGGTGGATTTTGGTGTGATCTTGGGGATGAATTGGCTCCATTCGTGCTATGCTTCTCTATATTGTAGGACCCAATAGGTCACTTTTCATTTTCCTAATGAACCGGTGATTGAATAGGAGGAGAGTTCCTTAGTAACAAGAGGGAAGGTTATTTCTTACCTTAGATCTCAGAAAATGAATTCCAAAGGGTGTATGTATTATATAGTTTAGGTCGAGGATCTAAATCTGAAAGTCCCTCTTTTGCAATCTATCCTTGCGGTTAATTAATTTCCTAAAGTCTTTCCTGATGATCTTCCTGGAATTTCTCCTGATAAGGAAATAGATTTTGAGATCAACCTCATACCATATAATCGTCCTATTTCTATTCCTCCTCGTAGGATGGCTCCTGCTAAACTAAAGAAACAAATAAAGTAGTTGAAGGATCTTTTTCGTAAGTGTTTCATCCGTCTTAGTGTTTCTCCGTAGGGACTCATGTGCTTTTTGTGTGAAAAAAGGATGGGTCTCTTCAGATATGTATAGACTATCGTCAGGTGAATAAGGTTATAGTGAAAAATAAGTACCTTCTACCTATCACTGATAACCTATTAGATTAGCTTCAGGGTACCAGGTGTTTCTTCAAATTTATCTCTATTTGGGCTATCACCAGTCAAAAATATAGAGGATAATATTCCCAAGACTTCTTTCTGGACCCGGTATAACCATTATGAGATTTTGGTTATGTCATTCGGGTTGACTAATGCTCCGACCGCTTTCATGGATATTATGAATCAAGTGTTCAAATAGTTTTTGGATTTGTTTGTTATAGTCTTCATTAATGACATCCTCGTGTACTAGAAAAGTAGGTGGATTATGCTAATCGACTCTGAATTGTGTTGCAGACTCTTAAGGACCAAAAGTTGTACGCAAAATTTTTTGACTGTGAATTTTGGCTAAGTGTTGTGACCTTTCTCCGGCATGTTGTTTCTAGTGAAGGGTTAAGGTGTATCCACATAAGATTGAGGCGGTTATGAAGTGACCTAGACTCACGACTCCAACCAATAGGAGCTTCTTGGGCTTGGCCAAGTACTATAGGAAATATTTTGGAGAGTTTCTCATCTATTGTTGCTCCGCTGATGAAGTTAACCCAGAAAAGGTTAAGTTTTTGTCGTCCAATGCTTATGAATGCCATTTTGACAAGTGTCATGACCCGAGGCTACCCCTTAGTCATGTCATGGTGCTTAAGGCCACAAGTGAACCCAAGCTAACCCATGATCTGGTACATGCTTTGAGCATGAAAGGGATAATAATAAAACATCATATTAGGAAACGAAACTCTAAATCAGGATAATGAATAATTCTAAAGGTAATACTCAATATGTCTGAACATTTGATAAAACTGAAAGCAAGTCTAACTTTATGAAATCCTCTAAAACATTGAGAGTGGATGGGACAAATCTCCAACTAACTTTGAATGACTGTAATTAAAGAAGTACTAAAAATAAATACGGAAAACTTGTCCTCGAAGGATGAGGACTCACCAAAACTGCTGCTAAGTGACACCCAAATTGATTACATGAAATTAGGTAACTAAACGTTCAAACCTATGTTATAAGACAACATACCAAAAAATAAAGTATGTGATCAGTACTTTGAATGTATTAGTACGCGAGATAGGGACTAACTGAAATACATATAAGTATTAATCATGAATGCGTGAATATGTAAAAGGAATGCAAGACTAGGTATAAATATGTACTGAAATAATCTGTAAAACTGAGTAACTGAATAGCTAATATATAGACACTTGGTTATGCAAACCTGAACTAATATATAGCCTGGATACTAAACTAAAACTATGGGAGCTAACTGCAACCGACATACCCCAATTTGAGTAAACTAGGGTCCAATTAGTAACCCCAATTTGATGGGTGTTAGTACCTTGCAAGGGGTACCAACACTGGCTGGTGTGGATCCACTAAACTGATGTCCCGAAGGACGAATGTGTCATGCCTCAAATAATAGGGGACCCCTCATAATCTATGATGGGGCCATAGGTATGGAACTTAGGGACTGCTACTAACGACTCATTCCTAAATGACTGGGGATCCGTCATCCCTGTGTTCGCTCAGTTCTACGTATTTCTCCTAATTGAATGACACTGGTATTATTATTCATTTATTATGATTTTGTACTGATAGGTGCTCATTATAAAAATACCCTAAATTTAACCATACAAGCATAATCTGAATGACTTGTAACCTAAAAACTGTAACATTCATGATCTCCCTAGGTATCGTATGTTCATAACCCACCAACATAAATTAATGCAACTAATTATAGTAAGGATGAAAAATTCATGAGATGAGGAAATCATAAATATTCATCAGCATGGTATCAATTTAACATGACATGGGTGACTGAGATTATCAACATATGGAAACATAATTCAAGCGGGGAAATACATTTTCATGATTTAAATACAAAACAATTGGGAAGAACTTGAATAAATTCGTAAATGACTTGAAATTTCATAAATGAGAGAAGAATATTGATAACTATAAAAATAGAAATTTCTTGGGTCTCAATGGGATTAAGGGTCCCATTGATGAATATCCCACATACCTTAGAGAGGAATCCTTGGAGAATTTCTTAGATTTGACCTTGCCCTTGAGAAACCCTAATTTCTTGATGAAGATAGGAAAAACTGTCTTGGTCTCTCTTTGGTGAAACTTATGATTATGTCATGAATTGGGGATTTGGGTCTTTTATACACCCCCTTGAGAAGCCAAAATAATGTCGGTTTGGCTTTTAAGGGAGTAGGTAATGACATAAAAGTCCCTGAAAAACATGCCAAAAATTGGGTTCCCAGACATCATTACGAATCACCCTATGACTCTTGACGTCTGGTTATGAGTCATAGTCTGATTCATAGGCTGGGACTCTAAAGTTGGGGGTCTTCACTTTTTGACAACGTCTCACCACTCTACAACTCAATGGGACTGACTACGTGAGGCTGGGTTCCTGGGTCACTTACTAGTCAGGCAATGAGTCCATTATATGACTCGTATGTCAGACTATGAATGCCATGTGTGACTCATAGCCACTGGAGTGAGTCTTGGGTAGCACACTGTTGCGACTGCGAGTCCCTCTATACGACTTGTAGCCACTTATTAATGGTTATAGTCTACTGCTACAGCTGAGGGTCCTTCACTAAAGTGACTATGACTCCTCATGAAGACTCATCACGACTGGTTACGACTTATTTTCCTGAGTAGTAGTCACAATAGTATATCAGGTCCTTAGAGAAAACTTTCCACAACTTTTTACCATGACATCAAATTAAGGCGAGACTTGAAACGTTGTAAAGCTAACATGGTGGCATATCTTTTAAGGAGTCTAGATCTTGAAAATTTGGGGTATTACAATATTTCCCCTTGGATTCATTCATCATCGAATGAAACTAGTTAAACTTGAATACTAGGAAGACCGAGATCACATACTAAATACCTAAGAGCTGAATCGTGATTAAATATCTTAATCTAAGACTGATTATAGGGAGGAAAAAATTCATGAATGCATGCTATGACCCGAGGATGATTGTATAGCTAAGATAGGAACGAAAGAATTAATTTAAAGAAATCATTACCTCAAGATAATTCTGAACTCGTAAAGAAAAGATGGGGATACTTGGATCGCATATCGGCTTTCGCTTCCCAAGATGCCTCCTCAACGAACTAATTCCTCCACAAACTTTTACTAAGGCAACTCCTTTATTCCTGAACCTACGAATTTGATAGCCAAGGATTTTGATTGGGACTTCTTCGTAGCAGAGGCTATCTTCCACATCCACACTTTCTAAAGAAATAACAGAAGTTGGATCACCAATGCATTTCTTTAGCAAAGAGACATGGAACACTAGATGTACTGATGCTAAATCCACAAGAAACTCTAATTCATAACCTACCTTCCCAAACTAGCTCAAAATCCAATATGGTCCAACATAGTGGGGACTGTGCTTCCCCTTATTACCAAATCTCTTCACCCCTTTCATGGGCAAAATATTTAGATACACAAAATTACGAACATCAAATTCAAGCTCCTTTCTTGTCACATATGCATAAGATTTCTGACAAATTTGGGTTGTCTTCAGCCTTTCGCGAATCAACTGAACTTTCTCTATTGCCTTATAAACTGAATCTGGCCATATCAAATCAGCCTTACCAACTTTAAAACAACCAATAGAAGATCCACACTTCCTAACATTGAGAGCCTCAAATGGGGCCATGTGAATACTAGAGTGATAGTTATTATTGTAAACAGACTCAATCTAAGGTAGTGGTCATCCCAATTCCCCTTGAAGCTGATGACACAATTCTCAACATATCCTTTTAAGGTTTGAATGGTCCTTTCTTATTGACCATCTATTTGGGGATGAAATGTCGTACTGAAATAAAATTGGGTGCCAAGACCCTTCTAAAAAGCCTTCCAAAAATGAAAAGTAAATTGAGTACCTCTATCTAAAATAATGGTCAATGATACCCCATACAAATTTACTAACTCCCTGAGATAGAGTCTAGTATAGTCCTTGGCCGAATATGAAGTATGGACTGGCAACAAATAAGCTAACTTGATCATTCTATCCACAATGACCCAAATAGAAACATAGTGACGAAGCATATAGGGAAACCCATAACAAAGTCCATATTCACCACTTCCCACTTCCGAGTGGAAATTATGAACTTCTGAAGTGTACTACTAGGCCTCTGATGCTCAACCTTGATTAGCTGATAATTTGAACGCATAGCCACAAATTTCTCAATATCCTTCTTCATACCATTCTACCAATTGACTTCCCATGAATAGCAGTATATCTTAGTGGATATTGGGTGTATGCAGTATCACAAACCATATGCCTCCGCTAATATCTGCTACCTCAAATTATCCATATTTGAAACACAGAACCAATACTGACAATGAAGCATACCATAGCCCCCTTAGGAGAAAACCTCAACTTTCTAATCCAAACTATCTCCTTGAATTTAACCAAAATAGGATCCCTATCTTGATTTTCCTCATCTTAGAAACCAAAGAAGGATCTGAACCTTTATGAACCCATACTCTACCTTCACCCAAATCAACCAACTGAATACCTAATCTAGCAAGCCAATAACTTCATGGACTAACTCCTTCTTATCCTTCTCAACATGAGCCACACTTATCATAGACAAACTACTAAGGTAATCGTCCACCACATTGTCCTTACCCAGTTGATACAACACACTCATGTCATAGTTTTGAAATAGTTCAAGACACCTTCTCTAATGGAGATTCAGGTCTTTAAGCATGAACACATACTGTAAACTCTTATGTTCTATAAACACATTAACATGAACCCCATAAAGGTAATGCCTCCAAATCTTTACAGTAAAGACAACTGTTGCCAACTCAAGATCAAGAGTTAGGTAATCTTCTCATGGGGTGTAAGTTGTGTGGATGCATAGGCTATGATCTTACCTCTCTGCATAAACACATAACCAAGACCAACTCTAGAAGCATCAAAATAAACTATAAACCCATCTAAACCCTCTGGTAGTGTCAATACTAGAGAAGAAGTTAGTCAAGTCTTTAACTCTTAAAAACTCTTCTCGCTGGAATCTGACCACTGAAACTTTATTCTCTTCTAAGTCAATCAAGACATGAGAGAACCAATAGATGATAATCCTTCAAAAAACCATCTGTAGTAACCGGCTAAACCCAAGAAACTCTTAATGTCTGATAGAGAGATGGGTCTAGGCCAGTTTCTTACTGATTCAATCATTTGAAGATCAACTCGAATACCATCACCAGAAATGATATGACCAAGGAAACTTACTAATATCAAATAGAATTCATACTATTGAAGTTAGGGAATAACTGGTGATCCTTAATGGTCTGCAAAATAATTCTCAGGAGGTCTGCATTATCACTTTCACTATGGGCAAAGACAAGGATGTCATCTATGAAGACTATGATGAACATGTCCAAGTAATACTTGAACACCCTGTTCATTAAGTCTATAAAAGCTCCAAGAATATTCATCAGTCCAAAAGACATAAATACAAATTTAAAGTGACCATACCGAGTTTTGAAGGTAGTCTTTGGGATGTCACATTCTCTGACTCTGAGCTGGTAATAGCCGGATCTTAGGTCTATCTTAGAGAAATAGTTTGCACCCTGTAGTTGGTCAAAGTCATGAATCTTGGGGAGTGGTTACTTATTCTTGATTGTGACTTTGTTCAAATGACGGTAGTCAACACACATTCTGAGAGAACCTTCTTTATTGTGCATGAAGAGAATTGGAGCACCCTATGGGGAAACACTCGGCCGGATGAAACCCTTATTTAAGAGATCTTTCAACTATTCTTTCAGTTCTTTAAGCTCAGCAGGAGCTATTCTATAAGGCAAAACTAAAATGGGTCGGGTATTTGGGAGGAGATATATTCCAAAGTCAATTTCCCTTTTAGGAGAAACTCTGGGTAAATCTTTAGAAAATATCTCTGCAACCTCTTTTACTACTAAAATTGACTCAAGACTTGGAGTTTTGAAACTTGAGTCTTTGACTCAAACCAGGTGATAAATACAATGCTTGACAATCATCTTTCTTGCCTTAAAGTAAGAATAAATCAACCTATAGGCGTTGAGGTACTGCACCTCCATTCTAAGACTAGCTCATTAGAAAATTGGAACTAGACAATTTTATTTCTACAATCAACCAAGGCATAGAAAGAGTGGATCCAATCCATGTGAGAATGATTCAATATCAGTCATCTCTAATTCTATAAGGTCTCCTAAGAAAAAGTTTCGGGACACTATGACTGGAAAATTTCTTTATACCCGTCTGTTTATAATGGAATTACTTACTGGAGTAGACACTGAGAAGGCTTATGCTGATATATTAGGACTGACGACAAAGTCTACAACTATGAAGGAAGTTACAACAGAAAGTGAAGCTCCGGGGTCTAACAATGCATAAACATGAAGATGAAAGATTTGAAACATACCAGTAACCACATTAGTAGAAATTTCCTAATCTTGTCGAGTTTGGAGGGCAGAGATTTAATTCTGACGCTGCCTACTGATGGCACTAAAGGTGGCACTATGCTGAGTAGGGTGAAATATCAATACTGCTAAAGAATTAGTCTGGCCTAACTGGCAATCATTCCTACCCTTCCACAGAACCTCTGGGAAATCCCTTATATTGTGGCCTTAGTTTTCACACCCAAAGCATGCATCACTGCTAGCCATAACTCACCCTTTTGATTCTTACCGCACCTCTTGTAGACTGGATTTGCGCAGCTACTGTTCACGCTTCCTTGGGACATAGAGCTTGGTTCTCAATCTTGATTATCCTGCCTAAACTTAAGCACTGGAGCACTAGCATAAGATAGGGCTGGGGCTGAAGATTCCTGACAAAACTAAGAATGATTTCACCATTAGACCTTTGCTATGACAAGTTGAAACTACTAACTATGACCCTCTTATTTTCTTTCTTCCTTATCCTTGAGCTTCTCCTTCTCAATGTACTGAGTATAGACCATCAAAATAGAAAGGTCCATCTCCTTAATCAATATTGTCATCCTTCACTCTTTGACCACATCCTCAGAAACTCTACACACGAACTTACTCATCCTGTCCCTAGAGTCGGACACCATAGTCGGACCATACCTTGCCAATTACGTAAACTTGAGTGAATACTCCTTCAAAATCATGTTACCTTGCTTCAAATTAATGAACTCATAAACCTTAGCCTCCCTCAACTCAAGTAAAAAGACCCTATCCAAGAAATCCATAGCAAACTCATCCCACTCTATAGGCCCTACCTCAACACCCTTGTCCTCCTTCCACTGTTTAAACCAAGTATAAGCCACCCCTTACAATTGGTAAGTATCTATGTTAGTACTCTCACTAAAACCGATACCTATGATACTGCTCACCTTTTGCACTCTATTGACAAACTCATATAGATCCTCCTCAGAATTAGATCCACAGAACACCAGAGGATTCATCGGAGTAAAGTCTCAGATCCTAGTTACAACTATATTCACTACTGGATAGGCTTGGTCAATAGCTTATTAATGGGACAAAGCTTTTATAGTGGCCCTAAATTCAGTGTGGGAGACATTTTTGTTCAGAGGGTCTTCAATAACATTTGGTATGAGTTGGTTCCCAGTTCTCCTTCCGTTAGCCCTTATGGTAGGCATTTTTGTAAATGGCAGAGAATGAGTTAGAGGGAGAAGTTTAACAAAGTATACACTATATTTCACGACATGAATACTAAAATAAGGGAAACTTTCGAAAACATCTCGTAGCCTCTTGCCCATAAGTGTGGTGTACTTCACACCCATGACCAAGACTCTACTTAACGCGGCTTTTAGACACCCTAGGACACTTTTAAAATGTTGTCTCTAATACCAAGTTTTTCATGACTCGAGGTTACCCACTAGTCATGACATGGTGCTTAAGGCCACAAGTGACCCCAAGCTAACCCATGATCTTGTACCTGCTTTGAGCACAGAAGGGGTTACTAATAAAATATCATAAACTGAAAAAAACAATAAATTAGGATAATGAATAATTCTAAAGGTAATACTCAATATGTCTGAACATCTAATAAAACTGAAAATAAGTCTGACTGTCTAAAAGCCTCTAAAATATGGAGAGTTGATGGGATAAACCTCCAACTAAGTCTGGCTGACTATAATAAAAAAAAAGTACTTAAAATAACTATGGATAGCTTGTCCTCTACGGGTTAGGACTCACCATAAATGCTGCTAAGTGACATCTGAACTGACTAAGTATGATCGAGGAACTGAACGTCAAAACTTATGTTATAAGACAACATAGCATAGAAAAGAGTATGTGGTCAGTACTTTGAATATAGTAATATGCTAGATAGGGACTAACTGAAATACATATAAGTACTGAGCATGAATGTATGAACATCTAAAATGAATGCAAGACCAAGTATAGTCATGTACTGAAATAATCTATAAAATTGAGTAACTGAATAACTGATATATGGGCACTTTGTCATGCAAACCTAAACTGATATATAGTCTGGATATTGAACTGAAACTGTGGAAGCTAAATACAACTTACATACCATAATTTTACCAAGACTGAGGTCCAATTAGTAAACCCAGCTGGATGGGTGTTAGTACCTTGCCAGGTGTACCAACACTGGCTAGCGTGGATCCACTAAATTAATGTCCCAAATAGTAAGGGTGTAATGCCTACATTAATGAGTGACCTCTCATAATCTATGGTGCCTTCATAGGTCTGGAACTTAGGGAGTGCTACTAATGACTCATGCCTAACTGACGGAGGAGTTGTCATCTCTGCATTCGCTCGGTGCTAAGTATTTCTTCCAACTGAATGACACATGTGTTATTATTCATTTATCATGATTTGGTACTGATAGGTTCTTATTATGAAAATATTTAAAATTAATGATACAAGCATTATCTGAATGACTTGAAAACTGAAAATTGTAACATACATGATCTCCCTAGGTATCGGGTGTTCATAACCCTCTAGAATAAATAAATGCAACTAATCATGATGAGGATGAAGAAATCATAAGATGGGAAAATCATAAATAATCATAAACATGGCATTAATTGAACATGATATGGGTGAATGAGATTATCATCATAGGGAAACATAATTCACATGGGGAAACACCTTTTCATGATTTAAATACAAAATAATTTTGGATGAACTTGAATAAATTCATAAATGACTTTAGAAAAAATTCCATAAAATAGAGAAAATATTGATACTTGTAAAAATAGGAAATTATTGGGGCTCAATAGGCAGAAGGGACCCATTGATGAATATCCCACATACCTGAACGAGGAATCCTTGGAGAATTTATTGTATTTGATCTTGCCCTTGTGAAACCCTAATTGCTTGATGAAGATGGGGAAAATCATCTCTTTGGTATCTCTTGAGTGAAACTTATGATTACATCATGAATTGGAGATTTGGGTATTTTATACCAACCCTTAAGAAATAGGTAATAACATAAAAGTCCCTAGAGAAACGTGTAAAAAATTTGGTTCTCAGTCATTAGAACTCACCCAATGACTCATGACGTTTGGTTATGAGTCGTAGTTTGAGTCATAGGATGGGACTCTAAAGTTGGGGGTCTTTACTAGCTTCACTACAACTCACCACTCTACGACTTATTGGCACTGACTATGTTTTTTAGGTAGAGCCGTAGTCTGAGGCTGGGTTCCTAGGTGACTTACTGGTCAGGGTATGAATCACTATATGACTTGTAATGTCAGACTAGAGGTCACATGTTAGACTCATAACACTGGAGTGGGTCTTGGGTAGCACGCTATTATGACTATGAGTCCCTCCATATGACTCGTAGCCATTAATTATGGGTTATAGTGAGGAGTCGTAGTCACCTGCTATAGCGGAGGGTCCTTCACTATAGGTACTTTGAATCACTCATGATGACTTGTCATGAGTGGTTATGACTCATTTTCTGGAGTAACGGTCATGATAGTATGTTAGGTCCTTAGGGGAAACTTTCCACATCTTTTTACCATGACATCAAATTAAGGTGAGACTTGAAAAGTTGTAAAGCTAACACGGTGGCCTATCTTTCAAGGGGTCTAGAGCATGGAAATTCGGGGTATTATAAGAAGTTAAAGGATAAGTTGACTTTTGCACCTGTTTTGACCCTACCTGAGGGTACTAAGGGGTTTGTTGTGTATCTAGATGATCACGTATGGGACTAGATTGTGTTTTGATATAGCATGGTAAGGTTGTAGCGTATGCTTCCAGCCATCTTAAGGTTCATGAGAGGAATTACTAGACTTATGATCTGGTATTTTCGGTTATGGTCTTTGCTTTGAAGATTTGGCGCCACTATCTGTATGTGGTGTATGTGGATATTTATTCAGACCATAAGATCATGCAGTATGTGTTCATGTCGAAGGTATTGAGCCTTAAGAAAAGACGGTGGCTCAAACTACTTAAGGACTACGACATTAGTTTGCACTACCACCCAGATTAAGCTAATGTTGTTGTTGAAGATCTTAGTAGGTTATCTATCAGAAGTTTGTCCCACATTGATGAGGATAAAAATAGGATTTTTCAAGGATATTCACCAGTTGACCAACTTAGGAGGATAAAAATATGCCGACTTGGTCAAATGATCCACAATGACCCATATACTATTTGAACCATAGAAAGTACAAGGCAACCCACTAACAAAATCCGTAGTGATCCGCTCCTATTTCCACTCGAGAATGGTCAATCTTTGAGTCAATCCACCAAGTCATTAATGCTAGGCCTTTACCCACTGACAACAAAGGCAATGAGCAATAAAATCTGCCACATCTCTCTTTATACTGCTCCACTAATAATGTTGCCTCAAATCTTTATACATCTTGGTTGTGACAAGATAAATAGAATATCTAGAGTTGTGAGCCTCATTCAAAATCAACTAAATCAAGTCATTGATATTCAGAACACAAATACATCTATCAAATTCCAAAAAACCCTCAAAATCTATGGTGTTCCTCTCGGGCTCACCACACAACACCCAATCACAAAAGAAGAAAAGCTTACTATCCGTAAAATAATGATCTCAAATCTTCTCAAATAATGAAGACCTTGCCTCAGAACAAGAAAGAATCCTCTTCAGGTCTGAAATATCAAGGTAAACCATCAAGTTGGCAAAGGACTAAATATCCTATGCTAATGGCCTCTGGGAAACTAAAATGCAAGCCAAGCTACACATACTCACTATCTTATGACTCAAGGCATCCACTACCATATTTGCCTTGCCCAAATGATACAAGATAGAGATATCATAATCCTTAAGCAAATCCATCCATCTATGTTATCAAGTATTTATCTCTCTATGGGTCATAAGATGCAAAAAACAACGATGATTAGTGAAAATCTCACAATGCACTCCATAAAGATAATGCCTCTAAATCTTAATTTAAAACTACCACCACTAACTCCAAATCATGAGTGGGGTAGTTGCGCTCGTACACCTTAAGTTGTCTAGAAGCATAAGCAATAAAACGGTCCTGTTGCATCAATACATAACCCAAATTGACACCAAAAGAATCACAAAACAGGGTGAGTCTCTCACCCTCAATAGGAAGAGCTAAAATAGGAGGTAAAGTAAGAAAATCCTTAAGATTTCCAAAATTTGACTCACACTCCTCGGACCATTGAAAAGGAACCTCCTTCTGAGTCAATCTGGTCATAGGTGCTGACAGAGCAGAAAAACCCTTGGCAAAGTGTCTATAATAACCAACCAAACAAATAAGGCTACGAATCTCAATCAGAGATATAGGTCTAGCCTAGTCACAAATTACCTCAATCTTGGCTGGGTATACCATAAAACCCTCTTAGATAGCACATGTCCAAGAAATATCATCGACTCTATCCAAAACTCACACGTAGAGAACTTTGCAAAAAGCACATGATTTCTCAAAGTCTAGAGCACGATCCTCAAATATTATGCATGCTCCTCTCTGCTCCTCAAATACACAATGATGTCGTAGATGAACACAATCATGAAGGAATCCAAATAAGACCTGCATACTCGATTCATCAAATCCATGAACGCAGCTAGGGTATTATTCAACCCAAATGACATCACTAAGAGCTCATAATGGCCATATCTGGTCCTAAAAGTTGTCTTCAGGATATCTTGATCCTGAATCCTAAATTGATGGTAACTAAATCTCAAATAAATCTTAGAAAACCCTGTTGCACCTTGAACCTGGTCAAATAAATCCTCAATGCAAGGCATAGGATAATGGTTCATCACCATCATCTTATTAAGCTGCCTATAATCAATACACATATACATAAAACCATTTTTCTTCTTTACAAACAACATTGGAGCTCCCTAAGAAAACACATTTAGTCTAATAAAACCCTTACCAAGAAGATCCTAAAGTAGAGAATTCAGCTCCTTAAGTTTGGCAGGATCTATATAGTAGGTACCATAAAAATAGGTTGGGCTTCAGGGTCGAGATTAATAGCAAACTCAATCTCACAAATAGGGAGACTACCAGGCAGGTTGGTAGGGAACACATTAGGAAACTCATATACAATAGTAACAGAGTCAAGCGATGAACTCTCCACACTAGTATCACAAATACAAGCAAGGTAATACTCGAAACCTCTCAAAATAAGCCTCCTAGCATGAACATAAGAAATAATCCCCATCACCATACAGCTAATCGCTCCTTGCCATACGACTAGGAGTATGCTAGGTATAGTCAAGGTAATGATCTTAGCAAAATAATCCATGACCGCATGATAGTGGGATAACAGTCCATGCCCAAAATTACATCAAAATACACCATATCCAGAATAATAAGATCGACATAAGTATCAACATCTCTAATAGTCATAACACGTGATCTGAATACTCAAGTCATTACTAATGAATCACCCGTGTGAGTAGATACACACAATGGTATGGATAATAAATCATAAGAAAACTCCAATCATGGTGCATAATAAGTAGAAATATAAGAATGAGTGGATCTTGGATCAATTAAAGTAAGGGTCAACTGGAGGCACACCATAATCATACCTGTAACAACAGTATTTAAAGTCTTAGCCTCTGGCCTAGCAGATACTGTATGCAACTGACCACACCCACTACCTGACTGCGCACCTGACTGACATCCCATCCTACCTGCTTGAGAACCTTTTTAATTACCCTAAAAGCTCCATACATTAAATGGGAAACATGAGTAGAACTAGAACCAATAGATCTGGCTGACCTAGAATAACCACTATATCTAGAATGACTAAAAGATGAACCCCTTAAAGACTAACCGCCACCCTGACTAGGGTGGTTTCTAGCACTAAACTGACCTCCCTCAGTAATCTAAAGGGCTGCTTGAACCTATCAGTTAGGCTTACTCTAAGTTTGATGGTATTGATGCAGAGAATACCCATCATGAGAACTACCACGTTTGAATCAAGAACTACTAGGGCTCCCACTAAATCTTTCTTAAAACTTAGGTATCTTATCATGGCTCTCATGACTTGTGCAGTGCATCTTCTCTATCACCTAAGCGTGATCCAAATCCTCAGTGAAAGACTTGCTCGTAATAACAAAACTCTAAGTAGACACATGAATAGGGAGTCCCAACCCTATAATAAAATAGCAAACTCTCTCAAACTTAGTGTCCAAAATAGAAGTGAAATGTTTAACCAATTCATGAAAATGAGCCTGATACTGAACAATTGTCATAGACCGCTGCTCCAACCTCATAAACTAATCTCTCAAATGATCTCTAAGGCTATGAGGTATATACTTCTCCAAGAATATCTCAGAGAATGAGTCCAAGATAAAGAAGAATATCCAGCTAGTCTAGAATCCATATAATCTCTCCACCAATATCGAGCATCTAATTCTAATTAAAATGTAGTCTAATCCATACCACAAATCTCAACAAGGCCTAAATTATGAAGTTTATCCTTACAAATAATTAGAAACTCATATGCATCCTCACTCGGTGCACCAAAAAACCTAGGTGGATCCAATCTCAAGAATTTACCTAACATCTTTTGATCCTCGGCAGACATAGTAGGTTAGGAAACCACTGGCTGAGTAGCTATTAACTGAGCAACTACCAGCGTAGGAGGAACCACAACTCTAGGAATCGCAACTACTAACTGGACCCCTGCCTCAGTAAAACTCTGTTCAGAAGACTATGCACCATTAGATGTCACACCACCAACTAAACACAAAAGCTAAACAATGCATCTCTAAGCAATAAAGAAGGAATATACCTTGGTGGAGCTTAGGCTAATCCATGGCCCTCCGTTGGTTGTGGAGAAAGAACCTTTAGCTCAAGAGAGAGAATAGGGTCTAGGAAAGGCGGCCTATCCTGGCCCCTAGCAGGGTATACAACACGTACTTGTCCACAACCTCTAGATCATCCATGAAAAGTAGTAGGATCCCTAGAATCAATCTCAAGACCCTTGCCTCATATAGCAGTAGCACGTGTCCTGGCCATCTATGAAAGAATAATCTCAAGGGTATACTATACAAACCAACTCAGACTCTTAGAACGAAAGGAGTAAAAAAAGTGATGAACTCCTGAGAATGTCCCATAGCCTTTAAAAGATAAAAAATGGATGTTATCATTCTGATAGGACTCTACTAGACACTTTCTCTTTTACTAATAATACCATTAAAACTTGGATATGATACTAATTTGTCATGACCCAATTTATGAGTCATGATGGTACCTACTAAATCCGGCTAGTAGGTAAGACAAACCATAACCCAGAGCTGATGCAATGGGATAATTCAGTAGGAAATGCCCAACATAGGAAAATTTTCATGAATACAATTTATAAATAACAACGGTTCTATATAGAATAAATAGTCAATACAAAGATACCAATTCCCCGACCTAGTAGATCCAGACAAGAGCATCTAATAATAATAATACAACCCAAGTATGTAGAATAGTCAATACATTTGCCTCAATAAAGACTGAATATAACGATAGAGGGAAACGGGCAACTCAAACTCTAAGAACTCAATCTATCTCCAAAAATCAATCACCATATAAACTTTGATCAACGATGGCAACTAGCACTCGAATCTGCACCAAAAAGGTACAGAAATATAGTATGAGTACCAAAATAACGGGTACTCAGTAAGCATATTTAGGAGACTGTCTAAATCATGATATAAAATATAAAATGCAAGATAACATAACAAAGTCAAGGTATAAAAATAAACCTAAATTATCTCCAACATTGTTGTATATAATAAGTAATTACATCAGGATAACAGTATAATCATAAGGCATCAACACATCCAAATATCATTGTGCATAATAAGTAAACAATGTGGAATAAACGCTTATCTCAAGCATTAACACAAACAAACATAACTAAAAAATTGGCTCTCATACATCAATTGGTAGAAGAGTAAAAAACTCATTACAACCTCCCATACGACTGGAGATATATTCAAGAGAGGAATAAGGAAATCAAATAAATTATAGCTAACGTTCATCATTATTTAAGCATCATTCCATAATTAACATCAATCAGTCATTTACCGGTATTTCACAATTTACCAACATTTGACAAAGTACCCACATTCCATAATTTTATCATCATTTAACAATATTTTTATTAAAACTTACTAGTCACTATTCATTAGCTAACCATATCTTATTAACTAATTCATTTGATTACTAGTCATCATTTAAGCAACTATTCAACTTATTTCAACTAATCATCATTTATTAAATAACCAACATTTATCAACTACCATCATTTATTACTAATCATATTTTTCTACTAAACCTCGTTTATCAACTAATCATTTTTAGTCACTTAGACAATATCCACCGCTAATCCTTATTTAGAACTAATCATCAATGTAAGACCCTGCAAAATTCTTAGCTTAATTCAGTACTTTAAGCTTCTTAAGGGGTTCCAGACTTAGAAAATTCAAGCTAAGTAATCAGATTTAGTGTTATTTTATCCTTTGAAAGTTGGAAATCTTATTTTGCAACTTTTATATCCCTTAAATATTGATATCTAGGTTGATTCATGATCAGGAATGTTCGTAGATATTTTCGAAAAAGTTTTAGATTTTTTGGACTTCGTTTGAAGATCCTTTGGAAACCTAAAACAGTGAATCAACACAATATTGGCACGTCGTATCTACTATCACATTGATAAATGTTTTCCCCAGCTCCCAGCGTCAATGTCCAGTGATTTGACATGGACTCAACGTGATGCATTGGCTATCATGTCGATGCTAACGATGCAGTGCGTCAATTTGTGCATCGATGGTACAGTTTTTAGCCATTAAAAGACTGTGTCCTTGGGGATATTTGGGTCTTTTTCCCCCAACCTTCAGCCCCCATGAACATGAAATTCATCCCTAATTCACAAAAGTATACTTGTTGTATTGCCCATCCTCGGATGCTACATCATTTTATGATGTAGTTTTTGAGGGCTTTTCTGATGATCATGTACAGTTTCAGGTGGATTGGTACTCCTGTTTATCAACTGTGAAGTGATGTTCCTTCATCTTTTATATGGCCCAGTCATTCTCTTAGTTTTCCTTTATTTGTTTTCTAGTACTTGTGGATTTCTTTGTCATAGTCGGGAAAATGTTCCAACTTAGTTGGTATTCTTGGATTAGAGGCTTTTGTGGATTGTATTGGGATGTCATTGAAGTCTTGTTTTGATTCTTTATATTTTCTTTAGATTTATATACATTTTTATTGTCGTGGTTTGCTTTCGCTGTTTACTTTATTGTGTTCTTGAGGTCAGACTAAGGTGGTTATATCCTTCCTTGGTTAACTTGTAAGGCCCATCATGTCTAGGCTCTGATTTAGGTCATGACACAAGGAAGGCAACCTCCCAACTGTCACTGAGGCAATAGAGCTTCACCACAACAGCATCTCTGTAATGACAACTAATATTCATGGAGCTGGTACCACTAAGAAATAATGTAGACGCATTAGAAATGTAAGATAGTATAGAGTTCTTCATAAATTTGTTCATAAAAGCAAAAAATTGAAACATTTAAAGTTGCACCCAAAATCATGCCGAAAATTAACTTTCTATACTAATTTTTATGATTCTACAGTGTTAAGCGTGTAAATAAAGTAGTAAGGATGAAGACATTCCTTATAAATGATGTAGAAAAGTAGATTGCTAGAGAAAAGTTGAGAGAATTTTGTGAGTCGGGAAGTAAAAGAAATGAATCTCACTTCCCCCATTTTGAAACTGTCGAGTCTCACTACTATGGCAAATCCATAATTGTAGTGCTAGGTTTCGTGATGTTCCATTTTCATAACATTTTTTATGCATTATAATAATTATGGTGTTTAGGTATTTTAAATGACCCATCAAATAAAATTCTATTATGAATCATATCTCTTGGGTTATCGTGATTGTATATCGTATTAAAGCATATTAAGTCATGGTGTGTATACTACTCGATTAAGCCTTCACAAATGCAAAGGAGTAATTCTAGTTGTAGCTGCAGCTACTGTACCAGCAACAAACAAGGACTAAAAAAATTTCTAAATGAACCCTCTAATTTTGTTTGAAATTAATGAACACAGACCAACAATACTACCAGATCAAATTACCATTCCAACATAAAGGAATGGTCAGGTTTTTAAACAGATGTCATTATCAATGGATATTGACCAAAGTCAACTCTAGACCTCGAGACTACTTGAAATCCATTCAAAAGCCTAGAGAACTGAACCAACAATACTAATAATTCAAAAATAACATTCTAGAACTAACGAAATTAACGGGATCATCATACAACATCTAAGTTGTCAAATGATGACCAAAGTCAACCTTATGAATTTCAAAACTTGTCAAAATAAAATTCTCACTTCAAACACAACCAACTACCTCAAAAATCAAGTCACACACTCCCGCAGACCAAAATAATATATTACAACTATGGAGAGAGATAAAATGGTCAAAACATAAAAATATAAAATTAAATATATGGGTTGTTGAAGAATATGTTAAAAGTGTCTGGAAACTATATGTATGTTATAGTAAGTGGTCTAAACTATATTAATTTAAAAAATTTAACAAAGACAAAAAGAATTTCAATACAAGACAATATTCACCTATGGTAATAAATTAACTTTCAAAAACTAATTATCTCTTTAAAATTTTCAAAATTTAGTCATAGAAATTTGTCTTTATCTCACTCTACAACAGTTTTACAACCTATAAAAGTACACTCATTGATTGATTGATTATTCACTGATTATAGAAACACCAAAATACTATATAAGACTACATCTAAACTATATTTCTATAAAAAATAATGGCAAAGTTTTTGACTTGTGTACTTCTCGTTGCTGCTCTATTGTTTGGTAATCAAGAACCTTCAATTTTTTGTACTTTTTTGTAACTCTCAAATTTAATATATGTGATTTATTATTATTATAAGAATTACTTAATAATATCAATATTCATTCTTGATCATTCTTATTTATTAATGCAGTTGGAACAATGATTTCACCAGTTGAATCAGAAACTTGCTACCAAATACATCCGGAAATATTGTGTGATCAAAACAAAATTGAGCCAAAATATTTACCATTTTGCAAGCAAAAATTTGGACCCAAAGCTGGTGGTCAATGCATTGAGCAAGTTGGCTTTGACGGTCCATTTTGTGCTTGCGATTATCCTTGCTAGTCACCCCTTTATATTTTCTTTATACCTTAATAAATATTTAATTTCTACATGAAATGTTAGCTATCCATTTTTATGAGACAAGAATCTCAAAATAATAATTTACTTTATATTTTGGGATGCTAATGTTGATTCTCCATTATAGTGTTTTTCTTCTTTTCTTCATTTTTTCTCATTTTCAATTCTCAAAAATAGTTGGTTACTTTTTGAATTAATAATTGTTTTTAGCGTATTAAAACTCAAATTAATGTTAATAATTAATATTAAATTTATTTTAATACCATCTTGCTATTTTACTTTGAGAAAACATACATGACGATCGAAATCCAAGGGTCATGTCGACCCTTTGAGAGGGTCCACCCAATAGGCCAAATAATTAGATAATTTAAAAATATAAATTCAAAAAATACATATTCTAATTTAAAAATCTAATATATATATATATATATATATATATATATATATATATATATTATATGTCACATACACCTAATCCAATTATGATTTATTAAGAAAAAAGTAAATGTGTAAACAGTTAATAAGTCCTAAAACAAAATCTCAAAATTATTAGTGCAAAAAAATGAGTATACCTTAAAATTTGGTGTCATGAGTACAAGATCCTCTAAAAACTTATCAATCCTTAGAATTGGATGCAATATCAATCTCCATTATTCTTAATAGGTGAATCATTTGGTATCTTCCAAGTCATTGACTTTCTCATATGCTAACTAGTACATTCATTTTTATTTATCAATTTCTTTACTCTAGTATTCGCATTCTAAAAAAGCCCACAAAATCCATCGTTTTTCTGTTCTATAACCCTCAAGAATGCTTAGATCACATCATATATTTCTTCATGTTGAGTAACTACAATGCATTATATAAATCTACCTATCTTTGGCCCAAAATTGTAATTACCCAAATCATTGTTATGTTAAAAATCATTTCAAAAAATTTCTTCAATCAAAAATCTTCATTTCAAACCTTGTAGGAATTATATTTGGGAAAAAAATTCAATTTGTGTCAAAACCTCAATACTAGGCTAGATATGCTAACCCATTTCTGTAGTGACAAATTTGCCATTACAGTGAAACTTTCATCACCGTAGTGACGGTAAAGAAGTGAGCTACCCAAAGTTTAACTAAAACCCTTCCCTAAATGAGTCCTCTTATTTCACTGCCTCCTTCAAAAACACCTCAGGTAAACCCTATACTTAGAATACTAAGATTTTAAAGGCCAAGCTCCGAGAGTGTGATTACCAAAGATCACCCGACAAAAATTCCAACAATAAGAAAGAACAGGCCACACTAAGAAAAAATCTTCACTCTTCATATCAATAGAACTTGTATACCATTGTATACAAGATAGGTTATGGTTAAATTATAGTAGACTTGGGCTAGATGCATGTAATAATGGTAGTTATGATGAAAGATTTCATGATTAGGCCTATGGGCACAGAGTTTAGGCTGATTGGATAATAAACTAAACTTAGAATAATCAATTGATATATTCATGGATATATGTTGAGTTATTCAACTGTGTTAAACTTTTAATTGTCAAAAAGTTATGGTACTTATATAAAATAGAGGTAGGTTAGTAAAAAGGAGTGGTTGTGAGTTTGTTAAAAAGGGTTAGGGTAATGATGATCTTACTAAGCGAATAAGAATGGCTTGTTATGTGTCTTGATTGATTGTAATGGATGGATGAGTAGGAATAGTCAATTTGATAGTGGAGAAGAAGTTGGTAGATTTTAAAGATAGTTAAAGTGTGTAAAGAAAATTAAGAGGAGGTAGTGTGGATGAAACCAATTTAGGGATAGTTGCTAATATTATGTAAGACCCCACAAAATTCAAAGCTTAATTCAGTCCTTTAGGCTTGTCAAGGTGTCTCAGACTTAGAATATTTTAGCTAAGTACTCAGACTTAGTTTCATTTTAGCCTATGAAGGTTGACAATCTTATTTCGCGACCTTTACATCCATTAAATATCAATGTTTAGGTTGATTCATGATCAGGGAGGTCCATAGATGTTTTTGGATGAGTTTTGGATTTTTTGGACCTCATTTGAAACACGTTTGAGTGGCCAAAATAGTAGGTCGATGCGATCTCGGTGCGTCGGATTGACCATCACGTCGATCGATGATTTTCCCCAGTTTTAGTGCAAATTCTAGTTAACCAATACAAATTTGGTACGATAAGTTGTCTATCGCGTAGATGGCATCGACAAGATGCATCGGTAACCCAGTTTTTTGTCATTAAAAGACCGTATTCTTGGGGGTATTTAGGTCTTTTTCCTCAATCCTCAGCCCCCAAAACATGAAATTTAAACACCCTATAGAGCAAATATAGTCATTATTTCTCAAAATACCTCAAGAACAAAACCATAGAAACTTTAATTTCAAATTAAGGGCACAATATTCCACCATAAACTTTTAGAAATTCTTCAACAAAGGTATGTAATGTGTTTATCCAAGGGTTCCTTCCACCCTTGGAGTCCAAGAATCTCTTTTGAACTACAAGAAATTGATTTTCTGATTTCCATGTTTGGAATTAAAGTGATCCATAATTGCTATTTGGATTAAGTTCCTGATTCATGATTATATATATATTTTATGTGAAATTGATCATTATGTGTGCAGATTCATGTGAATCCATGATAAACTCTTGTATTATAAAATTAGATTTGAATTATGATTCTTACTTGTTGTTCAATACTAGGTGAATATATTGTGCTCACCAAGGGCTAACTAAATAGTCCATGTGAAATATTAAGAGAATGAAATCATGTCAAGTTAGCGTATGTGCAAGTTATATTATGCAAGTTTTTGTCAAAATGCCCCAATGAATGAATGATTATCAAGTACTTAGATTATATGCTTCAAGTTGTACCATGTCTCTTAATTTATGTATCGATTCCTGGGGATACTTGTACCCGACAATTTAGCTGATTACCTAGAGCCATGGTCAGTCATAGAATAGTATCAGTCATGGAACGATCAGTAGTACTCTCAGTTAGTTACAGAACTCAGGAAAACTCAATATTAGTCCAGTCTAATTTTGTATCCAGTTCAGACCTCAGTAAACTCAGTCAGCTAACAGTATTCAATCGTATTCCGTCAGTCAATAAAACTCAGCGAACTCAGTTCAATCCAGCTAAATAGTAACCTCAGTAACCATTTAGTCCAGCCCAGTACAGACTAGAAATCAGTTCAGTATCTATTTAATTGGGAATAGGATTCGGCATCGAGTTAACCCAGGGATAGGGGCATTCCTATCAGCAAAGGGATTGACCCTTAGCAATAGTCCCTGTATTATAGAACTACATAGCCAATGTAGGTTGAGGTATCTTCATGCCAGACATTATGAGGGTTGATATTTCTCATTTGAGTTATCCTGCCAACGATGGTTGATGAAAAACTTCCTGTCAGAGAGGTTTAACTCACAGTTTGTCCTTACCCATGGCCTAGTATTAACACCCTTCTAACTGGGGTTACAGGTTAGACCCCAATTAGTTTAGAGAGGCGCATGTCGGTTAGATGATTACCTCCCACAATCCTATTTCCAGTCTCAGTCTCAGAATAGAACTTAGTTTAGTTTTGTAGATTCAAGACTATCTGACATAGTCACTCAGCTCAGTACAGAACTCAGTAGGTTCTATAGTATTCAAAACTATCAAATACAGTCATTCAGATAATCAGTAATACAGTATTCATAAACTCAGATATCGGTTATCAATATTTAGATTTAGTACTCAGTATTAGCACGATTTCAATTACGGTCTATGTATTCATGCATGTACTCTTACTCAGTCATACTAATGTTATTCAGTTATTATTGTGCATACGCATGAACCCATGCATTTTAGCCTACCTCATTGAGCATAACGGTACATTCAAAGTACTGACGCATGCTTTTCTTTGTGCTATGACGTTTTATATCATAGGTTCAGATGCCCGGACTTCGGAGCACCCTTAGCAGTTCAGATTCTTAAATTTCAGAGAAGTGGTGAGTCCTCATAGTTTGAGGACATGCTTATTATTTATAGCTCTTCAATTTTATTTTAGTAGATAGAGTTAGTCGGGGGTCTTGTTCCATCAACTCCAAAGTTCAGACAGTTTGAGGCTTTTTAGACTAGATTATTTTCAGAAAGTAGTTCAGTTTTCAGTACTTATATTTAGTTTTGGTATTTTGATATCGCATTCAGATTTATTTATAGATTTGAACCTTATGGCATAAGTTTTTGCCTATTTCTGTAATCATTACAGTATTTATTACACAGTTATTGCAATAGGTGATAGTCTAGGGTTAGCTTGTGGTATTTCGGGATTATGAGCATCGTGTACCATTTGAGGTATAGACTCAGGGCATTACAAACTTAGTACCAAAGCCTAAGGTTCAACAGTGTCAAAAGAATTCTAAAAGTAGCATCTAGTAGAGTCTTGTGCATGGGTGTGTTGCGCGCCATACTTATGGATAGGAGGCTACGAGATGTTTTAGGAAAAGTTTCCCTTCTTTCAATATTTACGTCATGTAAGTGAGCATGAGCTCCAGTTACACTCTATTTCTAATCCTAGATTCTCTTCTATTTACAGAATATTCCTCCAAAGAGGACTCCAGAAAGAAAAATAAGAGACCAGTCAGCCCCTCAGCCCATCCATCTAGATCCTTTGGGCGAGTATGTATCTCACGCAGAGTTTAGAGCAGCCTTCAGCACCCTAGTTCATTCTGTGGCAGCCCCGAATAAATGCCCAGTTGTCATTCCATCCAACCCAGTGGCCAATATTATTGTTTCCAGAATTTAAGAATTCACCCGAATGAACCCTCCATCGTTTATCGGGTCTAAGTCAGATAAGGACCCTTAGGAATTTCTTGATCAGGTGCAGAAGGTTATCGATATAATGGGGGTGACTTATGTTGAAAGCAATGAGTTGGTTGTATATCAGTTACAGGATGTGTCTCACTCATGGTTCAAACAGTAGAAGGCAAAGAGGGCCACAAATGTAAGGCCAATAGATTGGGGGAGTTTGCAGTTGATTTTTTGGATAGGTTCTTCCCAATAGAGTTGAGGGAATTAAAAATTTTGGAGTTTATAAAACTGAAGCAGGCAATATGACAGTGCAGGAGTATTCCCTCAAGTTTACCCAGTTGGCCATATATGCCCCCCATATTATAGCAGATAGCAGAGTGAAGACAAGTAAGTTTATATCAGGGATGTCTAGCAGAGTGGTCAAGGAGTGTAGGACCGCAATGCTTATTAAGGATATGGAAATAAATAGGCTCATTGTCCATGCTCAGCAGATAGAGGAGGCCAAGAATAAAGAGAAAGAGAGGGAGAATAAGAGAGCGAGAACAGGTAGTTTTAATTTTGCTCAGCCTAAGTCAAAGGGTGGGAATCAATCTTAGTTCTTCCCGAAATCCTCAGTTCTAGATCCGTCCTTAGCTAGTTCTCCAGTGCTGAAATTCAGAGACAGCAACAGATATAGGGCATCTGGCCCTAAACTCAGGGTAGTGTTAGCAGTCCCAAACCAATCCCCTTTGTCAGAAGTATGGCAGAAACCACTAGGGTATCTACAAAGCTAGCAGTGATATGTGTTTTGGATATGGAAAACCAGGCCGAAGAGTTAGACATTGTCCTCAGATTGGTTCGCAGAGTCAGCATACCCGTCCCCCAGCTTATTCCGATCACCCAAATCAACAGGGTGCCTCATCTAGTGCCACTAGTGGGCAGTGCCTAAACAGACTCTATGCTCTTCAGTCCTGACGGGATTTGAAAAGTTCTCCTGATGTGTTCACTGGTACATTACAAGTTTTCCATTTACATGTTTACGCTTTGCTAGATCTAGGAGCTTCTTTGTCTTTTGTTACTCTATATATAGAAGTTGATTTTAGAGTCGGTCCCAAAATTCTAACAGAGCCTTTCTTAGTTTCTACCCTTGTGGGTCAATCTATTATAGCCTGGTGGGTATACAGAAACTGTTCGATTATGATATCTCAGAAAGTCACTTCAGCAGATTTAGTCGAATTAGAGATGACTGATTTTGATGTCATTGTAGGTATGGATTGGATTCATTCCAGATATACCTCAGTTAACTGTAGAAATAGAATTGTCTATTTTTAGTTTTTAAATAAACTTGTCCTAGAGTGGAGGGGTAGTACTTCAGCACTTAGGGGTCAACTTATTTCTTACTTTCGGGCTAGAAATATAATAGCTAAGGGATATGTCTACCATCATGTCATTGTCTAGGACTCTAGTTCAGAAACCCTTACTCTTGAATCAGTGTCAGTAGCATGTAAATTCCCAGATGTGTTTCTTAAAGATCTTTTCAGAGTTTCTCCTGAAAGGGAAATTGATTTTAGAATTGATCTGCTTCCAGATACTCAGCCCATATCTATCCTGCCATACAAAAGGGCTTTAGGAAAACTAAAAGAATTAAAAAACCAGTTAAAGGATCTCATAGATAAGGGATTCATCAGACCCAATGTGTCCTCGTGGGGAACACCAATGTTATTCATGCATAAGAAAGATGGTTCTCTCACAATATGTATAGATTACCATTAGCTAAATAAAGTTACTGTAAAAAACAAGTATCCACTCCCCAGAATTGATGACTTGTTTAACCAACTTTAGGGTGTCAATTATTTCTCTAAGAAAGACCTCAGATCAGGCTATCATCATCTCAAAGTCAGGGAATATGACATCCCAAAAATAGCTTTCAAAACTCAATACAGTCACTTCAAATTTTTAGTCATGTCTTTTGGTTTTACCAATGTCTCAGCAGCCTTCATAGACTTGATAAACCATGTGTTCAAGCAGTACATGGATATCTTCGTCATAGTCTTCATAGATGACATTCTTGTTTACTGCCGTAGTGAACATGATCATGTAGACTATCTCAAAATAGTATTGTAGACTCTTAGAAACCACTAGTTATTCGCCAATTCAGTAAGTGTGAATTTTTGCTAAGGTTATTAGATTTTCTTGGCCATATAATTTTTGGTGATGGCATTAGAGTTGATCCCCAAAAGACCAAAGAAGTGACAAACTAGCCCAGGCCCAAAGATGAAGAAAGAAGTCATATGTTTCTTAGGAAGATTAAATTACATTAGTAGGTTCATAGCCCAGTCAATGATTATTTACATACCAATCCTCAGGATTCTAAAGAAAGATTCAGCAAATGAATGGACTGGGGAATGTCAAGAAGCTTTTGAAAAGATCAAATATTATTTGTCTAGTCCACCAGTACTAGTTCCTCCAAGAGAAGGAATCCCTTTATTATTGTATTTATCGGTCTCTGACAATGCATTTGGATGTGTCTTAGGGAAACATGATGAATCTAGAAATAAGGAAAGAGAGATTTATACTTGAGTAAGAAGTTCACTCCAGATGAGGCTCGTTGCATGCTATTAGAAATATTGTGAATTGACCTGGGTGGCCCAGAAGCTGAGGCATTACCTGATGTCATATACAATGTATCTCATCTCCAGAATGGATACTTTAAAGTACATAACAATGAATCTCATCTCCAGAATGGATACTTTAAAGTACATAATCCTAAAGGCTATGTCCATGGGGAAATTGGCCAAAGGGCAAATGCTATTGAGTGAGTTTGACATTGTATACGTGAATCAAAAAGTGATCAAAGGGAGGGCTCTAGCAGATCATCTGGTAGAGAATACAATTAATGAAGAATATAAACCACTCCAAACTTATTTTCTAGATGAAAAGGTATTGTTCATGGGAGAAGACATTGCTGAAATATACCCGAGTTGGAGATTGTTCTTTGATGGTGCAGTTAATTTCAAGGGTTTAGCAATTTGTACAGTCTTAATATCATAAATTGGTCAACATTATCCGATTACCGCTAAACTAGGCTTTCCATGCACTAATAATATGGCAGAATATGATGCTTCCATTCTCGGTGTCAAACTGGCTATTTATAAGAATGTTCAATAGCTATTAGTCATTGGAGATTATGATCTATTGGTTCACTAGGTTCGAGGTGAACGGGCCATAAAGAACCCTAAAATCATGCCGCATGTAAAATTGGTACAGGATTTTTGTAGAAGATTTAAGGAAGTGGAATTCAAGCATGTTCCAAGAATACAAAATGAGTTCCAACAACATCTGGATTAAATTTACATTAATTTGTTGGAAATAATCTTAAAGGAGCAACCTGCACATTATGCACGATTTGAGGTAGAATCAAATGGAAAGACATAGTACTTTGATATTATGAGGTATTTAGAAGCTAGGGCGTACACTACGATAAAAAGGTCTATTTAAGACTAACATTTAGGGACCAAAATATAATCTCATCTCTAAAAGTATAGTTATTGAGATGAGATTATTTTTCGATCCCTAGTTGTGCAATTTATTGTGAAGGTATAAAATTTGGTCCTAAAAAAATTTAACTGGTCCTTATTGATAATTTAGATTCTTAAGAGGGAAAGAAATACTATCAAACTCTTGTAAAAATTTTAATTAAAAAATTCATTTTAGCTAATTAATAAAACATAACAAGGCTCCAAAGGGAATATTTCTTTATAACCATTAGCAAAACTGTCCATCTTCTATTAAAAATACAGAAAACTTCTCTATACTGAATAAAATTATCCCTAATTGTGCCTCTCTATTTTCTCTTTGCACTGTTGTGTGCTTAATTCTCTCTTCTTGCTGCTGTGTGCGCAAACTTGATATTCGATTCCCTTCGGTGAGCTCTACTTTACTCTCTTTTTCCTCTCTAACTTGTTTTGTTTTTTCTCATGATCTGTACGTTAATGGGTTGTGTTATTTTCAATGAATCTGGTGTCTTTTTCATCTGGGTTTGGGATAATTTTGTTTATATTGTTCTGGGTATGTCTAATTCTTGAATACTATAATTATTTTCTAATAAATTTGGTACTTGAGAATGTTGTCTGCAGCTCTAGTCTTCTGTTTATTCATCGTTGTGATTGGGGCTGAGTCATTACCATATGTACCAAGAGTCATTACCTTCTGTTTATTCATCGTTGTTTATTCTTCGCTCTAAATAATTATGGTAAAATTAGCCTGTGGGTCATGAATTGTAATAAGAGTCAAACTTTCTGGTACTATAGAACTGTACAGTTTCTTTATATTGGAATAGCTTGCTTTTTCTTTTTGTCTGCAATCCGCATTTACAGTTTTTTTTTGTTATGTAAATTACACCCTATAAGTATAATTTCCTTACCTCGAAGTTGTCTTCAAGAATGAATTGGCAACTGCTATGCAGATTTTAGTGCCAAAAGTAGTCAGGAATTTAAATGTCATGCTGGGCTGTGATTTTTTAAAACATATGGAATGCACGAATCCTTCCTGTAATGTTAGAAGTTTCACAACTACGTTTGATAACAATTGTAAGAAGAGACTTACCAAAAGGTATTGTGTGAAGTGCTATTTTTATTTGATTTTCTATTTGGTACTATACTTACCGAGGACATGATCTTAGATAGAAGAGTGCGGAGTACGCGGATTAGGGTAGAAACATAGTATATTAGTAGTTATATCAGTTATGTTAATAGTCATAGTAACATATTTGTCATATTAGTAGTCATAGTATTGCTTTGGTAGTTTCTTGTCCTTCGATTTATGTTACTATCTATTCTTTCTTGATTCTCGTACCTCGATTATTGTATTGTTTTGTTGTAGTTTATATGCGGTTACTAGCTGCTATTGTTGGTAGTGTTTGTTGTGTCTTGTACTTCTGTTACTTACTTTTTTTATACTGCTTTGGACTGTCTTCTTGATCCCAGGGTCTATCGAAAACAACCTCTCTATCTCAAAGGTAGAGGTAAGGACTGCATACACTCTACCCTCCCCGACACTAATTTATGGGACTACACTAGGATGTTGTCATTATTGTTGTATTATTGATTTTGATAAACTATTTGGTGAGAAATATAAGAAATTGTTGTATGTTCTGAGAAATAGCCAGTGATTAGTGGAGTACTAAAGGAATTTTTACTTAAATAATTGTTCACCCAAGGTACTTTATGTATTTCAGTTCATGGAGGAAATAGAAAGTTGACCATGTTAACAGAGAACAATAACATCTATGCCTCGATCGAAGCAAGTTAGGATTGGCTATGTGAATCCTTAATATCCAATATTGTTAACGACAAGCACTGGCATAGTTGAGAAGTGAAATATTTTTTGATATATTGATTTATTATGTCATTGTATTATCTAAATTCATGAGGTAATATATTTTCTTCACTATGAAAAAAATTATATTTTCCTCCTAGTTGGGTTGGTGTATGATCAATTGCTTATTTTACCATTTGATCTGCTTTACTTTTCAAAATCATAAAATTGGGGCTATATCTGAAAACTGAGTGATCGGTAAGTAGCTAGCTCATTCCCAGAGATACGTGCTACTAAAAAATAAAAGATGTAAGGAGCTGTATGGGAGCTTTGCACGAATGAAGTTTGGTTAACTGGGTATGCTTGTGTATTGATGAAGATTGGAAATGTAGTAGAAATGCAATAGTAAAATAAAAACATCTTACAACAGTAACATTAGAAACTTTATTTTCTCTCCTACTCTGGAAACAACATCACTTTTAACAAAGGTCAAAGTTGTTTTTCTCTTTTTAATTCACGTTAAAGCCACTTAGGATTAGTAGTAATATTATAGTGTTTCCCTATTCCTCTATTACATATTGCCTTCTTTGCTTTAGTATCACTCCCCTATTATTTTATTCTTGTTATATCTTTTCCTTTCGATTATTGTATTGTATGTTGTTAATACTATTTGTTCTTTGTTATGATATCTAAAGATTTATTTCACTATGAAGGGGGAGTTTTGTATGCTAAGAGCAATGTAACTATTAAGTTAGAGGACTATATTATTAAGAACATACTTTTTATGCATATACTGAACTTTAGGATCGTTACGAAATAATGTAAATTCCTCAATTGACAATTAATCTATCAAGCATTGCCATTTTTCATTCATACAAGCTAATTAATAATTTTTTATATACTTAGTTCATCTAATAGTGTTTGCGGTATATGTATTAACTAAAAAAGGAGACAAGGTCCACTAGAAAGTGAGAACTTAGAGTTCAACCAAATTTTGTGCATTTGATCTTCACTAGTTGTGTGCATCTTACAAGTATAATTTTTTATCGTTTAATTTCTCTCAATGTAATATTTATATATTTTACAAGGTTATGGCACCTAGTAAGCAATGGATGCAACTTATTAATGATCAGTCCAATGAAACCTGCAAAAGTGGGTTGAAATTTTTTTTAATTATGCTTTTTGAAAAACAGGAGAAGAACATGAAATACGATGTCCATGTAACAAATATTGCAATACTACTTTAGAAACTCGTAAATCAATTGAGACACATTTAAAAGTGCATGGAATAGTTTAGAATTATACTTTCTGATTTCACTATGGAGAATGCTTGGGTGAACCATTATCTGAATTCGAATTTAAAAATGAATTTGATGTGAAGTGGAAAAATGTGAGAGTAAAGATGAAGTAGAAGAATTATTGAGAAATTTGTATCCTAATCTTAATGGTGGACCTACAAACATTGATTTTGATGATTTATTTGAGGAGAAGCCAAATGTTGAAGCAAAATAATTTTACAAACTATTAAAGGATTTCGAGCAGCCACTATACTAAAATTTAAAAGCATCAAAGCTTTCCTCTTTGATTAAATTGCTTCACATCAAAAATATGGGCCGTTAGAGTAATGCATCATTTATAATGTCATTGAAAATGTTGAAAGAGGAGTTGTTGCCTGATGGCACCGATTTGACAAACTCATATTATAAGGCAAAGAAGATAATTCAAAAACTCAGACTTTATTACAATAAGATAGATGCTTGCACTAATGATTGCATGTTATACTTGAAGGAAAATAACTTATTGGACTCTTGCTAAGTTTGTGGTGTATCTAGATGGAAAATAGATACCCATAGTAGGGAAACAAGAAACAAAAAGGTAAAAAGATAGAAGCAAAGAGCTTACGTTATTTTCCCTTAAATCCTATACTTTGGAGGTTGTTCATGTCTTCAAAGACATCTACTCTAATGACATGGAATAAGGATAAAAGAATCAATAATGGAATAATGAGGCACCCAGCTGATTCAATGGCATGAAAGTCATTTGATGAACTTTATCCTCCATTTGCGATCGAGCCCCATAATGTTAGCCTTGGACTTGCTAATGATGGATTTCAACCACTTCAAAACTCAAAAACCTCACGTAGCATTTGGCATGTGGTTCTTATTCCTTATAATTTACCACCTTGGTTGTGTATGAAACAAGAAAATTTTATTTTGTCAATTTTTATTCCTGGTTCAAATGGTCTAAGAGATACAATTGATATATATATATATATATATATATATATATATATATATATATATATATATTTCTTTAGCCTTTAATAGAGGAATTGAATGAGTTATAGGAAATTGGTGTTGATACCTATGATGTATCAAATAAATAAAATTTCATGTTGTATGCATCTTTGTTACCATCAATGACTTTCCAGCAGATGGAAATTTATCAGAATAGAGTACCGAAGGAAAATTAGCATGTTCGTGTTGCAATAAAGACACTTTCTCAATTCAATTGTCTAACAGTAAAAAGCAGTGTTTTATTGGTCATCGACGTTACCTTCCTCTTATTCACTAATAAAGTTATGAGAAGCAGTCCTTTGATAGTACAGAAGAGAAAGGGCCACCACTAAAAAATGGTTCTGGTACTGAGATACTTAATCAACAACAAGATCTTTAAGGGCAAAAATTATCAAGAGATCCAAAGAAAAGGAAGAAGATATCACATAAAGTTTGAAAAGATAACTGGAACAAGAATAGTATCTTTATTAAACTTCCATATTTGGAGTATTTCTTATTGCAACATAATTTGGATGTTATTTATATTAAAAAGAATATATGTGAGTCTTTTATGGAGACATTCATGAATGTCAAAGGAAATACCAAGGATGCAATTAACATTCAATTAGACTTGGAAGATATGAACATTAGACCAGAATTGTACCTCATCCAAAAGGGGAAGAAAATTGAAGTTCCAATTGCATGCTACATGTTGCCTCCTGAAGATAAGTACAATTTTTGTCTTTTCTTAAAGAATCTAAAAGTTCCTGATGGTTTTTCATCTAATATTTCTCAATGTGTGAACTTAAAAGATCATAAAATTTTGGGTTGAAAAGTCATTATTGTCATGTTTTTCTACAACATCTACTCCCTACTGCACTTCATGGTATGTTTTTCAAAGAAGTGTGAGAACCACTTATTGAGTTATCTTATTTTTTTAGTGTGCTTGGATCTAAGGAGTTGAGAATTAATGATTTGGAACGTATTGAAGTGTAAATTCCCATAGCACTTTACAAGTTAGAAAAGGTCTTTTCTCCTTTATTTTTTGATGTCATAGTGCACTTGCCAATTCACTTAGCTACTGAAGCTAAGATTATAAGATTATCAGGCCTATTCATTATAAGTGGTTGTATACTGTGGAATGATGGTTGTATTTTTTGAAATATCTCATTGGTAATAGGGCATGCCAAGAAGGTTCTATTGCGGAGGGCTACATTGCAAATAAGTGTATAACCTTGTGTTCAAGGTATTTGCATAAAATTGACACAAAATTCAATCGGCCTTAACAAAATTATGATGGGATTTAAAAGAACCTGATGGAGGTTTATCTATATTTTATCAACCTGGAAACTTTGGGAGCTAAAGCTCTATGTGAGATTGAGGATGATGAATTGAAACAAGCACATATATACATATTGAAGAATTGTAATGAAGTCTTACCGTATCTCAAGTATGAAAAGCACTCATGTAGTCTCATTTTTATTATTTCCTTTAGGATAATTTCTTTTCTATATGAGATTTATGATTCACTTTAATTTTGTAGAGAATTTGCACAAATTCATAAAGATACTATTCGACACTTGTCTAATGCAGAATGAAATCAACAAAATTTATTAAAAGATAGGGTAAGTAATACATAACCATAAAATTTAATATTTTAATATTGTATTAGTCATTCTAAAGTATTCAGTGCAATCTTATTGATAGGTCGCACAATTGCATAAAGGAGATGATAGTCTGATCATGAAAGATCTGCTTTCACTTTCACACGGTCCTACCAAATATTCGACACATTGCAATGGTTATTGTTATACCCTATTTTAACACGGGTCAAACCGAGGTACAACATATTGAAAAACTTCTATGTAAAATTAAGAAAGTTGCCACCTAATTAGTTCTATGGTGAATTGGGACACCTATCAAAAACTAAGTGATCTAAGAAATAAAGACTTTGCTTTAAGGTCTACTTAACTAAGTGATTCTAGGTAAGGGTTCTAAATATCCTAAGGAGAAGGGATTCGGCATCCTAAAGGATCCGCAAACTACGATTAACCGGCCAAACTTAGGTTAAAAATAGGAAATCAAATGTTAAATTAAGAAAGATGTAAATAAGATATTAAAAAGCATACATCTTAATAAAACATGCTAATTATTTATAAAAAAAAAAAAAAAAAAGGGATTAGAAAACTTCAGAAAGATTCAGTGATTTTCGAAAATTATCAAAGCTAATTCCTAAAAATAACACAACCTTATTGTTTTCGAAAGATAGTTATTTCAAATCATTTTTTCTTAAAAGATATATAAAGATTCTAATTAACAATTTAAATAAAGTTTAGGCTAAAAATTATGCTATATCAAGAAAATCACTTTTTAAATTGTTAAAAAATAACTTTAATTTTTTATAGTATAAATAAAATGGAAAATTAGCATATGCTAAGCGAATCATTGAGATGACTAAAATATAATTGTTTAAATCGATAATGGCTTAAAAATTAATTTTTTATTGATAAAAAGCTCATGTTTAAAGAAAATATTTTCTTCGTTTGAAATCTTAAGAAAAAGCCTCATGCAATTAAATTGGTGAAATTACCATATTTTATTTGGAATTGATGAAAAAAATAAATTGATTTACTAAATCCAAAATTATTAAAGCCGATTTTCGAGTCCAGCGATGATAAATTCGCCTACCATAAAAACTTATATTTTATCAATTCGACATTCGTAACTAATGGGAAACTAATTTATTTTTAAAGATAAGGCCATTTATTGTAAAAGATATGTTATCGCCTATCAAATTTTAACCTTTTAATGATATAATCTATATACTGAAGCCTAGTGATTATGCTAAGTGTAAAATCTACGAGGTAAAGAAGAAACAATTAAATTTGCTACCACATTAAAGATTTACATTAATTCAAACAAAAACATACAAAACACAAATAATAATGGAAGAAATGTTAGAACAAAAATAATAATGATTGTCTACAAAAGAAATAAAATAAATCTTGAAGAAAAAGGAAATGAGAAACTAGACTGCTAGATGAAGATACGTAATGCATCTCTTATGCCGCTTCTCTGATTTGGACAGAGATGGGGTCATGTCATAAGACCCCAAACGCGCTCCCGATCAGTTCACATGAGACAGAAAAGAAAATAAAGATTAGAAATTTGTTAGAGGCATAATAGTGTGAGAATAAAATTTATAGAGCATTACAGCTTTGACTAATAGATTATTCAAAATTCACAAAAAAAAACATCAAGAAATATCTAAATTTGTTAATATCTTGACAGAAATCAACAAAAGTTTGCATAAACATATAGAAAACTGACACTTAGTTGCTAACACCTGTACATATTCATATTAAATTTATTCTAGGCACAAAATTTAGCTTGAAATGAGTAACACTATGCCTCCAAATAATGCAGCTTTTGTAAAGTGAAAGACATGGAACACGAAGCCACAGTTGTAAAGTAAGTGAATATTGTAATTCTGTAACTTGGCCAAAACACATACTAATACCATATATGTCATAAGCCTCATTACTGCATATATTTTAGTCCCTTTAAACACATTTATTATGCATAGCATCACTTAGGCACTTGATAAACTTAAATCATATCTCAAATAAACTTCAAAACTTACAAGAAAATATCGATAAACTTTTCAAGTGTTCAATACAGATTTAAAACAGAAGCGATATATATAGAGATTTGATCATGTCTTCCATTGAGGAGCAAATTTTGAAAAAATAAGCAAATTATCGAGACAATTAGTTATTTCATGCAAGATCTACACTCTCATCATCCTATACAAATGTGTAGGAAAATAAAGTTAATTGAACTTTGAGTTTTGTCCCTATGTCATTTTCCAGATTGAGAATATACATTAGTAACACACGTAGGAGAAAAGGTATGAGGAAAGAAAATTTATTGAAATGTCTCGAAGAAAGGAGAGACGAAAGTGATGAACACCACGAGGCGTTCACCTCTTACTCCTTTAATGATCACATGAACATCTCCTTGTCTTATATGTTCACCAAATAAGGCAGTTACAGCAGAACCGTGGAAGAAGAAAGAGCATACTAAAACAGGAATGGGAGGAACGGGAAAACAATTTGTACAAGTTGGAGAAAGGTTGGAGTCCGAATGGACTCGTTATGGTAACAGAAGGATTAGTATTTGTAACGTCATTTTGATGAGTAAAAAAGTGATCAAGAAAACAAAGAGACCATTCTCCATTTTTCATATGAGAACTAAAAGAGACAGGTTATTCTCAAAGACAATAATTAAATTCTCAAACATTGCTTGACACCTAAAATCGAATAATGCATAGGCAGAGAGAGAAAAAAAATCTGCAGGTAGCTTTAATTTGTGTTACTTGAACTTGTAAAAATGTCAATGAGTGCGTGTAGGGTTTGCCAAAAACAGCGTACTTGGTTAAAAAAAACCGACACAAATACGACATCGAAAATGACGAGTTCGAGTAACTTAGACTTTAAATAGGATCGAGTCAAAGGCTCCCACTTCCTCAACAGAAGCAGAATATGCTAAGGCTGTATTTGTTTTTTTAAGATTCGTACGTCTGAATCTGAATGCATATATGAATGATTAAGATGTTGTCTCTAGATCTGAAAACTGAATGATTAAGACTGTTTGTTTTTCAACATCTGAATGTACCAAAAAAAAAATTATTTGTATATATAATAAAATAAAAAATACAATTCAAATAAAAAATTAATTATATATATCAGAAAAGTATGCAATTTAATACAACAAAATTATTATTTGATTGAAAAAAAATATTTATGTTTGTTAGTGATAGTGGAGAGAGTTTAGAGACAAAACAGACACTTTTTCTGCCTTAGGAGTCAAAACGGACACTACTTTAAGTTTGGATACAAAACAGACAATTTGCTCATTTTGGGGCAAACTATAACTAACACCATTTGTCAGCCGTTTGGGATGAAAAATTAATATTATGGTTTGTCCAAAAATGGGCAAACTACATTTCATAAACTTATGTGAATTGTTGAAGAAATTCGCGCAAGGATTTGATAGATTTCTGAAAATATTTCAATTTTTTTCTAACATGAATTGCTGAAGAGATTCCTGAAAGTGTGAAAGATTTGTCATTTCAATAAAACTTTTTTACTTATAAATATGTGTTGTTGTTAACCATTTTATCTCATTCATCACGAGCAACATTCATTATTTACTGAAAACTTTTTTATAAGGCTAAAAACATTCATTATTCACTGCCCGATTGAGATAAAATGGTTAACAACAACACATATTTATAAGTGAAAAAGTTTTATTGAAATGACAAATCTTTCACATTTTTCGGAATCTCTTCAGCAATTCACGTTACAAAAAAAAAGGAATATTTTTAAAAATCTATCAAATCTCTGAGTGAATCTCTTCAGCAATTCACATAAAAACTTCCAATAGTTTTTTTTCCTGTTCTTCATTCCATTTCCTTTTCAAAACGCGATTCTCCTGCTCATTTTCACTAAGCATATCCTTTAAATGATTTTTTTTTCTTCAGATTCTTTTAGCAATGTCCTAAGAAAATCTCTATCTTGTATGACTTCGTTGAGAAAATAGCGTGTCAAACTTCATAGTGTTCTGTGAAGTCACGGTATCACCATCGAATATGGGTCTGTTCAATTGTGATATAATCGTGTTCGTTTCATTTATTCACATCATTTCTATCCACCAAAAATAATCATATCCACCATTTTCTTAAAACAACAAAATATGAAACAAGGTTAACATACACATATTTTTAATTGAACAACTTAAATTTTTTACCTTAGAACGCGCACAGCTCCAAAACTTACGATTAGGATTTCTTTGAGTCCTTGATATTTTCATTTTACAATATTCATTGCATTTACATACATCTGGTTCAATAAAGACATTTCGGATTGTTGAGACATAATTATAAAGGAATTTTCAAAGCCCAAAGAGATAATATTAGTAGAAAATACGATAGATGGATGAGATAGAATGGTTAACAACAATACATATTTATAAGTGAAAAGGTTTTATTGAAATGACAAATCTTTCACATTTTTAGGAATCTCTTCAGCAATTCACGTTACAAAAATAATTTGATATATTTTCAGAAATCTATCAAATCTCTTAGTGAATCTCTTCAGCAATTCACATAAGTTTATGAAATGTAGTTTGCCCATTTCTGGGCAAACCATAATAGCAATTTTTCACCCCAAACCATGTTAGTTATAGTTTGCTCCAAAATGGGCAAACTGTCCATTTTGTATCAAAAATTAAAGTCTCTAGTAGAGACAGTTTATAATGGTGGTTGCGGTGACAATGACTGATATTAGTTACTAGTAATATTAGTGGTTATAGTTGTGATGGTTGGTAATGTAGTGACTGTTATGATGGTGATGGTTGATAGTGATGGTGGTTGTTGTGATGTGATGTTGCTTGATGTTAGTAGTTGGACGTGTTGATTGTGATGGCTAAAAAATGAATGAATGATGGTTGGCGATGTGTTGGTGCTAGTTGGAGATATTGTTAGTTGTGATGGTGGAGATGGTTGTTAGTAAAGATAAATAGTAGCGATGATAGTGATTGAAGTGATGGTAGAGATGGCGTTACTAGTGACAATGGCGGTGGCCGCCAAAGAATATGTGGAGGTTGTGATATATTAGTGGTAGTTAGCAGTGGTGCTAGTTGTGATAGATGAGTTGGTCGATAGTAGGGATTGACCGGTAGTGGTTGATGATGGTGGTGGTGTTGACGGCGGCGGTGACGTTAAATATAATTAGAATAATAAAGGTAGTAGGTGTCATGGTGGTTGACAATGATGGAGGTGGCAGAGGGTGACTGATGATTATGAATAGAGTGGCGGTGAATATTATCCAATACCAGAATACCTCTTCAGACCAATTAAGAGTTAAAATCTTAATAAAAAACAAATGCACTTAATGGTCTGAAGTCTGAACCATTCAAATTCAGACCTTCATTAAGTGCAAACAAATGAGCCCTAAGTTTGTTTTTAATAACATGTGAAATTAGATAACAAAGAAAAAAATGATTAAGCGAACATCCTCTGTTCTTGTGCATCTCAGCCTAGCAATATGTCTTCTAGCAAAGTTTACTACCATATGGATAAACCTAAAGAACACATTCCCTTTATTAATAATAAAAATAAAATTAAAAAAAAGAAACTGAAGTAGACCATGTTAGCATACTACAATCATCTATTACAACTTCTATGGATAAAATTCTTGATTTTCAAACACTTTGTAAATGCAAATGAATATCTTAGGAGAATTTCACATAACTCACAATAGGCTTCTGTCACGATCCAAACCGAGGCCCTGGTCATGACAAGCATTTCGAATCATAAAGACCCAAAACCCTTTTCTATTTGTTAGTCATACACAATATTCATACAATAAAAGAAGATATGGAAATATAACTTAATACGGAATCATGGTCATACTCTGAACTCAATTTAATGATAAAGAATTTAAAATCCAAAAACTCTAGACAATATCTAAAACAGTCAGCGAAATCTCTATTACATGCTAAAATGACAACTGTCTGAATCTGTGATACGCCCAAATTACAACTCTCGTTAGAAAGTGCAAGCAGTCGCTGTCAAATATAGAAACCAACTGGGTTGGGTGTTGAATCCCACAGGGAATACTATGATCACTAAGTATTGTGATTATTATTAGACTGTTGGTCGAAGGTTCTAAGATAAGGGGGGTTTTGGTTTAGGTGCACAATAATATTATCAGTGTAATGATAAGATGATATGTGTAATAATATTTGATCATAGAGAATGACAAGTTAGGGTTATGTCCACCTTGTAGCTCCTACTTCTCTGTTAACTATGAGTAATACGGATTTTATACATGCATGCACTTATAGAGAGACGTATTCTAATTCTAAATCCAAGTGTTTTTCAACCATCAAGGATTTATTCACCTTAGTTCTCTCGAATCCAAAGTGTACAACCAATTGTACGAACTCTCCAAGAAGTTAATCCTGCTAGGGCATTAACGTGTAAAATAGAGGTTGGAAACCCTATTTTCTCGTCACACTCTCTTTTCCAAATAGTAACTTTTCTATCGAACAAGTTATTGCTATAATGGCGCATTCCCTATGTTTGCAACCATGAGAATTCAATCAAACCGAAGAGAGTAATGATATAAGTGGCGTGACACATCATAAATTCAAAAACCCATAGCAATAGAGAGTATACTACAAGGTTTCCATAACCCTAACAAATAAACTTAGCTACTCATGAATAAAATGGACATCAAACTAGAAATATTCATCATACCAAAACTTAGAATGATCTTGGTGATAAAGATGACTAGCGAAATTAAGAGAGAAACGTGTTTCTCTCCCTCTGTCCTCAAGCTAAGCCGCTTTTTCTTGTCTTGAAAATAATACAGAATGTGAATGATCCCTAAAAATTCAACAATAAGGCTTTTAATAACATCCTTCTCTAATAAATTGCTACTGCATCCTTAACTATTTAAAAATATTGAGTTTGCCCGGGAAAAAGTTCCCATGCATCACATTCAGTCCAAAAGCTGCTTTCCTTTTTATGTGAAGTTTTCCTTTGCTGTCCACAGGTCCCCAAAGTGCTGTAATCTTCCTCATTAGTACCTGAAAAGCATGCTAATCACATAGGTCAGCTCACTTAACTAAAAATAGAGTAAAAGTGCAAGAATTATGTATTTTATCCTCAAAACTTAGCTAAAACATGGGTAAGTTATGGTGCTTAGACGTATAAATACACCCAACATCACCACCCCACACTTAAAGCTTTGTTTGTCCTCGAACAAAATAGTACATCTATGCGAATACCTAACTAAAATTCACAAGAGCAACACAAAATTTTCAACAAGACATACACTGCAATTATTAACAAAGAGTAAATTTCTCGATCATTACTAGAAACAACTCACCCTCCAACATAGACTCATTAAGTTGGTTAATTCGTATACACAAGTTAAGCGAAAAAAATCATATAAAACTACCCAACAATCATCAACCATGTGCGCTCACACAAAATGTTACCCATAATCACTTATAGTTTTGCATTTTTCAGAAATATGGGTATAAGAACTTGCTTGCTCTCACTCTCACAAAGAATTCTTAGATTACAACTGATGACCATATGCTTGCCCTTAGTGTAATGCTCCACTAATATCAGAATGCTAAGGTTAGGATCAAATAGGTCTTTACGGGTTGTAAAGTACGCTAAAGGGACGGGTAGGACTATTTTGGCCAGAAATGGTGACTATGTTCCCTAAGCGCTTTAATACACTACATTATGCCATTTACACTAACTTTTAACAACCACTCTACCTTCCTTTCATCTACCAACCACTCTACTTTTCTTCACCCATTTTGTTACTCAATTAAAAACACTATGATGCGAATATACAACTCTTTTTTTTTCTTTTATTTTTTTTCTTTTTTTTTCTTTTAAATAATTTTTTTTTAATTATTATTATTAAGCATCCCTATGATAGCCACCCTCGATCACAATATTTTCATGTACCTATAACTAAACTCTGGGGCATCACTTTCACCATTTTCCTTTTATTTTGCCACACTCGTTACTCAACTTGATTCTACAATTTAAAGCGCTTAGGAGCTTTTGGATCAAATTATGGTCTTTTCAAAAAAATGGATTAGGCTACATAAGGGGTTGCCAAAGAAAATTGCTAAAGGCTCAAAGGGTGTTCACTAGGACAATATACAAAGGTAGGTAAAAAGAAGATAAACAAAATCAGGGCTGCCAAAGAAATGCCTAAATCATCTCCTAAACTCACAATCTTTATTTCGCTTCACACACACACTAGGCAAGTTCTAGCATCAGTCGCAATAAATAATATACAATAACCCTACACACACATGGCACATGGTCAACTTAATTAGGAGCATTATAGATTCTTGACCCAATAGATAAATGAATTAAACCACAAGCAGTTATCACAAAATGAGTCACAACTTAGAGCCTAAATGTTTCAATAGTAGTGATTCAGCACAAACTCCTATTATAATGCCATGTCGTCTATAAGAACAATTTCATGCAAAAATCTGACTAATTATAACTAACTAACTACGAGTAAATCAAAACAACTATAGAATAAATGCAGGAAAGCAGTACGCAATACAGCAGACAAGGCAATCCCCAGATATATACCCGCACCCCACACTTATATGGAACACACTGCCCTCAGTGTAAATAAATAAACAAAAACCTGGTTAGTCAGACTCCTCCTCTACATCCGGGTCATACCCCCTGCGTTAGAATCATCATCAGAGTCTTCATCATCAGAATTGTCCTCCACATCAGAGTCTAGCAGCTGGTGATCATCGTCTGTCGGCATATCATCATCTAGAGGTTCTTCAAAATTTACCCCCACTCCACACATGGCCCGAGCATGCTCATTAAGCGGGTAGTCATAGTCCAACTGCCGAAGCTCTGCATCAGTCGGCACATGACCCTCATTCATCATAGTAAACCGAGTCATGCCACACAGATGGAGAAAAAAAACTCTTATCTCGAGCATATCTCTCAGCAGTGGTAAGGTTGATGCCTTGACCAGTTTCTGGATCTTTGATTTTCGTGAGATCTACCTTCTTCGGGTTGTGTGGCAACTTATGGTCTGTTGGCTCCTCCTTAATGTGCTTTTTTCTTAAAATTGCAGTCAACAAGTTGCCGAAGCTGAAATGAGACCTTTTGTGCACCCTTGCTTTTCGCATCGACGTTCGTATAACTGTACCAATGTTGATGGGAACATTCGTCATTACAGCATATACCAAGCAGACTCGATCATGCGTGACCTTAGTGTATTGTGTCCCAGGAATCAAGCAGGAATTGACTATTCTTAACTATATGCGAGCTTCTCTGTTCAAACAAGCATATGGGTAAGTATTGTGATGACCATTATCTTTGTGATGAGTCCATCGGGTCATGGACCTTGATCCACACAACGTATGTCTGATGGCTCTGTAGGGAGGTCTGTTGTAGAGCTCCTTGAGTGGTGATTGATCCACACTTGGAGTACCCAAGAAAGAGTTGAAGAAATCAGCGTTCAATTGCAAGACTTGCCCTGAATCTTTACTTCATTTCTCATAGTCCTTGGGGACCAGTTGGCATAAAACTCTCGAGTCAAATCAAGATTACATTCACCCATGTCTCGGAAGATAAAGTCAAGATTTAGTGCCATAATCTTTGCCAAAATGCGAGGGCAATTCTTTGCTAAACTTTCCTTCTGCATCAACTCCACATGGACATATTTCTTCACTTTATTATTTCTATACCATTCCTTCCCTTCCTCCTCCAGAACCACTTGATCCTAAAAGTGCGTCGAGGCACTTGAAGAGAGGAGGAATCAGCTTGGTCCTTTCTTGACCATTTTTGACCTTTTTGTGAGGTGGATGCTTTCTCCTTTCCCTGTCGTCCTTTCGGAGCCATTTTACCTGAGATCACAATAGAGTCATGTTAGTCTCGTTTCGTAAAATTCACTATAATCAAAAAAGAAAATAGTGATGGCACCACCCCACACTTAATTTGTTTGCACAAACTAATTGGGTGAGTGATGTCGATTACTCAGACTTCATCGACATACATTTAGATGGTATGTGCCAACAACATTATTAGCACAGTCACACTTTCAACCCTTCACTTTACATAATAATTTCTCAGTTTGATATAGAGAAGCAGCACACAATGGTCGTGTAATCTTGACTATCATGTCCAACTTTATTTCATTGGAGCAATGCAATCTTTAAGCAAGACTACCACATAGAAATCTTATCATGCTATAGCATAGAAACAATTACACAATCTTATGCTTTTAGTTAACCATGACCATTACATCGATGAACGAGTCACTCACATAGTCAAGCTTACAACTCCCAAAATTATCATTAACTTCAAAATTTCAACTCCATAATAATAAAAAAAAATTATGACCGTGAATACCAATCAATACATGCCGGAGTAAAATCAAGAATACCCACAAGAATCCTTTCACTCAATGAGATGTATTTTTCAAAAATCATAACAAACTAACCCTACTCTTATCACCAAGCACTACTACAAAATCTAGTGAACCATTATAAGCGTAGCACTGAAACAACTACGGAACATGAAAGAACAACTTACTTGGTGATTAATTCGTGATGAATCGGGAAGGTGAGCCTATAGGATTAGATGAGAAAAGAGAAAAACTTGGAGAGGGAAATGTTGGGCGGTGCTTACGTTTAAGAAAACTTTAATGGGGTTTAAAGGTAGAGGATATATTTAAAAGATGAGGCATGGCTCGGGTTGGTCCATTCACACTCGAGTTAGTAGGCAAAATACACGTTGATAGGCGACGCCTATAGCATCGCCTAAGCATAAGTAGGCGGTGCCTAACCTATTGCCTATGTTGGCATAGGCGGCGCCTAGCCTATTGCCTATGTGAGGCAGTGAGCATAGGCGATGGCATAGGCGGCGCCTAGCCTATTGCCTATGTTCCATCATTCCTAGACTTACCACCATTGACATGGCTCACTTTCAAATCAAAATTTAGGGCTAATCTCCTCCTTTATACTTTATGCACCTACACTTAATCAAAAACAACAAAAATGATTAGAAGGATGGGTTGCCTCCCACCAAGCACCTTAGTTTTGGTCGTGGCTTGACTCTTCTTTTTGAATTTTTATTTATCAAAGACAAACTCCTAGTAAAACAAAAATGATTAAAATGATGGGTTGCCTCCCATGTAGCGCTTGATTTATTGTCGCGGCACGACATAGTTATCTCGATTACTCAAACTTCATCAAGATATGTGGTGGCTATACATTTTATCGAGTCAGTTGGACCGATATATAGCTTCACTCTTTGGCCATTTACCTTAAAGACACTACCATCATTGTTTTCTAACTCTACTACTCCAGATGAGTAAACTTGGCTGATTCTGAATTGACCAGACCATTTAGACTTCAACTTACCTGGAAATAGCTTCAGTCTGGAGTTGAAAAGGAGTACCAAATCGCCTTTCTGGAAGTTTTGTTGGATAATCCTCTGATCATGGTACTTTTTCATCCTTTCCTTGTAAAGATCTGCTCTTTCATATGCATTTAGACGGAATTCATCCATCTCGTTTAGCTTTCCCAATCTCATATTTATAGCCTCATCCCAATTCAGGTTAAGCTGCTTCAGTGCCCACATTGCTTTATGTTCTAGCTCAATTGGAAAATGACAAGCCTTTCCATAAATGAGTTGGTATGGTGACATGCCAATTGGTGTCTTAAATGCGGTCCTATATGCCCATAAGGCATCGTCCAGCTTCCTGGACCAATCTTTCCTGCTGGCATTCACAGTCTTAGCAAGGATCAGCTTGATTTCCCGATTTGAAACCTCTACCTGCCCACTAGTTTGTGGGTGGTACGGTGTAGCTACCTTATGTTGCTTAACCCCATACTTTGCCAATACGGCTCTGAATAGCTTGTTGCAGAAATGTGATCCTCTATCGCTTATGATGGTACGGGGTACCCCAAAACGAGAGAAGATAGTTCTCTTCAAGAACGCCACAACACTCTTGCCTTCATTATCAGCTAGAGCGACTGCTTCAACCCATTTGGATACGTAATCCACAGTAACTAAGATATATTTCATCCCATATGAGCTCACAAATCGGCCCATGAAGTCAATACCCTAGACATCGAATAACTCTACTTCAAGCATTTTGGACATGGGCATCTCATGGTGCTTTGAAATAAAACTTTGCCGCTGACACTGATCATATCTTCTTATAAAATCGTAGGCATCCTTGAATAATGAAGGCCAATAGTAGCCACTCTGCAGTACTTTCTTGGCCGTCCTTTCACCTGCATGGTGACCTCTAACTTGGGAAGCATGGCTTGCTTCCAGTATGCTAGGCACCTCTACATCTGGGATGCACCGCCTAATAATACCATCAGCACATCGTCGAAAAAGATAAGGCTCATCCCAGAAGTAATGTTTCACATCATGCATGAACTTTTTCTTTTGATGAAACGAGAGATGCTTAGGAATCACTTTACTTACCACATAGTTAGCAAAATCTGCATACCACGGTAAGTTTTCCACCATAGCTGCTAGAATCTCTTCGTCGGGGAATGCATCATCAACATCAAGGTTGGTTTGCACTGTGTGCTCACTCTCAAGTCTAGATAGATGATCAGCTACTTGGTTTTCGCAACCTTTTCTATCCTTTACCTCGGAATCGAATTCTTGAAGTAGTAGCATCCACCTAATTAGCCTTGGCTTGGCATCCTTCTTTGCCATTAGATATCTTAGAGCCGCATGATCTGTATGAAGCACAGCAGCCAATGGCTCAACAGTAAGCTGCTTCTCTAAAGATAATTTCTTTTCATCCTCATAATAAACATCAACTATAGAGAACACATTCATATCCTTAGGTTGCTTCATTGATTTGTATACATCAAAATGTACCACTTCATCATTCATTCGAAATAAAAGCTCATTTGCTTGCAAATCAATAAGCACACTTTCTGTTGCAAGGAAAGGTCGACCCAAGATTATGGGTACCTCAAAATCCACCTCGCAATCCAAAATAACAAAGTCTGCGGGAAAATAAAGGTAGAAACCTTCACTAATACATCATACAAGATACCAACAGGTCATTTTACCGACCTATCCGCCATTACAAGCCGCATGTTAGTTGGTGTAGGATCGCCCAACCCCAACTGTCTATAGATAGCTAGTGGCAACAAATCAATGCTAGCCCCTAGATCACATAAAGCCTTAGCAAAGTCTAAAGATCCAACTGTGCAAGGAATAGTGAAAGCACCCGGATCTGCCTTTTCTGTACCAAAGACCTCGTGGCAATGGCATTGCAATGATGAATATTATCTGCCAGTTCATAGCTCGCTGCCCTTTTCTTTGTCAAAAGGTCCTTCATGAATTTGGCGTACGCTGACATTTACTCCAGTACCTCCACCAAAGGCACATTTATAGTTAGTTGCTTCAGCATGGTCATGAATTTACTGAACCTGGTGTCATCAGCCTTCTTCTTCAGTCTCTGAGGAAAAGGTAGTGGTGGATTTGGAAGATTTTTCTCCACCTCTTCCTTTTTATTGTGCTTCCCATTATCAATCTTTTCAGACTGCTGGCATCTAGGTGTAGTATCATGAACGTTCTCATCCTGATTTTCAACTTCTACAAAATCATCACAATCTGCTTCAATAACATTCTCCTCTATACTATCAACCACGGGTTTGCCCTTGGATGGATTTTCCAACACCTTACCATTCCTGGTTGTAATAGCCAAACATGATCCATCTTTTCTTGGATTTTGGACAGTGTCACTCGGTAAAGTGCCAGCTTTTCTTTGATTGAATATCGCTGATAGTTGACTCATTTGTTGTTCCAGCTGTTTTATTGACGCGGAATACAAGTCAACCAATTGATTTATTGAGGACAAATCATTTTTTACCTCAGTTACTCCCGTGTTGGTTGCCTCCACTCCTTTCAACAGCTTAGCCATCATGTCCTCTATGGATATTTTTCCAGAGCTAGGTGCAGCAGCTTCACGATTTCCAGGAGGGACATACAAACCGCTCATGTCATTCTTGTTCTTCCAATTCCCTTGGTCTCGGTCCTTGTATTCAGATTTTTCATAATAGTTCCGACCTTGGTTTCCTTGGACATTGCCTCGGAAACCCCCCTGATTATTCAAGTAATTTGCTTCTTCCTCAGAATCGGAGTCATCTCTTTCCTGTGATACAACAGCCTTGACCTTTTCTGTCTTCCCTGATAATAAATGCTTAGTAAGAAGGTCCATCTGCGTTTTCATGTGAGCCATATCCTGGTCACGTTCCTCTTCTCTTCATCTCTGTTCTGCATTCATGCCAATAGATACAGTAGAGCTTGCTACCTCAGAATCCCTGGTATGCCAAGCTCTACTCTGCTTTGTCATATGATCCAACATATCACATGCCTCAATAAAAGTAAGGTCCATGAATGACCCACCTGCAGCATTATCTACCACTGGCTTAGTCACCGAGTTCAAAGCCCTATATAATATTTCCATCAAGTGGACATTGGTCATCTGATGATTTGGGCACCGCATAAGCTTCTTCTTGAACCTCTCCCATGTCTCGTGGAGAGCTTCAGTTGGAAGCTGTCTGAAATTGCTTATCTCATCTCTTAATTGTGCTCTCTTGGATGGCGGAAAGAATCTTTCTAGGAAAGCTTCTTTCAGTTGCCTCTAATTGGTAATAGAGTCAGGAGTTAGCCCGTTTAACCATAGAGTTGCCTCTCCAGATAGAGACAATGGAAATAAGCACAGTCGGATCGCATTCTGTCCAACCCCTGAATTGTCAAACGATTTACATGTTGAGATAAAATTAATCAGATGCATATTCGGATCGTCGCCTGCAAGTCCACCAAATAACCCTTTGAGTTGCAATAGCTGGATCATGGTGCTAGTGATATTGAACTTGGCTCCGGGTGTCAAGGGCGGAGAAATAATAGCCCTTGTGGCACCAGCCCCATCTAAGTCGTCATTATTATCATCAAAAGTAACTTGGACAGCTCGGCGTTCGGATCTCATTCTAGCTTGACGATCTCTATTGACATTCCTGTTCACTGGTGCAGCCACATCATTTACCCACCTCGGATTAAATAACTCATCATCACCCAGGTCCTCATCATCAAGATTTGGTACCCGACCTGGGTTATCAGCATTCTGTTGATTTACTTGCGCAGCTGCCAATGCAACTAATCTAGCCTGCTCCTGTTGAGTAGCTATCTTTTCAAGGTCACGTTGCACATCCATTCTGCCAATGAGATGTGGTTCAGGATTTATAGGTAATAATGGCTGGCCAGATCTTTGTGTATTTGGCATGCAATCCACTAAACCTGAACAAAACAAAAACAACAAACAAAAAGTAAAATTTGAGAATCTTTGACCAAATGGTCTATTAACTATCACAAACTTAGTTGACAACCGTATTCCCTGGCAACGGCGCCAAAATTTGATACGCCCAAATTACAAATCTCGTTAGAAAGTGCAAGCAGTCGCTGTCAAATATAGAACCCAACTGGGTTAGGTGTCGAATCCCACAGGGAATACTATGATCACTAAGTATTGCGATTATTATTAGACTGTTGGTCGAAGGTTCCAAGATACGGGGGTTTTTGGTTTAGGTGCACAATAATATTATCAGTGTAACGATGAGATGATATATGTAATAATATTTGATCACAGAGAATGACAACTTAGGGTTATGTCCACCTTGTAGCTCCTACTTCTCTATTAACTATGAGTAATACGGATTTTATACATGCATGCACTGATAGAGAGACGTATTCTAATTCTAAATCCAAGTGTTTTTCAACCATCAAGGATTTATTCACCTTAGTTCTCTCGAATCCAAAGTGTACAACCAATTGTACGAACTCTCCAAGAAGTTAATCCTGCTAGGGCATTAACGTGTAAAATAAAGGTTGGAAACCCTATTTTCTCGTCACACTCTCTTTTCCAAATAGTAACTTTTCTATCGAACAAGTTATTGCTATAATGGCGCATTCCCTATGTTTGCAACCATGAGAATTCAATCAAAACGAAGAGAGTAATGATATAAGTGGCGTGACACATCATAAATTCAAAAACCAATAGCAATAGAGAGTATACTACAAGGTTTCCATAACCCTAACAAATAAACTTAGCTACTCATGAATAAAATGGACATCAAACTAGAAATATTCATCATACCAAAACTTAGAATGATCTTGGTGATAAAGATGACTAGCGAAATTAAGAGAGAAACGTGTTTCTCTCCCTCTGTCCTCAAGCTAAGCCGCTTTTTCTTGTCTTGAAAATAATACAGAATGTGAATGATCCCTAAAAATTCAGCAATAAGGCTTTTAATAACATCCTTCTCTAATAAATTGCTACTACATCCTTAACTATTTAAAAATATTGAGTTTGCCCGGGAAAAAGTTCTCATGCATCACATTCAGTCCAAGAGCTGTTTTCCTTTTTATGTGAAGTTTTCCTTTGCTGTCCACAGGTCCCCAAAGTGCTGTAATTTTCGTCATTAGTACCTGAAAAGCATGCTAATCACATAGGTCAGCTCACTTAACTAAAAATAGACTAAAAGTGCAAGAATTATGTATTTTATCCTCAAAACTTAGCTAAAACATGGAAAGTTATGGTGCTTAGACGTATAAATACGCCGAACATCAATCTGGGACAAGGCCCCTAGTAGACCCCAAACAAAATTAATAACATAGTCTAGAATAAACAGGCCTTCTGGAATAAAGAAGGCTCACCACTGCACAATCTCTTCTCTCTGAAATCTCTAATGGTTAGCCGGACCTCTAGGTTGAGCCTCAGACCCTGAAAGGTAAGGGGTCAATACAATTGTACTGGTAAGCAGAGCAAATCCAAAATATTATTTTTTTATTCAACATATATGAGAGCAATTTAAAACAGTTCATAAATATATCATTTGGTAAGAATCACATGGGCATATTTACAAGATTCTATAAAATCATCTGAACTCTGTGACACTCTTTATTTTACTTCTGCGTTAGGTGGTATACCCTACAACTCTGAAATTCCACGGTCTATATGGAATCTTCCATTAACTCTATATCCAAGCCCCCAACCGAAGTTTTCCTCAAGGGTTGGAGTCTCTATCTCTACTATGCCACAGGGCAGTCGCCAGCGTACAATAATAATATACCCGTATCGGCAAAATATGGTTTTAGGCTAAGAGTTACTTGAACTCAAGCCTTCTTGGGTAACCACCTAACCCTCTTTAAGCCCATTTTCAACTCTTTAAAACATTTCATTCTCTTAAATCAAACTCTGAAAAACTCTAGCTCTATTATGACATACATTTATATGGTATCAATATACCATTGACTTGCAAGTTGCGTCTCTGAGCCATTAATAGCATATTAGAATCTTTGTTATAAGTTTTGGGACCACCATATCAATAAATTAATTCAAAGAACTCTTTCTTAAAACTCATGTAAACACATGCAAGAAACTCTCTTTTTACATATTTCAAATACACAAGGTGGTCATATCAAAGTTCTCGATCACATGCATTTTTTTCTCTTTAACACAAGAACGTAATTATATCAAGAAACTTCCTCTCACCATCTCTAAATCATGCCAAATACTATGATATTGAGAAAACTATTTTCAAATCATAAATCATGCATTTCAAACCATTCACAATAAGACCATAAACTTAAATTCATCACAAGAGAGGGATTTCATAATTTGTGCTCTCAGACAATCTTCAAATCTAAATTTTCATATATATACATATACGTATAAATCAACTCTAAGGGGAAAAGACCTAAAGGCCAACACAACAATGTCATTAAAACATTCATGATGCATAATTTAAAACATAGATTCCAAAACCCTTTTGTAATTTCGTGCTTGATGATCTTTAAATCATATTCAAGTGTTTCAACAAGCCCATATAGTTTTAGGATAAACCCCAGCTACCTTAGGTTGTTTAGGAGGAAGAGTGGATTTAGAATTTCACCTTAGTTCTTGAAACTATTGACTTGCAAGGATGAGCTCTTGATCTTAAAAGAAGAGGCTAGGGTTTTCAATTGATGCTAAGATAGTAATTTTTCATGAAAACCAACCTAAAGTGATGATAAGATGCTTTAATCTTATGTTTTGGGCGTATTGGGATAAGGGAAAATGACTCAATTGCCCTTAAAAATGCGGATTTTAAAAACTGAATCATCTGGGCTACGACGTGATAGGCGACGTGGCCAGTCAATGCCAATGATGCGATACCTGACGCATTGCGCCCTAATCGCACCAAGCCTCAGTACTTTTGCCTGGAAGTTCCTAGACAAAATTGACCAACGCAATGGGCAACGCGGCGCGCCAAGATCGTGTTGGTCCACTATTTTGGGATACCAAACATGGTCTAAGCGCGGCCCAAATAATCTGAAACTTGTCCGAGATGTATTATCGACTTACCCCATCGTGAATCAACTAAAAAAAGTTAACTATTAGAGGTCTGAAAGGTCGTAAAATAAGTCCTCAAATATTTGGAGCTCAAAATGAGACTAAGTCCTTTTGACACTTAGAAAAATTTTCAAGTTTTCAACTCTAGAATCATGTTACTAGGAAATAATACATGGAGAACTTTTACAGGGTGTTACATTCTCCCCTCCTTGGGATCATTCATCCCAGAATGATGACGTAGAACACAGACAAGCACGATTTCAAGTATACTAAAGGCATACAAAGAATAAGACAAAGATTGTACCTTTCGTTTCATCACCCACCAAATCAAAAAGGTTTGAGTATCTAGCCCGCATATCATCTTCTGATTCCCAAGTAGCTTCTTCAACTTTCTGATTTTTCCACAACACCTTAACCGAAACTATTTCCTTGCTCCTCAACTTCTGGACTTGACGCTCTAGAATAGCAACGGGTTCCTCCTCGTAAACCAATAAGTCGTTCACATTGATCTCCTCTACAGGAAACACTAAAGAATGATCTCCAATACACTTCTTCAGCATGAATATGTGAAATACGGGATGGAGAGAAGCCATACTTGTGGGCAATTCTAACTCATACGCAACCCCACCTATCCTTCTCAAAATCTAGTATGGCCCTATATATCAAGGACTCAACTTCCCTTTTTCCCAAATCGCATAACTCTCTTCATAGGAAAGACTTTGAGAAACACCCAATCACCAACCTCAAATTCTAACTCTCTTTTTCTAACATCAGCATAGGATTTCTGTCGACTCTGAGCTATTTTGAGTTGTTCTCTAATGATTTTCACTTTCTCCATTGCCTGATGAACAAAATTAGGCCCAAACAACCGTGTTTCACCCACTTCATACTAACCTATCAGTGACTTACATCTTCTCCCATACAATGCCTCAAAAGGAGCCATCTTAATACTGGCATGGTAGCTATTATTATACGTAACTCTATCAATGGCAAGTGATCAACCCAACTACCTTTGAAGTCGATCACACAGGCCCTTTACATATCCTCAAGGGCCTGAATGGTGTGCTCGGCTTGCCCATTTGTCTGAGGCTGGAAAGCCGTACTCAGGTTCATTTGAGTACCTAAAACCCTCTGAAAAGCTTTCCAAAACTGCAAAGAGAATTGCGTACCTTGATCAGATATGATGGATTCAGGTGCCCCATGAAAACAAACTATTTCCTCAATGTACATCTTGGCATAATCATCTCCCGAATAATTTGTCCTCACGGGCAAAAAGTGGGCTGACTTGGTCAACTGGTTTACAATTACCCGAATAGAATTGTACTAGTTTTGGGACCTAGGGAGTCCCGTAATAAAATCCATATTGATCATCTCCCACTTCCATAGAGGCAAGGCTATCTCCTAGGAAGTACCACCTGGCCTCAAATGTTCTACTTTAACTTGTTGGCAATTCAAACACTTGGAAACAAAGTCAGCCACATCACGTTTCATATTATTCCACCAATATATAGTTTTAAGATCATGGTACATTTTAGTAGAGCCTGAGTGAACAATATGCCTCGAAGTATGAGCTTTGTTAATGATCCTCTTTCGCAGACCATCCACATTTGGAACACACAGCCTACCTTGGTATCTCAAAGTTCCATCACCACCAATTTCAATAGACATCCCTTCTGTTTACCCACATCCTTCTTAATTTGCATCAAGATGGGATCTTCGGCCTGCTTCTCTTTAACTTCAACACAAAGGAAAGATTTAGCTACCTTATGAACAACTACTCCCCCATCATCGGAATCTAAATGTCGCACTTTTAGATTTGCAAGTCGGTGAATATCCTTCACCATTTCAAGGGCATCGGCTACCATATTCGTCTTTCCTGGATGATAGTGCAGGCTCATGTCATAATCTTTCAAAAGCTCCAACCAACGTCTCTACCTGAGATTCAATTCTTTCTGTGAGTAAATATACTGTAAACTCTTGTGGTCAGTAAATATATCAACATGTACTCTATAAAGATAGTGCAGCCATATCTAAAGTACAAATACCACAGCCACTAATTTCAAGTCATGCGTAGGGTAATTTCGCTCATGCACCTTCAACTGCCTAGATGCATAGCCACCACCTTACCGTGCTGCATAAAAACACACCCAAGTCCCACACGGGATGCATCACAGTACACAACAAAATCCTCTATACCTTTCGAAAGAGTCCAAACAGGAGCAGTTGTCAACTTGCCTTTCAACTTCTTAAAACTATTCTCACAGGAGTCAGACCACACAAACTTTACCTTTTTCTGTGTCAACTTACTAAGTGGAGCCACTATAGAGGAAAACTCTCTACAAAACTTCTGTAGTACCCTGCCAAACCCAAGAACCTCCGAATGTCGATTGGAGTTGTGGGTCTGGGATATTTTCTCACTGCCTCAACCTTTTGGGGATCAACTTTAATTCCCTCAGTAGACACAATATGCCCCAAGAAAGCAATAGCATAAAGCCAGAATTAACACTTGAAAAACTTTGCATACAACCTACGATCTTTGAGAGTCTGAAGGATGATTCAGAGGTAATTGGCATGGTCCTCTTCACTCTTAGAGTAAATCAAAATATCATCAATGAAAACTATGACAAACAGATCTAAAAACTGACGGAGCACCCTATTCATTAGGTCCATGAAAGCTGCAGGGGCGTTAGTCAACTCGAAAGACATGACTAAAAATTCATAGTGACCGTAACAGGTTCGAAAGGCTATTTGGGAATATCTGACTCTCTAACCTTCAACTGATGATATCCCAAACGAAGGTCTATCTTTTAAAAGCATCTAGCACCCTGAAGCTGGTTAAAAATATAATCAATTCTAGGAAGAGAATATTTGTTTGTAACAGTGACCTTATTTAACTGACGGTAGTCTATACACATACGGAAAGAACTATCTTTCTTATGCACGAATAGCACAGGTGCACCCCAAGGAGAAATACTAGGGTGAATAAAGCCTTTGTCAAATAAATCTGTCAGCTGCTCTTTCAACTCTACAGGAGCTATTCTACATGGCAAAATAGAAATAGGACGGGTGTCCGACAATAAATCAATACCAAAATCTATCTCCCTATCAGGTGGTACCCTTGGGAGATCTTCGGGAAAGACTTCTGGAAATTCATTTACCACAGGGACTGATTGGAGAAAAAGGCTCTCAATATTAAAATCTTTTACTCGAATCAGATGGTGCAGACAACCTCTGTAAATAAGCTTACGGGACCTAAGATAAGATATAAAGTTCCCTCTAATTGCTAAGGAATGCCTCTCCCACTCTATCACAGGATTATTCGGAAAGGAAAAAGTAACATTTCGGGTTCTACAGTCTAATGTGGCATAGCATGAATGGAGTCAGTCCATTCCTAAGATAGCATCAAAGTCAACCATCTCAAGCTCTATGAGATCTACCATAGTATCCTGATTATAAACAGACATAACACAATCTTTATACACCTTCCTAGCCACAATAGAATCACCCACCAGAGTGGAAACATAGAAAGGTTCTGCAATTACATCGGGCTCAAACCCAAAACCGACGGCCACATATGGGGTCACATAAGACAAGGTAGATCCGAGATCAAGTAACATATATACATCACGAGAGAAAATTTGTAACGTACCCATGACCACATCTGGTGAGGCTTCATCCTCCTGTTAGTTTGACAGAGTATACAACTGGTCGCGACCACTTTCGATAGCTGAAATAACGCCCTTGGGCGGCGGTGGCGAAGCGAAGGAATTAGCCTGAGACTTAGCTCCTCAAACAGTACCTCTCACCGTCGGGCAATCCCTTCGGATATATGGCCTGGCTGGCCGGACAAATAACATACCATGGCACCAAACTGACATCTTTCTGGATGATTCCTCCTACATCTTCCACAGTGCGGGTATAATCGAGGAGTATGAGCTATACTCCCCTGAGACTGCGTACCCTGCACTCTCAGTCCATGAATAAACTGATAATTTTGGAATCGTTGATCAGCTGGAGGTCTGGGCACTGGAGCAGTGGTTGCGGACTGAGCATTTCCTAATTCTTTTTCTTTATCCACCCGTTCCCCCAATTACCATGTTGTTGACTATAATTCCGGTTTGCTGGCCTGGCCCTCTTGGCTTGCTCATCCTTTTCCCTTGTCTCAGCCACCTTCTTCTTCTGATCTTCTACCTACTGTATGTGTACTGACAGTATGGAAAAGTCCATATCCTTATTCAGTATTGCCTCCTTGAATTCTAGCACCAAGTCATCAGAAAGATCAGATGCAAATTTTCTCATTCGGACTCTCATTTTTCCTGCCAACTCTGGACCATAACGGGCTAGTTGGTTGAACCTCAGAGTGTACTCCTTGACACTTATTTTTCCTTGCTTTAGGTTTATGAATTCTTCAGCTTTGGCCTCCCTCAACCCCTGAGGAAAGAATCGATCTAAGAAGGCTTCCACAAACTCACCCCACACTGAAGGCTCGACATTTGCACCCTTCGAATCTTCCCACTCATTATACCATTGGTTTGCCATATCCTTCAGTTGATACACTGTTAACTCCACACTTTCGACTTCATTCACGTGCATAACTCAGAAAATCTTTTCCAACTCATCTTTACGTAAAAGTCTAAAGTTTGTTCAATAATTTCAACAATAATAATAATTCAACAGTATCTTGTCTCCGTTGATTTTGTCGTATCTGCTATATCTTCATTATTGCTTCTTATCTTATCTTTCCAGTTGGCATCTTGTCTTCCTTTATTCTAGATGTACTTCTGGAATTACCATTGTTGTAAAAATTTTATTCTTGCTCCTAACGTATCTACTATTTTTGCTTCTTCCCAACTTTTTATTATTTTTGAACTAAATGGCTCAGGTAATTTAGTAAAATATAATTTTCTTATTTCTTTACTTTCTTCTATACTATATGCTCCTTTGTAATAATATTCTTTAAATGCGCAAGTATATTCATCTATATAACACATATTACATATTGCTAATTTTAACATTAAATTTCTATTTGTATCTTTTTCTTTATCTTGTTCTTCTTCCATTGTTGTCGTACTACCAAATTCATCTTTTATAGCTGTTTCATATTTTTTTAATGATTCTATAGGTGTTAGTTTAGTTATTGTTGATAATGTTCCTTCTATAGGTTTATTAGTTCTTAATACTTTCTTGCTATTTTCGGTTAAATTTGAAAACCATAGTTTTACTGATCCTATTAGTGTTCTTTCTATATATTCTGGTGCATCTATTATATTTATATTATTATCTAATAATTGTTTTGTCATATATCCTATCCATAATTGTATTGTTTTTTCTGTATCTATTACACAGTCTAGGTCTAAAAAGTTATAATTTTTATTAATTATTTGTTTTGGTGTCCATTTGTCATATTCATTATATTTTTTAAACTTATTCTTATAATATATAGGTTTTCTTATTTCTGTTGTTTTAGGTATTATATTTTCATCTTCTTTTTTATCAAGAGTATTTATTTCTGTGTAGGTACTTTCTAAGTTTTCCTCATTAATTTCTTTTTGTTTTTCATTAATTTCTAAATTTTTTGTATTTGTCAATATTTCTGTATATGTTTCACTATCTTCGGAATCATAATTATCTGTCTGTCTCTTCAATATCTATATTATTTATTTCTAATTCTTTGTTTTTTATTTCCAATTTTTCCTTAAATTGATTTATCTCGTTCAGTAATTTTTGTTCTCTACCTTTTTCTTCCTTTTCTTTTTGTCTTTGTTCATACAGCTCTTTTAACATTTGTAATTCTTTTTCTAATTCAGCAATCCTACTATTTTTAGTTTCTTCTATTTTTCGTATTTCTTCCGTAATTTGTTGTTTTATTTTTTCTATTTCCTTTTTCCTATCTATCTCTTCATTTTCTTTTTCTATTCTTACCATTGTTGTTAATTTATCTTCTAATTTTAATTCTTCTTTTTCTAACATTAGATATAAATGTTCACCTGTTTTCTTATATCTTCTTCCTAGATTAGAAAATACTATTTTTATTTTTGATCCTTCGTGGTTTTCATATATTTTTTCATCTATTATAAATTCTTCTTTGTTCATTTTATTGTGAATAGTTCATGTTGATATATATATTCTAAACTATCTATTTGTGATTCTAATTTTGATATTTCATATTTTTGTGTATCTATTGAGTTTTTACTAACTCCGGCAAATATATTATAATGTAGTCTTTTTATTCTTATTTTTAATTCTTTACGTTTTTCAGAAATAATTTTTTTTAGTTCTTTGTATTGTTGTACTTTATTCATTTTAAATTATATTTATAATATCTTAGCGGATATCTAAATCTAATTTTATCATAATTAGGTGGTATGTGTTTCATTCTTCTGGATTTTAAATGGATTATTAATTTTGATTCAATACTAGATATTAATGTAATTAAGTAGGCTAATCTTTGTGGGTTTTCTTTTATTTTATTTAGACTTATATATTCTGAATAATTACTAATTAAAGATTCTTTAATTTTTCTAAAAGCTTCTCTATTTTTAAATGGTCTTCGCATAATTAATTTAATAATTAGGTAAATCTAATAATTCTAACATAAATTCTAATAACTCTAAATTCTAATAACTCTAACATATATCTCACTTCCGTATTTTTTGAATTACTGGGCTTTGATACCAATTGTAGGGGGGTGCGGATATTTAATAGTTTAAATAGATTTAATGGGTTTCTAGTGAATCTATTTTTATTTGTGCGTGGATATTCCTTAAATTTTGTTTCAATATCTTTTAATGATTTACTTTTTTCGTAAGATATATTCATTAATTTGTTTATTATTTTATCCTGTAGTAATTGCAGAGTTACAAATTTCTGTATAATAATTTATCCTATCTGTACTGTAATATATATCTGATTCTAGATTTTCAATGTTATTTATTATCTTGTGTTGTTCTTCTCGTAGTGAGTTTTTTAAATTATATAAACTATCACATGTACTTTTATCTAAATTTTCTAAGGTTTTTTCTATCCATATTAATTTTTCTTTTAGATTTTCCATTATTTTTCTAATTTGGTTTCTATAATTAATTTCATTATTTAGATTTTCTTGATTTTCTCTAGTTTTTCTAATGTATTCTAACATCTCTTAATCTGAATAATATCCTTCTGGGTAAATTTCTTCGTATAACTGTTCTAGCCAATTTGTAATTTCAATTTCGTAGTCTATCACTTTTTCTAATATTATTTTCTTAATATCTATAATTTCTATATTTTTAAGTATATATAAGATTAAAACTTTAAGATAATCTAAATGATCTATCTTTAAAATTGGTTTTATTATAATATTTTGTAGTTGTTTGTTTTAGCCTTAATAGTTCTTGCATATTTTTATTAAGAAATTCTATGTATTTTTTATATCTTTATTTTTCATGTATTTGTCTATATTTATTTTTATCTGTTTTTCTAGTAACTGTATGTTTTTCATATCTTTTTCTAAATTTTCTATGTAATTTGTCATGATAAGTATTTGTAAGAGTAATTAGGTAGATATGGTATATAATTTACTCTAGTCATGTAATATTTACCAAAGGCTTTTTCTAATATGATTTTTCTTATATCTGCTACTTTTATATCTCTAAGTGCATACAAAATAAGTATTTTAAATTTATCTACCATCACATCAGATAAATAATTATTCATTTTCATAAAATTGTTTTTTTCAAAATATTCCCTTCAACCATGCACATAACAAAATATGGTCATCTTAGCTTACTATATACTAGATTATTCTTAAATAATATGTTCTTCAGTCACTATTAACATGGTAATCCGGATACTTTTTCCCTTAAACAGCGCCTCTACTCTGGTTACTCCCCGCCGTGGCTTCTTGCCTCATTGGTTTCACCTTTAGGATGGCATAGTCCTTAGGGATCTTTCTCCGTTTCCTCTTTGTTAATAAACTTCTTAACATATTATTCTTCGAATAATTCTACTATAAAGTAACTAATATGAATTTATTTTATCATATCATGATTGTTGGGAATTATGAATTTAGCTATTTATAATCATAAATAAATATACCTGTTCGGGTAGTTTTGATATCTCTGAAGTTTGTTCCTCCATAGCTTTTTCCATTGAAATATGTTTATTTAATTAACTGAGTAAAGTATTTATTGTGGAATGGAGAGAATGTTTGCTTCAACGCATGAAGGCTTGCCTTTGCAATGCCTTCGGCTTTCTTTATTTATAGAACGAAAAGTAACTTTACAATCCAATCTAACTTTACATGTTTTTTAAAATGTAAAACTTAAAAGTCAAAAAGGGAGGCTAGGCTACTAACTAGCCTACTAGCCTTTGATCGCATTTACGGTACCACAAGAATTTTATGAATGGAACGTATTACCATTTGGATATAAAAATGCATCAGGTAGATATTAACATTTTATGGATAATTATTTTAAACAATTATCTAATTGTATAGTATACATAGATGATATATTATTATATACAAAAACCAAAGAAGAACATTTAAAATTATTAGAGCAGTTTACAGATATAATAGAAAAATCGGAAATAAGTCTAAGCAAAAAGAAAGCTGAAATTATGAAAAACCAGATAGAATTTTTAGGAATACAAATAGATAAAAGTGGAGTAAAAATGCAACAACATATAGTACAAAAAATAATAAATTCGAAAGAAGAATTAGATACAAAGAAGAAATTACAATCATTTTTAGGATTAGTAAACCAAGTAAGAGAATATATTCCAAAATTAGCAGAAACTTTAAAACCACTACAGAAAAAATTAAAAAAGGATGTAGAATATAACTATAATGAAGAAGATAAAAAACAAGTTCAAAAAATAAAATTACTTTGTAAAGAATTACCAAAATTACAATTTCCAGATGAAAATAGAAAATTTATATATATAATAGAAGCAGATGCTAGTGAATATAGTTACGGAGGAGTACTTAAATATCGATATGAAGCAAAAAAAATAGAACACCATTGTGGATACTACTCAGGTACGTTCAATAAGACAGAAGTAAAATGGGAAATAAATAGGAAAGAATTATGTTCATTATATAAATGTTTATTAGCATTTGAGCCATATATTGTATATAAAAAATTTATTGTACGAACAGATAATACACAGGTACGCTGGTGGTTAACAAAGAAAATACAAAATTCAGTTACAACAAAAGAGATTCGGAGACTAGTTTTGAATATATTAAATTTCACATTTACAATTGAAGTGATCAGTACTAACAAAAATGTTATTGCAGATTACATACCAAGACAAAGCTACACAGACTGAAATAATAGAAGAAGATACTCTAGAAAAAATACTTAACACCCCAACTACGCTTTCAATAAAAGTGGACAGTATGGGTAATGAGATAGAAAAGCTAAAAACTAATGAAGATAAACTGAAGTCTATAGCTACAAATTAGCTAACTCAGCAGTGTGCAGAGTTATGTCGATCGGAAGACATTAAAGTTCCAGAGCTAGAAGGAGACGTTGGGACACTCCATAAAACCCATAACATTTATCAATCTACTTCTGCAGGTACAAGCAAAGGAGTTAATCGACCAAGATACCAGAATGTAAATATGGATAAAATATTTGAAAAACCATTTACACCAAAAACACAAAAAGACCACTTGTTCATACCCCCACAAGTTAACACATACCGAGATAGCCTAAACCAAGATAAAAAAGTTTACAACTACACCGCCCAGAAATACATAGAAAATATATACAGAGTACAAACCTTTCTAAACCATAACCCCAGAGCTACAAACATCAAAGAACCAAACACCAACTATATAACCCAAAAATTACAAGGATATAACAAACTAATTGCACTACCCAAAACTAACCCAAGCCTAGTAAAAACTTGTTTTGACTATGGACTACTAAACACCATATATACCCAAGACGGAGAAGAATTAACAGCTATGGAAGAATTATACAAGATATTCACCACCTACAAAAGGATAACGAAAGGAAATTTATTTTATATAAAGTGTTATACTGCACCGGCAGAGATACTATATGATGAAATAAAACTAGTTATACAAGTTGTAAAGATAGGACTAACCAGAGACATGATCATACCAGAAGATATTACACAGCAACCGGAGATACCCAGAATTGAGATACCGGACTTCTACGCAAACAAACGACTTATTGGACTAGCTACGATTATTCAAGAACTAGCAAATAATTATACTAATGGAAACCCAATATGGAGCTATTATTCGAGAGATCATCAAATGATTTACTCTAATTCAAAAGAGCTACGTCAAGCAGATATGGAGGATGTCAGACAATGGATAATGACATTACTCAACCCAGAAAAATAATCTACCGCAAGAGCAATTAAAAAAGAATTTATTTCAGACGGACTACTAACAAGATATTGTAAAATAATTGGACACTTATTTTTAATATCTTATTTGGTATTGGATAATTATATGTTATAGTTTTTGCATTTAAATTTCTATAATCAATTACCATCCTACTAAGCAATTATATCTACATAAATTAGCTTCTGCTCCTGTATCTATCATAGGCGTATAATATCTACTGTAATATCCTTCTACTACTATCTTCATTAATACATATATCTTCATTTCATGTTAAGGCTCTTTTTAAGAATAACTTTTCTTTGTTATATGTTAAGGTTAATTGTGTATGTTCTATATTGTATGGTTTTACTTGTTCTAACCATTTTATTCCTAATATTATATCTGCTTTTTGCATTTCTTCCTTTACTTCGAATTCTATTTTTATTTTTCTAACTCCTATTATTATTTCTTTTTCTGTAATATTTTTATTATTTATTAAACTTCTTGGTAGGTCTGGGCACATATCATTATCAGTCTTTATTTCTTCATTTTTTACTAGATATTTTGCTATATAATTTTCTTCTTGTCCTGTATTCAAAAGTATTAGTTATTCTTTTTCATTTATTTTTCCTGTTATGTAATATTGGTTTAAATTACTAATTGAATTTGTTTCATAACTTGTTCTTTTTTATGAGCTTGATGATTCTGGTTTTTCATTAGCTATTCTTTTCGTTGTACTTATTCTATCATTTACTATTTCTAAATTTTCTTCTGTATCTATGTCTCTATAGCTATAATCATTATAATCTATTGTTTTTACAATTTGTTCGAATGGGCTTTCTATTCGTATTTTGTTAATCTTATTTTTTCCTGTTATTTTATGTTTTGTTGTTAATACATATAGATTTTTACATCTTGCTGTAAATATTTTACTTCCTGGGGTTAATTCTATTCCTGATATTTTCCAATATAATACGAGTGATTTATCTATATTTCTATCTGTTACTGCTACTGAATAATTTGCACTTATTATAAATTTAAATTTTTGATATATTAGATTTCCTTTTACGGCAGTTATTATGCTTTTTTCTATAGGTTTTATAATTCTATCATCTGCTAAATATAATTCTATGGGTGTATCTATTCCTTCTCTAAAACATGCTTTTATTAATATCTCTGTACCTCCAAGGTGTACATATTTTATTGGATCTCCTTTACTTTTTATTTCATTTATTTCTTTATTAATTATTCATTTTGTTACTAGTGGTATACTAGCTTTGCCTTTTGCATATCTGCAGTCTATTAAATGTTCTTTTTGGCATACTACATAATATTCATCCTTTTTTCTAGTAAAAATATTTTTTATTGTTGGTAATTTAAATATTTTCTCTACACTTAAATCTAATTCTTTTCCTTTTATTTCATCAAATATGTTACTGTCAAATATTATTTTTTGTTCTGTTCCTTCGTCATTTAAATATTCTTCCTTTGTTATTATTTTTATATCTTCTTCAGTCATTTGATTCATCTATTTCACTATCTATTTCATTATCTGTTTCGTTTTCTGAAATTTCATATATACTATCCTCACTTTCTAATTCATAATCTATATAATCTATCTGCATATATTCTGTATTATCTATTTTTATTTCTGATATTTGTTTATTCTTTGGATTTTTAGGTAATTTACAATCTCTAGCTAAATGTCCTAACTTTCCACAATTATAACAAGTACATTCTTTTATAGATTTCTTCTTTTTATATGGTCTTTTGTATTTATAATTTTTTACATAATATCTTTTTCTCGGTTTCTTATATTTATATTTTGATTTTTTATATTTTTTATATTTCTTATGTCTTTTTCTTTTCTTATAATATCTTTCTTCACATCCAAATTGGGTATAACGGATTGGGATGGAAATTATTTTAGGTAAGAAAGAGTTTTGGGATGGTCTTTGTTAGATTTTAAAGGCTGAATTTAATTAAAGAAATTATCCCAATCGGATAAATGGATTCATTTAATTCTCCTCGATTCATTTCACTTGACTAATTCATCGATGCTTATTTGTTCTAATTAATTTTTTTCAAAAGTGTACATATACATATATGTGTGTGTATATATATACATAATAAAAAAAATGGAGAAAATTTGCAGAAAATAATACAGCAAGTATTACATTAATACGCTGACATATATTTATTTATTCATGATAATTTAAAATTTATTTATTTATTATTTTCGAACGAATTTATAAGATGCAAAGATAAGAAAATATTATTTTTCAAACTATTAATGTAAAAAAATAAGAAAAATATATTGAAAAAATATTCAAGAATCCTAAGCATCAAGAAATTAATTTTATGAAAAGGAGAGCCAAAATTGGGTGTCAACAGTTATATTGTTAATGGATATATATTTCATGTAGAAGATTATGATAAAAAGTTAAGAACTCAAAATTGTGGTGTTGTTGTAGTTGATGATAATGGCACTCCTCGTGAGAACGTTGATTACTATGGAGTTTTAACAGAGGTTATTGAGTTACAATTTGTACCGTATAGAAGAGTTATCTTATTTCGATGTAATTGGTTTGATGTATATGATGAAATAAAAGGAGTCAAAAACTATGAGTATGACTTTGTGAGTGTTAATCCGGATAGATTTTTGAAAACAAATCAACTATTTGTTTTAGCGGACCAAGCCTCACAAGTGTTTTATGTTAATGATAATTCCAACAAAGATTGGCAAGTAGTGAGGAAGACTCAACCTCGTGATTCCTATGAGATATTGAAAAAAATGGATGATGATATTAAAATGGATGATGATATTTTAGAGTTAGGAAGTCCATCACAAAAAAAAAAGAACTAATGAGGTAATGTTTTGGTTATTTAAAATAATAATTACATTGTTAGACATTCTTATGACATGATGATTTCCTGTATTACTACATTGTCACACATTTTTTTCTTATTCTTTTTTGCACTCTTGGTTGTTTTACAAGTTCAAGATGAAATGATTGAAGACTTAAAATGAGGTCGGATCAACTGTGAAGAGTACTGTCATGTATACATTTGGCGTGCCTGGTGCTATAGGAAAAGGACGAGGACGATGGCTTAGATCTTTAGCTGAGAAAGAGAATATGTCAACTAAGAGGTTATTTCGTCAATCTAGTAATGTTGTTAAGCAATACCTCCAAGATTTGGAAACAAGTAAGGTATTTTATATACTGAATGAAATCAGGTTGCTATTCATATTCTAGGTTATAAACTAAAGATGTCTTCAACGATCACACGTGTGGTAAAGTTAGGTACCATATATTTATATGAATTTAAATGCTAAAGTATAGAATGTAATTTATTTTTCTAGGTTTTATAGGGACGGGTAGAGGACAATGGTTTGAATACTCCACCATGTCTGCTAGTCAAGGAATGGAAACCATTGGTAAGAATTCCATGCTTATTGAGAAAGAGTACGAGGAAACTAATACTCCATATCCTACATCTACTAATCAAATAAAGAAATACACCTGTGAATTTGAAACAAGTTTTTTGTTCGAATATGTTTTGTTTTTTCAAATCTACTATGTATTTGATGAACTTTTGCTATAAGAAAGGGACTAGAAAAAACACCTAGACCTTTGAGCTCCTCTTTGGGGGTTTCTGAAAAAAAAGTGAAATATTTCAGCAAGAGCACCTCCAATGCTAACCAACATGTGAGAACTCCATCCATTGATTCTTGAGAAAGAGGATATGCAAATCAATATTTCATTGCTTCCATCTGTTGATCAAATCATGTAACACTCTCAAAATATTGAAAAAATGTATATTTTGAATTCATATATTATTAATTTGTTGAACTAAATTTAATTATTATAGTTTTTACCAAATTGTACAACTGTGGGTTCATCTAATCTTGAAAAGGTAAAAAGAGTTTGTGGTAGCAATAAGTGCAAAGAAGTTGCTGCACTTGAAATCAAAGAAAAGTTGAAATTAACCTTTTACAATAATCGAACGGTTGAAAAAAATGACAAATTATTTTTGAGGCATTTGAAAAAATTATTTGCGATCATAATATATGTCCGCTGTGAATATTATTATGGAGTGATATTAGCCAAGAAAAATTTGAATCACATGTAGACAGCTGTTGAGGTAATTAACATATCTACATCTGATTCAAATTTCTTTATTTACTATAAAAGCTCTGCTTATTTTTATAAAATCTGAGTTCACCATGTTGTTTATGTTCTAGTCCTTTCTTGGTAAAAAAATTTGATAGTATTTGCAATGCATTAACTTATCCCATATTTTGATTATTGTAGGATAAATTTGAGGGTGTTGAACTGAGTGATCATCGAGAATATATTTTGAGATGGATGAATGAGTTATGAAACAAATGGAGAGGATACTTATATGTAAAATATATGAAGAATAAATCATTTCAACAAGCTCTGAAGAATAAAACAAATAGAATAGACAAGAAAGAATGGAAGTGGTTAGTAAAGGAACATTTTTCTTCTAAAATTTTTCAGGTATACCTACCTATTTAATAATCTATTTTTTCAAAGCATATGTAGCTTTGTTTCCTTTCCTTAAAAAAATTCTGGTATCGAGTATGTGACAGACATTGCATATGTTTAAACAAGAGAAGGAGCTTTAGCCATTTCCAATAGCCATCTTATTTGTTTTATAATTTTATTTGGATTATTAAAAGTTAGCTTATTATTTTACAAATATAGGCGAGAAGAACCAGGAATGTAGCAAATCGAGTTGACGATGCTTCATCACATGGGTAGTAATCCTATCGAGATATTATTTTTGAAAAGGTATTATCATAATGTTATTTCCCTAAAAAAATATTTATGAGGTGTTATTTGACATGTTTGTCTTTGATGCAAATGGGACCGGGATTGGATGACAATCCACCAGATCTGGAGACAATTTTCTATGAGAGCCGAAAGAAAGATAACAAGCTTGTTGAACCTGAAGCAATTGAAAAACACGTATTTGGTAAATTTAATGTATATTAATGTAATGACCCTTGGTCACTTTCTATATTTATGCTTATTTCCACCGTTTGAACTTTTTCATTACTGCCCCAAGTCATTTATGACTCGCTGGGACCGATGATTCGATCACCGGACAGTTTGTTTGATTTTTAGAACCAATCCTCTGTTTAGAAGTCTTCGTTGGTTTCAAATGGCCACCGGGCAAAAACTTCAGCGAAACAACCTCAACTTGAAATCGAATTCTCCATTGCATTCAAAATGTTTATTTTAGGCTAGGGAGACCCTTGGTTCAGGTCCCAAGACTTCTGAACTTATTTTGGACTATTGAGCGGGCTTTATTAAAAATAAAACTGTAGGTGTGGGCCCCACTTTTTACCGAAGTTTTGATGATCCCAATAGATTTGAAATGTGGTTTACACTCAAATTTCACTATTGGATCATGTTATTTTAGTTTCGAATGAGTTTCGAGGGTAAAAAATAAGTTTTTGACTTTACTGTCACGGGGATACCACATCTCTTCGCCGAGGGGCTCTATAAATAGACCCAATATTGCGAATTCGGAAATTTTTTCTTCATCCTTGAGAGCCTAAAATCCTAAATGGGTATAATAATTCAAAATTATTTTTCTTTTGGGTGTCTAGGGTGCTTGGTAAACATCTTTTATCATGATTATCACCCGGATTAAGGTAAGATTTCATCACTTTATTGGTGTATTTCATACCAGAACCTCAATTTAGATTAGGGCTTAATTTAGCCCCAAATTTAATTTGTTTGCACCCATTAATTGAGGGCTATGATTCCTTGGTGATGTATGAGCATTGGGTTGACCTCGAAAATGTAATTTTTGTACATGAGACCCATTTGGAGTTTTTGATGTCGTTTTTAGACCCAAAACACAATAGTGCAATATGGGTATCGTTAGACTCATATTGATGAGTAGATTATATTTTTGATAACATGATGACATTTTGGGGATTGTGAAGTGAAGACGAGCATATGGTGCATGATGTGAGGTTTTGCGGTTCGACCTTGAGGTAGGCTTCTACCTACTCTTCTTCAAAGATGATGTGTGTTATGTATGCCATGTGAATATGAATGTTAGGCTTGATTATGAATAAATAACCAAGTATTAATTATTAACGTTTGGGAAATTGGAATAGGGTTTTAGACCCATAAGGTAGTATATTTATGCCCCTTTTAGAATCCTATTGCCTTCTCCGTAAATTGAATTAGTTTGTAGTATGGAAATATTATAATGATAGGTTTGGGATGTGGTTTAAGTGTTGGAATCATGATTAGTGTGATTGACCTTAGTTGGGCTAGTCTAGTGATCTTGAAACCGTATCTTAGAGTAGGATTGACATAATTGCCCATGTTTCTAGACGAATTTCCTATTTAGTATTGGTTATATCTTACTTGACATCTAGAAGTTAAACTAGATACCTTAGCCTAGTTTTGGGCGTAGTTTACCTAAATATGGAGATTGAGGATTAGAAGTGGGATCATCCAGCCTACTTAGGCCAAGACTTGTGTTAGCCCTTGTGGGCTTTGTTGAGGATAGCAGACCTACTTAAGACTAATGAGCCTTATTTATGATATTTACTTGGTAAATTGATAAATTGGGATGATTTTCACTGGATTATGATTAATGGACTAAAGAGAAGTTAATATCCCTTAGATGTGATATTAGGCCTTTAGAGATGTTATTTCCTCTTAATTATGATATTTGGTCCATAGAGATGCATTTCTCTCTTAATTATGATATTTGGCCCATAGAGATGCATTTTTCTCTTAATTATGATATTTGGCCCATAGAGTTGTATTTTCCTCTTAGTTATGATATTAGTCCCATAGAGATGCATTTTCCTTTTAGTTATGATATTTGGCCCATAGATATGCATTTCCCTCTTAATTATGATATTTGACCCATAGAGATGCATTTTTCTCTTAATTATGATATTTGGCCCAGAGAGATACATTTTTCTCTTAGTTATGATATTAGACCCATAGAGATGCATTTTCCTCTTAGTTATGGTATTTAGCTCATAGATATGCATTTTCCTCTTAGTTATGATATTTGGCCCATAGAGATGCATTTTTCTCTTAATTATGATATTTGGCCCATAAAGATGCATTTTCTCTTAGTTATGATATTTGGCCCATAGAGGTGCATTTTCCTCTTAGTTATGATATTTGTCTCATAGAGATGCATTTTCCTCTTAGTTATGATATTAGGTCTATCGAGATGATTTTCCTCTTAGTTATGATTATTGGGCTTATAAAGATGATTTTCCTCTTGGTCATGATGTATGACCTACAAATATGAGATATCTAATAGAGCTGATATGCTTATTGATATTATGCCTCCTAGATGTGAGATGCCTTCTATATGTGAGATGATTATAGATATGCTACGACTTATAAATATGATTATTGATATGAGTTCTGGATATGTATATGGTCCTAAGGCCGTGATTATGATCTTGTGATTATTTTGGATATATTATTAGGCCAAAGGTCGTGTTATAATGATGATTAGATATCCTAGAAGTATTTATCATTATAAAGGATGTAATTAAAGTTTATGAGTATGCATATATCTGTTTGTATACATATCTCTCTGGTATGAGATGGAGGAAGATGCAATATGTTGCTTACGACTTTATTGATTGAATACTAGTGATGGCATGCATAGATTTGGTACATTCATGACTAGTATATTGGCGACTTTGTGATTCTAGATGAAATATAATCTTATGATTGTTCTGCTTAATTAAGGGTTAAGCTTTGTGGTAGTTAATTGTCTTTTAGGAGACTATAGCACTTGGTGGCTAGGAATCAAATATATTAGTTAATGAGTCTTGCTTAGTTGAAATACGGTAGCTATCGATAGTTGATGCGTGGATAATGATGATTTTGGGTTTAGTGTAGGTAAAGATTAGTGATGTTGATGACTAAGTTTATAATGTCTATTAGTTGTCAAATGAAGGGTTGTGTATTAATGAGGCTAGATAATAAGTGATGTTGATAATAAAGAGGTGTCTAGTTAATAACATAGAATATTTGATAAATGGTTGATTAATGAAAAATTAAACAAAGATTAGTTGGTTAACGATGGTTAGTTAATGAATGGTGCTAGTTAATAAAAAATAGTTAGGTGATAAGTATGATAAGTGGTTATGTGTTGTTTAATAATGGTTAACGGATATATGATGATTAGTTCATAATTTGAAATAATGGATAAATGACTATTATGGTGTAGTGATGAACCTTGACTAGATGTTAGATGTTGCCTATTTAATAAACAATGGCTAGTTGCTATCCCCTAAATAAGGATAATGTTTCGACAAATAACAAAAGGTCACGTGATGACGAATGAACTAGTGGTTTCATTTCAAATAGCGTTGATTAGCTAATGACGAGTAGTTGGAAAGTAATGTCTAGATAGATACTTTATAGTGATACGATTATGTTCATGAGCATATTATTATATGTTATTCCATAATGGTTATTGTGATGATATTGATAATCGAAAAGGCCGGAGGATACTAATGTGATGATATTGATACCTAGCAAGGCCGGAGGATAGTATTGTGATGATATTGATATTCGAAAAGGCTAGAGGTACTATTGTGATAATATCGATATCCAGCAAAGCCAGAGGATGCTATTGTGATGATATTGATACCCGACTGGGCCGGAGGATATTATGAAAATACATTAATACTCGGCAAGGCCAGAGGTTGATTACGATAATGATGGTCATGAGGATGGAAATTATACTGAGTTGTGATATTGCTTGTGTACCTTGCATTCATTCCTGCATGCTCATCGCCTATCACCAGTATGCACCTATATCTATCATCCAGTATGGGATGGTTGCATAGATATGGGTGAAGAATATACCTTGTGTTTTTGTGTATTGATTGAAACTTTCGAGTTTGAGGCGGTGGGGGTACGCATAGGCTCGGCTAGGTATTTGGTTGTACGAAGTATCCAGTTATTCGTGTTGTTATTAATATTGTTATTATTATTATTTTGATCATTATTATGGCTAGCTTATGAAATATTGGTCATTGATCCGGTATCGAGAATTGATGTATGTCTTTGACCTCTTCTATCTTATGATGGTATTATTGTGCACAATTATATTATGTTTAGCCATATGGATTGGATACACTGAGTATGATAGTATGTAATCCAGGGGGTGTCATGATGAGGTCTTAGAATGAGGATATGATAATCTAGACTACTTTTTGAGATGACCTCATATTTATGTGCATGTATATATATATCTAGCTATATGAAGCTATGGCACTACATATATCCCTTCCTTTGCTTTTTCATATTGTATATTCATTTCTTGACCTTGTATATTGCTATATATCTTTCTTTCACTCTTCATATATTGGCCTAGGGTATACGGTATAGTATTGATGTCTGAGGAATGTGGGTGAAATAAGATAGTTCACCTTGATACTTCCTTAGTCTTGTTATGTTTGACTGTTGGACGTAAACATGATAGTTGTCCCTTACTATTCTTATTGCCTTGTTATATAAGCTGTAGACTCTTGGGTGTAGTTTTCATTTTGTTTATATATTGTATATATTTGCTTCATCTTTGGAGCTCAATTGGCAGTTGCCTACTGAGTGCCATTCGTTTGGTACTCATACTATACTTCAGCAGCCTGCAGATCATAGTATGGGTTATCGTCATTGATTGTGCATCATGCGGAGTAGACATGGTTCAGAGACTTGGAGTGAACTCCTGACGTTCGAAGTATTACTCATCTCTTTCTTTATATTAGACTAGTCTCTACATTAAATGCAGAGATAAGTTGTATCAGTGTATTCATTTGTACTTCACTTTGAAATCTTATTATTGTAGAAGCTCTTGTACTGATACCACCAAGTTTTGGGATTTCATTATGTATTTGATTCTCTTATCTCATATGTTTTGCATTTCCTTCTATATATAATTGGGTAGTCCGTTACTAGCCATTTTGGACCACGGGTTTGCTCGCCTACTGGTGGGTTATAGTAGGTGCCATCATGATCTGAGAAATCGGTTCATAACAATTAATTACTTCTATTATATTGAATACTGATAGAAAATATTTCTTTTTATATTTTGCAGGCTCAAATAGAAGTAATAGTGAATGCAGAGTCATCTTTATCTAGCATAGAGATTGTTGAAAAGTGTTTTGGACCTCAAAATCGTAGCCATATAGTTGCCTTTTGGGGGTGGAGTCAAGGCGAGAGACTTAAAAGGTGGCACTTCCTCCAAGGCCGAATTATTATCCACAGTACGTTCTACTCAAGAGGAAAACAAATACTTGAATGAGGAAAACAAATCCTTGAATGATCGTTTGTCAACCTTAGAAGATGAGATGAAAGAAATAAGGAAAATAAAAGAATTCTTTGTTGCTCAACAAGTCAGGGCTACAACATTGCCAATTTCAACTAAATGACCACTGCCTTATGCTCTCCAAGTTAGTAACCATATACCTTCTCACTCCCCTCTGTATATTTATTGTATTGATTTGAGAAATTAGAAATGCATGAACTGTAGGAAGTGTTTGGTGTCTGTAGTATGTACTTTTTGTTAATCCTTTTTGAGGTTCTATTTTATTGAATGAGGTTCTATTTTGGTTGGTGTCTGAACGAGTTTAATTCTTCATCAGATATATATGGTTGGTGTCTGAATGAGGTTCTATTTTGCTGTAACTATAGCAACTTGCTGTTACTATAATCCATATATTAACATTAGTTTGAAATTCATAATTTTGTTGTCATTCAATTGTCTTTGCATTTCTAACCTATTGTCCTTTGATTCATTTCACTTTTTGTTGTTTTCATTTCCTAATTTGTAGTATATTTAAGTTGTGTGCGTAATGAGGTAGAGGTTATCAATCTTATTCATCACCGTATATCTTAACAACCGGCTTACACAATGCAAATCCCACTTTTTTTTGCGTGGGGGGTGGGGGGCCGTGTTGCTCAACTAGTTAGCACTGGCTTTTAGTCTAACAGTCACAGGTCACATCCTACTATATCCAAACCTACCACAAACTTGTTGAGGCGACATCGCCTTTTAAGTTAAAACATACTACTTAAATTCTCAACAAAGTATTTGAATAATATTGAAACTTATTAGTCTCACAACAATTGGGTGCATGAAGATCTTCATTCTAACATTAACTGGTCTGCGATTTCTATATTTAAATGCATGTCTGCAACAAGCTCACAGTGAAATTGTATGATTGAAAAAACTCATTTGGCTCACAATGAAATTAGATTCTAATGACAGCTTGTTTACGTTTCTTTTCGAATTCATTTGGATCATTCGTTAGACGGATAACATCAACAGCAGCATTGGTAGCAGCCTCAGCAGTTGTTGCTGTTGCTATAGACATAACAAAAGTATGTCTCCATTGCTGCTCTTTCGCCTCAGATTACGTTTGCCTGGCCAGGTGCCAATGTTACGGCAGGACATTTCCTCAAGTTAAACCTTCTAAACAAGCAACATTTTCATCTCTTTGGTTTCTGAAAGATTTTTCATAATTTCCTATTTAGTTATCCAAAGATTACACACTACTAATCATCCCTATGTTGCTCAGACTCTTCAAAAATATCATCAGGAGCATGTCAGATCCTTCAAAGATAGTGCATTTTTATAGGAAGCACTAGACTTAGCGCTGCAACCATACCAAACATTCTCAAGAGAGATGAGAGTTCTTTTAGTACTTGGATCCTCATTTATATCTAACGGGAAAATAGACACCTTGATTGATGTCTTTCATCTTATCTTACATTATACACATCTGCTCACAGAAACTCATTCCTTATAATGGCAGTTTTCACCTTTTTAATTTCAAGTTAGTGGGTATTCTTACTATAGAACAGGATGTCATGAAGCATGACACAACTAAATGAGTTTAAACTTAAATCACCATTAATAGGCTATTGTCTTCACCCAAATTCAGGAAAAAACTATGTGCATGCAAAACACAAGTTCTTTGAAGGTTCTCAAGAAAGAAATAGTTGGACCTTTCAGAGACGAAAAAGGAGATAGAACGTGGGATGTTGTTGCTCCAGCACTTATGTGAACAATATGGGGAGACAGAAATAGAAGAGCCTCTGAGGGTATAGAGAGACTCTTTTTGGTGCGCCAATGAGATTCCTGTTACCATAAAACATTGAGTACAATTTGTAGAAAACTATATTTGTTCGTTAGTTTAATACTTGTTAGGTATACTCCTAGTATACAGGCCTATTTGCCCTTTTAGTTGATAAAATTTTAATTAATAAACTTGTAAAACCACCTTTGAAATGAGTTAGCTCTGCGGATTCCTGGTTGGTTGCACTTGAGGAAGCTCTATGATTACTCTACCCTCCCTAGACACCACTTGTAAGATAACAATGGATATGTCATTGTTATTGTTGTTGTATAACTGGTACCACTATCCTTACTTATGATTTATGAATAGCTGAATCTATTTCACATATTATTTTTCTCCTGAAGTGATGTACTAATTTTCTGTTTTACTGTTGCAAGAGTTACTTAATTTAGGTGAAATAGTAGGAACTAAAAGTCGAGGACTTGATTATTTTTTTTCTCTGTGATAGAAGCTAGAAATTTGAGATGAAAGTCGAGGACTTATACAGTACAAACAAGAGTTACTTGGTTTTTTTGCTATGTATTCAAATGTTATGGAAAATTTGATATCATACTCTAACTCGATCGGAATGGTAACTGTGTTTTCTTTTCTGGTCTCTAATTATATCATGTTTTTGTATCTAGATTCTCGATAACAATTTGATATTTATTTGATGAAATTTATTATTTTGTGATCTTAGGCTCATTTGTGGTCAATTAGAGACTAGAAATATTGCTCGTCTTTAAATGTTTATCTAGGACTAGAGATGTTGCTCGTCTTTAAAGGTTGATCTAGGACTAGAATGTTGCTCATCTTTAAAAGTTGATATAGGACCAGGATGTTGTTGTCCTTAAAGGTTGATCTAGAAAAAGAATTTTGTTCGTCGCTAAAGGATAATTTAGGACCAAGTATTTTCATCCCTAAAAGATAATTTAGGACCAGTTAATTGTTGGTCAAAGAAGAGATTAACGATCAGGTATTTAGTCAATTTGGGATGAGATATATCGTTGCTAAAAGATAATTATAACCAGGTTGTTAGTTTATTTAGGACGAGATATATCATCACTAAAAGATAATTATGACAAGGTAGTTAGTCTATTTGGGATGAGAAATACCGCCGCAAAAAGATAATTACGATGAGGAGTTAGTCTATATGGAAAAAGATATACCATCTCTAAAAGATAATTATGATCAGGTAGTTAGTCTATTTGGGATGAGATATATCGTTGCAAAAGGATAATTACGACCAGGTTTAGGATTAAAAGACCGGCTTATTAGACTCGTCTCTATTGACCTTTTGTGGCGGAACCTGTTAGGACGGGACACGACCAATTTTTTTCCATCCTAAAAGACCAATTGGGACAAGATTTGGACTTTCTAGGACCAGATTTCCCTTCTTTATAGGTTGTTTTTCTTGTAGTGGTACCCCAAAAATGCAACTGTCAATCAGAAGAAAATAATATGTCAAATGGATTATAAGTTCTTTTTGAATGGGGAAGTCCTTTATAGGAGGACCCCAAATTTGGGATTTCTGCGTTGTGTAGATTCCGTTGAAGTTATAAAATTACTCAAAGAAATCCATTTCTATTTCTGGATGACCATAGAAAGTGACTATAGCAAGTTTGTATAAAAATGTCATAAGTACCAAATACATGGAAACCTGATCCGGGTTTCCCCACATGAACTTTATGTTATGAGCTCGCCTTGGCCGTTTGTAGCTTGGGGCATGGATGTCATTGGCCAAATTGAGCCACCAGCTTCTAATAGACACATATTCATCTTAGTTGTTATTAATCACTTTACCAAGTGGGTAGAAGCTGCCTCCTACAAAGTTGTAACCAAGAAGATAATAGTAGATTTTGTCAAAAACAACTTAATTTGTCGATTCAAAATACCCGACTCAATTATCACAGACAACAGAGCAAACTTGAAAATTCATTTGATGAAAGAGATATGTGAACAGTTCAAGATCACTCATCAGAATTCAACTACATATCGCCCTCAAATGAATGGAGAAGTAGAAGCTGCCATAAGAACATCAAGAAGATCTTAAGAAAGATGGTTGGTAGTCACTGACCATGCCACGATATACTGCCTTATGCCTTGTTGAGATACCGCACGATAGTCAGAACTTCGACTGGGCAACTCCTTATATGTTAATCTATGAGACAGAAGCGGTAATATCTGTTGAAGTTGAAATACCATCTATAAGAGTCATCCAAGAAGCAGGATTGAGTAATGAATAATGGGTCTGCGCCTGTCATGAACAACTTATGCTGATCAATGAAAAAGGATGAGCGTTGTATGCCATGGCCAATTATATCAACAACGAATGATTCATGCTTTACAAAAAGAGTAAGATCTCGCGTGTTTGAGATTGGATAATTGGTACTCAAACTCATATTTCCTCACCAAGAGGAATACAAGGAGAAGGTTGCTCCAAATTGGAAAAGACCTTATGTAGTTTGCAAAGTGCTACCCGGAGGAGCCTTGATTTTTTCTGAAATGGACGGCCGGAGGTTGCCCAAGCCAATCAATTCTGATGCAATAAAGAGATATGATGTCTGATGTAGGGTTTCTTTGTGTTTATTTCCTTGTAATTATTTTTCTCATTTGTAATCATTTTTATGCTTTGTAGTAGCTTTTAAATTTCCATCCTTATGTACGAACTAAATTTGGCCTGAATTCTCGAGAATGAGATACGCAGGCGGACTATGTCGGCTTCGATCAACCTTTTAGGAAACTCTATTTATATTCTCATAAACTACATGATGACCTGAATTCCCAATTATGGGATACGTAAGCGGCCTTTGTCGGCTTCGGTCACTCTTTTAACTATATTTTTATTCTCTTTTATGTTGTGGGAACTACATTTGACCTGATTCCTATTCAACGGCATACGTAGGCACCACAATGGCTTGGTCATATCACCCAAGTAAATGGAAACTAGGGTAGAATTTTTTAGAAGGAATCTCAAAAATTCAAATAAAGAAGGTCAACCTTTCAAAATTTGAATAAAAAAATCACACAACAATATAGTAAGAGCAAACTTTGAGGAAAATATCGGTAATTTGGCAAAAATTTTGAGAAAGACCTCAAAATTTCCACCAGACCGTACTAAAGAGTTCAGAAACATCACACCAAAGATTCATTGGTGGCGAAAGAGCAGAGTCAACTTCATGGACCCTCAGCTACAAAGGCTCATCTCCAGAACTCTTCAGCCACAATACCAAAAGATCTCCAGAGCTTACTAACAGAATGACAGATGTGTCAATGCCTCGAGCCAAGAATGTTCATTAAAGCTCGTACATAACATGACTTAATTGACAGAGACTCCCATAATATTATAAAAAGATTTTTGAAAATTCAACTATCTGTAAAAGTACTTACTTTAAATTAATTTATGCTCTAATTTTGCCGTACACCCAACAACTCGAGGAGTCGAAGCAGGAGTCAAAAGATGATAAACGTATGAAGAAGAGGAGAACCCAGTGATGGGGATGATGAGAACTGAAGACCAAGGAGGTCAACACAAATCTATTTGGACCAAAAACTAACAACTTTTTTGTGGATGCAGGATATCCTGAAGCCAACCAAAAAACCAACAAAGGCATAGCTTATTCAATATATTCTCGTGGTTTAAAGAAATACAACAAATCCAAATATCCAAAGGCCAATAAGAAAGGGCCAGAATGGCCAGAAAGCTGAAAATAGTTGAGTTTCCCAAAACTAACAAGTTTTCTATGGTTAAAGGTATCATCAAACGTAGAAAGAAAAATGATGACTTGCTCATATCCCTAGCAAATCAAGGATGCAATGTTCAAAATAGTACATGTAAAAGGTACAATATGCTAGTGGAATGGTCAAGGTGATGATTTCAATAATCGTTGCACAGTTATTACTTTCCTCCTCATCTTCTTGTTGCATCATATAATGCTAAAAGGGCCATGTCGAGAGGGCCACGCCAAGAGGTTTATACCAAGAGGGCCAAGGTAAAAGGTACATGCCATGAGGGCCATGCAGAAAGAGACATGCCAAGAGGGCCATGACATAAAGGCCATGCCAAAAGGGTCATACCATGAGGGCCATACCGAGAGAGCCATGCCAAGAGGGCCATTGCGAAAGGGCCATTCCAAGAGGGCCATGCCAAAAGGGCCATGCCATAAGGGCCATGTCCCGAAAACTATATTGCCTTCTTCAACTAGTTATGGAGAGACAACAATCCAATGGCATCTCTAAATTACATTTGATGCCTATGATTAATTCAAAGTCTTCTATATCCGATAATCATACAAAGGCAAAAGAGTCTATTGTTAAAGGATATTTTGAAGAATTTCCATATCATTCGATAATCATGAAAAGATAAAAGAGTATAGCATTGAAGGATACTCTGAAGTATTCATATCTGATCAAATCACGCAAAGGCTAAGTAGTTTGGCGTTGAGGGATATTTATCAGCTTTCGGTGCATCAATTAATAAATATCTAATGTCATTCACTATTGGATCTCAAGAAACACATAATTCAAAGGGACTATTTAAGTCACTATCTAAAAGTATATGACATATGAAATTTTTTGAGAATTGACAATCTGAGGGTCATCTATAGGTCACATTATTTAAGGTAGGATAGTGTATGAGATTATCCACGAGTTGACAGCCCAGGGGTTATCCGTAAGCCGCAACAACATCCTAACCGGATAATGTGCAAGGTTACCCAAAGATCGATAGTTTGAAGGTTATCCATAAGTCACAACTAAATCCTTATTGAAAAATATGCAAGATTAATAAAATTGATAGGTCCAACGGTTCTCTATAAGTTGCGCCATATTCAAGATCGATTATGTGCAGGATTACCTAAAGGCTACCAATTTTATAGATATCTATAAGTCATATTGTATCCAAGGTAGGATAATGTACAAGAATACTTGAGAGTTAGAAATTGGAGGGATATCTGTAAGTTATCTCTTATCCAAGGTCTGATAATATGCAGGATTACTCAAAAGCTAGCAAATCAAATGATATTTGTAAGTTGTCTCATATCCAACATCAAATAATGTGCAAGATTATCCAATGATTTACCATTCAAGAAAAATCTATAGGTCGTATCGATACAAAAAAATGCGCAAGACTTATCCAAGGTCACAAGCAAAGGACCATTATTGATAATCGAAAGGGGTTATCATTCTACATATGACAAGTATTATAGGTAATCAAAAGGGTTGCCACATCAGCATAGGACTATGTGGTTGAAAGACTGTTCTATACGTGTCGTCAGTGACCAAGAGGGCTACCCCACTTTGAAGAAAATTTCCAACCGTCAAATCAACTATTTTCTCTAACAACAAAAGAGTTGTTGTGTTGAATATCGCAAGAATTATCACCCTTCACACAGGTACAAGAAAGGATGATGTCTTTTTAATTAGTAACTCACGCCGAGATATGGTAAAAGACTATAGATCCCTCAGTAAATTATGTTTATTACTAACAGTTTTGTTTGAGATATTACTGAGATATCCGAAAAGAATGAAAATCTCAAACCAAAATCACAGGTGCAGACGACTCTAAAAAAGACACAGTACAACACGAAACTTTTTCTTAGCAGCTAACTGAGACATTTTTCGAAGAGAAACATCAAACTCTTTGGACAGGAGCTAAAAGATGAGCTCTACCACCATCAGACCACATCCCTATTAGAAAGCATATGGGCATTTTAGAAATTTGATTTCATTTTCAATTTTAGAGTATTTCTAAAATCACGCCAAAAGTAACTTTCCCTTTTCTCTAAATCTGGGTGGCATACACCTAGAGCTTTGGGACTTATGCCCATGTATCCCATATTTACAAGTGTGAGGGCCCTATATTTTGTAATTGAGATAATTACAAGCCTCTATGCCTAGCTCGATTGTCTGTTTCTCATCCGATTCAAATATCGTCTTAGCATGTAACTCTCCAAAAATGAGTCCCGAGATACTACACGATGCTCCGGACTACAATAGTCCTGAGCTAACCCTGAAAGCCTGCTACTCGTTCTAATGACTCAAATAAAGGTAATATAGGCATGTGGTACACTAAAATACTGAAATATTATATGAACTGAACTGAGTTTAACTGCATAAAATGTCTGAAAGTACTTAGCTAAGAAAAATTTGAAGAACTAATACTGAAAAACTACAATGTATCTAATTGTCGGACAAGCCTCTAATGCTATAATAGAGAGTCACTGGGACAGACCCCCAGCTGACTCAAACTATCTGACATAACTAAATAAACTAATCTAAAAAGTCAAAAAATCTGAATAACTGGGTCCCCAAACTATGAGGACTCGCCACTGTCGGGATGTAGATAGAGATGATCACGATCAATCACACTACTGAAATTGAGCACCTGAACCTATATTATGAGACAATGTAGCACAAAAACATATATGTGGATCAGTACTTTTGGAATATACTGAGCATGTGGGGGTGAATGCATAAGAAGAAATAATATCTCAATGTTATCCAAACTCATAAAATATGCATGCTAAATGTAAATGACTCACATAAGATGGAATATCTAAAAACTAAAAAAAAAAATAACCATGGATAGCAAAACATACTACATAAATCTCGTGAGTCATAACATTTAGTTCTGAAAGCTGTACTTTTACTCTTTCTGCTAGTGAAATAAGCAAGACTGAAGTCAAGTCCTTTTTCAAATCATTTAAGCTAAGTATAAAGGGACTCACCTTTGTATCTGTAAACTAAAAGTTGAAATATCATAGCTAAAGACTTATGCAAAATAATATCTGATTAAAATCATGAGCCTTTATACTTAGTTTCTAAAAGCTTTTCTGTTGTTCCTTTTTATTACAATTACTCTGTTTTGTAGGGAATTCTTTTAAAAATTGTTTGTAAAGCTATACTATTAGGGAGATAATTCTAACTGACATACACTATGTAAGCTATCATAGTGTCCAACGTCTAGTTCCCTTATGGAAAAACCTCACGTTGGGAAGAGGTGTCATACTCTTGCCAAAAAGTATAACCTAATCTAAGTGATCAAAATATGTTTGTATATCCATATACAAATGGAATATAATCTGAATCTGTACCTACATTAGCTCATAGTTGTAGGGAAGTAGGATGCGCTAAACCTACACTTCCTGCTCGGTGTTAAATACTGCTCCCTTTAATCTGTATGCTTATTCTATAGGAAATCCACTTTAAAACTACCATAAATGTTTACAATGAAAACCATTTATGCATTTATTTACTTTAAACTGTAATCAAAACTGTGATCATAACTGTAGTCAAAATAGTAAACTGGATTCCATATCTTAACTAATGATCAAAAAATCAAATCTTTTCTGAAAAATCTGAATGTAAACTAATCATGGGATGCTTTAAGGCATCATCTTCTTGAAATATAAATACTCATACTTAGGGGTTAAAACTCATGATCAAACTCATGTCAAATTATAATAGAGTCATGCTCAAAATCAAATCTTAAAATTATTACATAATTCTAGTCAAGTGAAATTTAATTTTCAATGTATATAAAATCATCTCACATACATAAACATGCAAAAGTAGAGAGGCAATTCAACATTTAACCACTTGAAACATAAACATCTTTAAATAATGATAGTTGGGTATGAACCCTAAACTGTAAATCATATAATTCATATAAATTCAACTTTGAAAACTAGTTTTTGGGCACAAGGATGAAAGAGGATCCTTGTTCATAACCCCACATACCTTGCTTGATGAATTGAATGTAAAATCTTGAACCTTTGACTCTCTAATGGTGTTCTTAAAGCTTCTTCTTGAAGTTCTTGAACCCGGAACTTTGGATTATAAGATTTCTTGGAGTAGGAGTTATGGGTTTGTTCTTGATTCTTGGAGCTAGGGTTTTGTTCATGGAGAAGAAAAAAATGAATAATGAAGCATATATGTTATTTAGGGATAAAATTATGTGTTTTGGGCGGATTTGGGTGAGGGTAAATGACTCAAATGCCCCTCATAACCCTTCATTTAACATATAAAAACTGGGCACCGATGCAATCAGCAATGCATTGTGTCGCTTACTGTGATGCGACTAGCGACGTATCGCGTTGTCTACATCGATGCGGACATCGACGTGGCACGGAAATATCGCATTGAGGTTCTAGTTTAACCAACCAAACATTCCCCAATCCTTCTTTAAAAATTTCGAAACTCACCCCGGAGGTACTATGGACTACCCTGATCATGAAACAACTTAGAAATTGGCATTCCAAGGTCAAGAATAGAGTCATCAAAGTTTAGAGACCAAAAGTGAGACTAAGTCTTTAACACTTAGCTATGATTTCAGGTCCTAAGTATCGAATGTGCCTCTTTTGAGCTGAATTGAACTAGAAAAAAATGGGTATTACAATATCTCCCCCTTGAGAACATTCGTTCTCGAATGAGACTAGTTAAATTGATGATACTGGAGAACTAAGACTATATACTGGCATGCATAACTGAAACCAAAATTGTATGATTGAATTTAAAATATGATGAGCTACAGAACCAATCTGTGAGTGCATGGATTGACATAAATATAACCATATGGCTGAAACTGAGACTGGAAATGAACTGAATTAAGGAAGATTGTTACCTTCGACTGAATTTGAGTTTGTGGAGAAGAGGTGGGGGTACTTGGTTCGCATGTCTACTTCTGCTTCCTTAGTGGCACCCTCAATAGATTGATTTTGCCATAGAACTTTGACCAAAGAAACTTCTTTGTTCCTTAGTGTATGGATTTGGTGATCAAGAATCTCTACTGGAAAATCTTCGTACGAGAGGCTATTCTGAATATCTGTGCTTTCTAGAGGGACTATAATAGTTGAATCGTTCATGCAATTCTTCAATAAGGATACATAGAACACTGGGTGAACTGATAACAAGTCTATAGGTAGCTCAAGCTCATACGCTACCTTCCCCACAGACTTAAAATCCTATAGGGACCTACATACTGGGGGGCTAAGCTTTCCCTTTTTGCCAAATCTCTTCACCCTCTTCATGGGTGAAATTTTCAAATAAATAAAATCATCAACCTCAAACTCAAGATCTCTCCTTCTTACGTCTACATAAGATTTCTGACGACTCTGGGTTGCTTTCAATCTCTCTCGAATCGACTGAAATTTCTCCATGGCTTCAAAAACCATATCTAATCAAAACGGCCTCACCCACTTCGAACCAACCGACTGGTGACCTACACTTTGCCCATATGCAGCTTCAAACGGGGTCATCTGAAAGATAGAATGGTAATTGTTGTTATAGAAAAACTCAATCAATGACAAGTGGTCATCCCAACTACCTTTGAAATTAAAAACACATGCCCTCAACATATCTGCTAAGATCTGAATGGTCCTCTCTGCCTGACCATGTGTCTGTAGGTGAAAAGCTAAACTAAGATGAACTTGGGTACCAAGACACTTCTGAAAGGCTTTCTAAAATTGAGAGGTAAATTTAGTACCCCTATCTAAGATAATGGACAACGAAATTCCATGCAATCTGACCAACTCTCTAATATACAACTTAGCATAATCTTCTGTTGTGTAGGACGTATGAACTGGTAAAAAATGAGCTGATTTGGTCAATCTGTCTACTATAACCCTAATCGAATCATGCTGCCGACGCGGATGGGGTAATCCAGTCACAAAGTCCATATTCACCGCTTCCCATTTCCAAGTAGGAATATCAAACTCCTGCTATATGCCATCAGGTCCTTGGTGCTCCACCTTAACCTGTTGATAAGTCGCACACTTGGCTACAAATTCTGTGATATCTCTCTTCACACCGCTCCACTAATAGACTTCCCGCAAGTGGCGATACATCTTAGTGGCTCCTGGATAAATGGAGTAACGCACACCATATGCTTCTGCCATAATTCACTACCTCAAATCATCAACACATGGCACACACAATCTACTCTAGTATCTCAACACACCATCTCTCCCTTGGGAGAGAACCTCTACCTTTTGGTCTTTAACTGACCCCTTCAGTTTGACTAAACTAGAATCTCTGTCCTGCTTCTCTTTTACTTCAGAAACTAGAGAAGATTCTGAACTACTCTGAACCCAAACATTCCCTTCTGCTGAGTCAACCAACCTCACACCCAGTCTAGCTAATTGGTGAACTTCCCGAACTAGTTCTCTCTTATCTTTCTCCATATGAGCAACACTGCCCATAAACAGTCTACTAAAAGCGTCTGCCGCAACATTGGCCTTACCCGAATGATATAACACACTCATGTAATAATCTTCAACAACTCTAACCACCTTGTCTAACGAAGATTTAACTACCTCTGGGTAAACATATACTGCAAGCTTTTGTGGTTCGTAAACATATCAATATTCACCCTATAAAGATAGTGCCTCCAAATTTTTAAGGCAAATACAATAACAGCTAACTCAAGGTCATGGGTAGGGTAATTCTTCTCGTGAGGCTTAAGCTGTATAGAGGCATAGGCTATAACCTTACCTCTCCGCATCAAAGCACAACACAAACCGATCCTAAAAGCATCACAATACACAATGAATCCATAAGTACCATCAGGAAGTGCTAAAACTGAAGCTGAAGTGAGTCGAGTCTTCAACTCTTGAAAAATCTTCTCACAGGAATCTAACCACTAGAGCTTAACTTTCTTCTAAGTTAATATAGACATAGGGGATGCAATAGATGAAAATCCTTCAACAAACCATTTGTAATAGCCAGCTAAACCTAATAAACTTTTAATATTTGATGGAGAGATAGGTCTAGGACAGTTTCTTAATACTTTTATCTTTTGGGGATCAACTCTAATTACCTCACAGGGAATAATATGACCGAGGAAAGCTACTGACCTTAGCCAAAATTCATATTTGCTGAATTTGGCAAATAATTGGTGATCTCTAAGAGTTTGCAACGCAATTCTAAGATGGTCTGTGTGATCATCATTACTACAAGAATAGATAAGAATCATCAATAAAGACTGTGACAAACGTGTCTGGTACTGTTTGAACACTCTGTTCATCAAGTCCATGAAGGCTGTTTGTAATATCCCGTAATTTTCCTAGCTTAAACTCGTCTAAAAAATGATAAGGAGTAGCTTCTATAATAAGTGATGTTTATTTCATATGGAATTCTTTATATTTGGACTTTCCATGATGTAGGAAATTGAATTAGCTTTCTAATGATATAAGATTCGTCTAAATCCAATAATCGGGTAAGAAGTTGTAGTTGTTTAATGTTCCAGTCGCAAAACACCGTCATTTATACCCTTAGTTCACTGTGGAAAAGTGTCAAATCTCAATTGTCATTTTCCAGTGGCCCTCTGCAACATTGGCGCATCGCATAAAGGGCCAATTTCCCAATTGTCAATTTCTAGAGGTCCAGCGCGACAATGGTGCGTCGTGCCATGTGCCAAAATGGCATTCCAAAGGGGCACCGCGATGACTCCGCATCATGTAGTCTGCCCAATTTCCAGTTGTCATTTTCAAGTGAGCCACCGTAATAGTGGCACATTATGATGGCCACCCAAATCAGAAAAAATATACATTTTCTAGTTTTGTTTAAAAGTTTAAAGGGGGTATTTTGGTAAATCCTCAACCCCCAATCCGTCCAAAAATAGAAGATTTATCATATTGGAGAGCACTTTATACTCCATTCATTATTCTCTCTCAAAACTCTAAGGCTCATACTTCCTCTTCAAGAAACTCAAGAATTCCTCCATTAACTCTCCAAGATAAATTAAGATTGAAGATTCCTAATACAAGAACACTAAGAATTCATCTCCAAAGCATCCATAGGAATCCAAGATTCGAGCCTTTCATCAAAGATAATCAAGTAAGGTATGTGGAGTTTGAACAAGGATAATTCTTTCATCCTTGTGCCCAAAACTTTATTTTATTTACAAATTTACTATAATTTATATGATTTCCCATGAAATTCAAGTTAGATTTTATAGCCATTATCATTCTTTGCAAAATAATGAGATTTTTCATGATTTAGAAGTTGAAATACATTATTATATTTATGTTTCCATGCATATTGCTGAAATTTCCAGATTTTAAGATGATTTATGAATGTTTACATTACCAAGTATGAATTTTTAGATGTTTTAACATGAGATTGATGCTTAGGTCAATAGACCCCATTTAAAGATTGTTATTTCAAGATTGTTTGTTCTATAAGCACCCCATGACTAGATTATTTTCAGATTTTAGATAAAGAATTCAATTTATTTCAGAGACTTGAGATTTAAAGAAAAGCAAAGCATAGTTGGCTTTCTGTAAATCTTTTTATAAATTTTAAAGTGGATTTCTTAAGATTTTGAGCATGAGATTGGGAGTAGTATTTAGCACCGAGATGGGTAAGTTATTACGGTTTCATACCCTAGAACTACGTGTCACTGTAGGTACAGATTATCAAATTATTTCCACTTCTATGTGGATGACTCAGATTGTGATCACTCAGATTGGAATATTCTATTCTGATGGCAAGGGTAGAATAACCCTACCTAATGGGGGCCAGTCGTGGGACTCCATGGATGCTCACGTGGTGTATTATCGGTTAGAAGAACCTCCCAAAAGATGTCACCCATTCTTAAAATAGTTTATTGTTTAGAAACCTTAAGATTTATAGAATAAGTTTTCAGACTTCACTTAGCCTACGTGATTTGAGAAATAGAACAGAACAACAGAATTCAGAACTAAGAGTGATGACTCACAAGATTTAGATTACATGTTTTATTATTCATGCTTTACTTCCAGATTTCAGATTACTCAAGCCTAAGTGAGTCATTTACATTTAGTATTCATAATTCTATTAATTGTGATGATACTATCTACTTATTGTATGCACCCCCATATACTCAGTACATCATCTATAGTACTGATCCACATATATGTCTATGTGTTACATTGTCTCATAATGTAGGTTTAGGTGCTTAGTCTCAGCAGCGTGATTAATTTTTGGGCATCTCTCCTACATTTCTGCAGTTGGTGAGACCTCATAGTTTGGGAATTTGTTAGTTTGAAGGACATAACTAGGAATTCAAAATTACCATAACGAGTTCTGAAAGTTGTCTTTGGAATATCACATTTCCTTACTCTAAGCTGATGATAGCTGGATCTAAGGTCTCTCTTGGAGAAATAACTTGCACCTTAGAGTTGATCAAATAAGTCATCAATCCTAGGAAGAGGATACTTATTTTTTATTGTGACTTTATTTAACTGACTATAGTCAATGCACATTCGTAAAAAAACATCTTTATTTCACATGAATAGGATGGGAGCGTCCCATGGAGAGACACTAGGCCTTATGAAACTTTTATCTAAGAGGTCTTTAAGCTTTTCTTTTAATTCTTTAAGCTCGGATGGAGCCATATGATATGGAGGAATAAAGATAGGCTAAGTATCTGGGAGTAGGTCAATACCAAATTTTATTTCCCTATCGGGAGGTACCCCTGGAAAATCTTCAAGAAAAACTTCAGAAAACTCATTGACTACATGGATTGACTGAACTGTTAAAGCCTCAGACTTAGTGTCTTTGACTCGAACTAGATGATAGATGCACCCTTTTGAGATCAACTTCCTGGCCTTAAGATAGGATATAAAATGACTTTTGGGAGACATTGAATTACCTTCCTACTCAAAAACTGGCTCATTTAGAAACTGAAACCCCTCAGGTGCGACAATCTATAGCCAATCCATACCAAGAATAAGGTCAAAGTCGACCATATCTAACTCTATTAAGTCTGATAACATGATCTTATGAAGGACAGTGATAGGACACTTTCTATAGATCTGTTTGGCAACAACTGACTCACTCACTAGGGTAGAAACCAAGAAGGGCTCAGAAAGCTTTTCAGGACCTACTTCAAAATTTACTGCAACTAGTGGGGTCACATAAGAGAAACTCGACCCGGGGTCTAACAACACATAAACATCAAGATGAAAGACATGAAGCATACCGATAACAACATCTAGTGAACTCTCATTCTCTTAATAGGATGGTAAAGCATAAAATCGATTATGGGACTAACCACTACTGGTACTGGATGATGTGCCCTAGGGAGGTACTGGGCGGCCTAAAGGAGCTGGTGCACTAGTAACCTGAGTCTGGGGACGAGCATCCTTGTTTCCCTGCTTAGCATGTAGATACTCTTTGATTTTATGACCCAACTTACCACAACCATAACAGCCTTTCTGTCCCAACAAGCACTCACCAAGATGATTCTTACCACACTTAGCACATGGAGGATAACTGGGTTTTTCACTCACATTATTCTGAGATCTGGACATAGAAGTCTTACCCTATTGCTCCTGCCTAGCCCTGGGGGTGGGAGCACTGGCTGAAGATGGCGCTAGCATAGATGAATGACTCTGAAACTGCAAACGATTTCCCCCTCTAAACTTAGTTTGGCCATAATCAAATGGCACGGTTTTAGCCTTCTTATTTCCCCTCTCTCTCCCTTTCAACTTCTTTGCCTCAATCTGTTGTGCTTGAATTATAATTCTAGCAAGATCCATATCCCCAATAAGCATGGCAATCCTACACTCTTTAACTACCAAACCAGATACTCCAGTAACAAACTTACTCATACTATCCCTAGGGTCTACCATCGTATTAGGGGCATACTTAGACAACTGATTGAACTTAAGGCAGTACTCCTTCACTGTCATCAAGACCTACCTCAGGTTCACAAACTCCTCTACCTTAGTTTCTCTCATTTCACGCGGAAAGAACCTATCTAGAAAAGCATCCTGGAACACCTGCCAACTCATAGGAGTTGTATTCCCACCTCTACCATTCTTCCATATAACTACCCAATCATACGCTACATCCTTCAGCCTATAGGATGCTAACTCTACACTCTCCTCTTTAGTAACATGTATAATCTGGGTGATCTTCCTCACCTCATCTAAGTAAAGTTGTGGTTCCTCACCTCTCTTTGACCCGAAAAACTCGGGCGGATTCATCCTCATGAAGTCACGAATTCCAGTTCTGAATTTGGTATCAATTAGGTTCAAACTCCAGCCTGCATGTTGTCTCATTGAGGATTTCAAAAATTCCTATTTTATTTTTCCAATTTACAAATTCAAAACCCCCATCCCCCCCCCCCCCCCCCCAAACCAAGCCCCAAGTTCTCCTGCAAATAGATGTTAAGAGAAAGGAATATGGAGGGAGGATTTTTGGAAAAAAAATGAGGATTTCAGAGAAGCATTCCTCTAATATCACATAATCAAAAAATTGTGGAAAAAAAATACTTAATTCTAGAGAAGTCACGCAAGTTTCAAAGAAGTTAATTCTAATTCCGGTGAATCGAGTAAAAGGTGAAAAGTTTATTGTTATAAGCTCATTCGTCCCGATTCCTGCTCCAAAAAGGTGTAAGATTCATCCTTTCACACCTTCTATTTTACTATTTAATTGTTATGATGTGAACACCTCATTCTTCTCTCGCATATATTGTGCCGTCTTGGAATGTTATAATATGATTGTCCCGACGTTTTGTTCTCGTTGGTGTCATGAGGTTAGTTTGCTATTAAAATCTGCGTGAAGACTCCATGTTCGATATTTTTTTTTTGAAAGTGATGATTCACTCGTCACATGGTCCTGGTCTTGTCTTGTCTGGACTGTTGCTATATTGATGAAGGTTTGAAATTACGCGTTAGTTCAAGTGGACTGAAGCTTTACAATTTTTGTTTTTATTTTGTTCTCCTTTTTAGAATAATTGTGAGTTTCTTGTCTATCAATTTCATAAACTCTTGTGTTCGGGTTTTTCTGTTTTCGTGGAGTGCTTTTCCTTAGCAAGGTGTCGGCAATATTTATAAAATCGAAATAAGAGCCATAATCTATATTTGTTTGTTTTTTCGATTCTTATGCGTTTTGCTCACCGGAAAGTGGTTGATTGTCGAGTTGTTAAACAATACTCTTTAATGACTTATTTTTAACTAAGCTAAGTATTTGCCTTTTCTTTAAATTGTACAGAATGGATAATTTTTCTTATTTGGCGAGTAGAAGAGTATGCCTATTTCCCGTAGATATCCGGATTGAATAAGATAATTTGAATGTGAAAGTTGTCTTCTTTACGTCCATTTTTGAGTACATCGTAGAATAATAATCTACCTGCTTCCTTTCCTTTTCTACGGATCCTTCTCTTCACGAATTGTTTTCTTTAAATCAATTCCTTAATCATGCTTGTGACTTGAATATGGAATTAAAGACTTTTTAAGTGTTGTAGTTTACTGAAACAAAGGTTTTCTTTGTGAATATGTGGTTTGTTGTTGAAATTGCTTATCTGGGAACTGTTTTTTCCAAGTTTATGATTGTGAGTTTAGTATAAGTTAATTTTGTTTGATATATACATGAACTTTATCTCATGATAAGCAAAGCTGCATCAATTTTTTTTCTTTTTTCTTCTTTCGGTTAGTTATCATCCCCATGTGTAGTTGTATGAATACTAATCTTATCTCATCTTTTTTCTATGCATGAAATCCAATAATCTCGAATCCATTGGACTGGCCTCTTGCATATCCATCAAGCCAAACTCCGTGCTAAAGCCCCAATACAGTGCTGGTATACACTTATATATAGCTGATATACCCTGTAAATCAGCAGTTGTGCACTTGTTACGTTGTGGACATCAAAAGTAGAATCAAAATACACTGCTTACTGCATTAGTATACAATGTATACACAACTATACACAGAAAAATGCAGGAAAAAGGGGACTAGTATACCTGTGGTATACAATGCAGGAAAGTGGACTTAAAGTCCATATGACTGAAAGCCCAAGAGCTGGGCAGCTATTGTTGGACACAAGAGGGCCCCAACTCCCAACTCTTATATTTTATTCTCTTATGGTTTACAATTTATATTTGTTTATTTGTATAGCACTTTAATTAATTAATCTAATGGCTTCTCATGTTATTGTCATTCTGTTTTATCTCGATTTTCATATTTAATTCATAATTCTCTCACCTAATTTATCTTGTCTAAATGGATTAAAGTGGTTCAATCCTTCAGCCTAAAATTAGTCTTAAAATAAAAATTATTATGTGTGTTACTTTAAGATGACATTTGTCTTGCTCATATGACTAATAGCCTATTTGGGTTAAAATAATGAAAAAGTTACATAAATTAACAACCTTAAGACATTAATTACAAGTAATAACAATAGTTTGGCAAAATTATGGCAAGGTTTTTGTAAGATACATATGACATTTGTGTAAGATATTTGTATTTGTCACTGACAAGGTTTTTGTATATATATTTTTATATAAGTGTAATATGTATTCTGAAAATATATTTTTTTATATATTTTATAAATGTGTTGTTATATTCTTTTCCTGTTAATTAAATTTGTACAATTCATGTATTCACAAAATACATGTGTTTGTTGAAATATAAGTGTAATATATATTCTAAAAATACATACAGTTTAGATATGTGTTTTTATGTTTACTGCTAGGAATTGTATTCGATGTTAAGTTGTATTTAATAGTCATTAGATTTGGATGTGATATGTAGTTCTTGTTCGTTGAAATGTATTTTTTACATACATAGTTGTATTTGTTATTCATCAGGTGAAGGTAATTTTTGTATTTCAATGTTTTGATAACTTAAATATTGACTAGTGATGTATTCACAAACTACATATGATAGATGTATGTATAGAATGTATAAACTAACTTTAAGATGTATTTTATAAATACATATAAGACACTGTTTTGACATATAATTGTATTTTTTGTTGTATAGGTCATGCGTGATCAAATATACGTGGCACGAGTATTGCTTAAATTTTCCCCTCATATAGGATGTCATACGGTCAACGACATTGAAGACCGTATTAAGTCAATGTTAACGAAGAATCAGTACAAGATGTTTTGTATTAAAAGTATATTTGGTGTCTACATGAAGAAGAAAGATTATGTCTTCATGCGGGGACTGTGGCTTATATATGGTTTCATATGCCAAGTGCCTTACTTTTGGTGAAAGTGTTCCATCTGTTGATTTTGACCCAGATCTTATTCGCATAAGATACGTTTCACTATTGTGGGATTATGGTACTAGGAAAGTAGAAGCAAAGGCACAAAGTGATGATGAAGCACCAATGAGGCCTCTTCGTGAAATTGAGTTAACATAAGGCATTGAAGTGCATGATATTTGATTTGTATTTTATTTTGTTGAAGTTTACAACATTTAAGATTAGGTGGATAAATATTTTTTTTTGGAATATTTCATAGGATTTATATGTTACTTTAATGTTCAAAGATGGTATGTTAATGTTTCTTTACTGTTATGTTAAGTTTTTGATGTTTAATCGTTTAAACTCCAATTTTTTCATGATTAGTATATGTCTTTATAAATTGTTCTATCCAGTTTTTCATATGTATTTTTTTATAATGAATGTGTATATTTGTAATAATACATATGCTTATTCCAGTGAACATATGTATTTTTAACATACATATGCTTATTCCAGTGAACATATGTAATTTTAACATTCATATGAACTTTCAGTGAATAAAGCAATTTTTAGCACACATATGTCCATTTCAGTGAAGAAATGTATTTTTAAAATACATATAACCATTCCAGTGAACAAATGTATTCTTAACATACATATGTCATTCCAGTAAACAAATATATTTTTAACATACATATGACCATTCCAGTGAGCATATGTATTTTTAAAATACATATGCCATTTAATTGCACATTATCGTATATAATACGTATGTATTTTTATTAGACTTTCATATGTACGTGTCTAGTTAATACACATACAGACATTTTTCAGATTTTCATTTGTAATTTTGAAAGATACATATTATGGTTAATATTAATATTCATTCCAGTTTGCATTTGTATTTACGTCTAATGCAAACATAATTTTTTTCAAAATACGTATGGTTCCTTTTATTACATATTCAGAAATATGTTTAATGTAAAAAATATATGTATATATACATAATATAAAATTAAACATTTGAACTATAACAAATTAACAAGTTCAAGTTCATAAAATTGCAACATTTGAACACTAACAAATTAACAATATCAATAAAAAGTTTAAAATTTAAAATGACACAATTCTCATTGAAAAAAAATAAGCAATTCAATTTTGACTAAAAACATCATCAAACTTATCATTTGTTGTATCTCCTACATGAACGCCTATTGCGACCTTTAAATCCACATGAACTACAATAATTTTTTATTTTCTTTTCAAACATATCTCTTCCTGATTTACCACAATTTTTGTTTGTAGGTCTTTCAGGGGATCGCTTGTATTTCGGGGGCAAAACTACATCCTCCAATATTTTCTGAGGTATCACCTAGTCATCTTTATGTAGTAGAGGATATACAGGAAGATCATACGTTCTCAACACAATTTTTGGCTTGTATAGATTAGAGCAATATGGTCCTTTCTCAAGATTCTTGCTATCAAGTACAGCACAAGCATGCACACATGGTATCTCATCCAATTGGAATTCATGACAAGAATTTTTTTTTTTCTTTAGGTAAATAATAAAATGTTTCTCCTTATCATAGACTATATAGACGTACTCTGAGGCTGGTATAACCTGAAAATATTAATACATAAAAAATATTAAAAATAAAGTTGACATTTGAATTCGCTCGAGTTTAGCAAATGTATTTTTTTCCAAAGCAGCAGATGTATATTAATATGTCTACGCATGTTATACATATGTATTTTCATTACAGCATATACATTAGTTAAAATTTTACTGATTTGTATATGAAGTTCATACAACATATCAAAATTCAAGTATATATAACTTTTAATGATTATATGATTTTCATCATACCTTCATATGTGTACACTCTACTTCATTCTATTGGAGAATTTCTTGAAATTTTTCAATAAGATCCATGCGTATGTACAATGCCTCCTACCTATTTTCACAGTTCCATCTACCAAACATCAATCTAACTTCCTCTAGCAAATCGTATATTGAAAGTTCTCTAGCTGATACCAGTGCGACATTAATTGACTCTACAATATTTGATGTTAAAGTCCATCCCCTATGAACTGTTGCATATGACCTAGCTCACTTATCGTATCCCACCAATTCCAAGTAATTTTTCACTATAACATAACTGCCTCCACTTTCTCCATTAACTTGTGAAATTCAGACTTTGAGAATGATTTTGCCATGGTATAGAAGATTTTTGACAATGCATCATGTGACTTTCTAAAAAAAAATTTCACATTACCCCATAGATGCCGCATACAAGCGTAATATGGTACATTATTGTACACAACAACAACAGCTTTTATAATGCTTGCATTACGATGAAAAAACTACACACATATGTTGTCTTTCCTCGTATGCTTCCTTCAGATTCTCAAAGAACCATGTCCAGAATGCATTATTTTCAGAATCTAGTATTCCATATGCCAATGAAAATATATGGCCTGAACAAGGAACAAATACATTTAATAGTACATTATATATAGACATAAAAAAATCATATGTATCTCATAAATACATACAGCTGGAAACAAGTATAACTGGCATTTAACACATAAACATAATTCATAGCTATATTATATATACATATAGCTAGAACCATATCTAACTCCCAGTCAACACCAAAAAAAAATTGAATATGTATTCTATAAACACATATAGCTTGCCAAATATGTGACTGTCATTTCTTTCATAAACATAATTCATAATTATAATATAAATACATAAGAAATACATAGTACAAAGATAAATATGCTGCATATGTATATTATAAATACATACAGTTGTTCATAAAGTCAAATACATGTCTAGAATAGCTTACCGATTTCATCCATGGTACAAGAAACTACAAATCTGCCACTGTATAGTTCTTTGAGATAACTTGCATCAACAACGATCACAGGTCTATAGTGGTCGAACGTTTGTATGAATGTAGTAAGTGCAACAAACATATACAAAAACTCATTATCTTTATGTTTTTTCATTCGTATATGTGAACATGGGTAAGTAGTGTTCAAAACATGACTGTATGCAGGTAGTTTCCCATATGATACCGATGATTTTCCTCTCAAATCTTCAAGTGTTTGTTCCTTAGCTCGCCAACACATAATATATGTCAAATCCATACCCAGGTCTTCCTTCATGTCACTTCTGATATCAGTCGCACTATATTTTCTTTTGTGGCTTTTAAACTTTGGTTTCACTATACCTCCAATCAACTTACTAGTAGCATGAAACTTAGGATAAATCTTATCCTTGATCAGATATGTATGTTTTGGTAAGAATTTCCTAACACAAAACATTCCAGATTTATCGATACCAAATGCATGGAATAAAAAATCACAATTACTGAATCTGCACAATAATGTGTAACTGCAAAAAATTAAAAAAAAATCGTATGCTGAAATATAATTTACCAACATGGAAAAAAGAAAAAATTAATACATATGTATATTGTAAATACATATGCTGTAATACAATTTACCAACATGGAAACAAAAAAATTTAAATACATGACAAACTTACCAGCTTTTACTTGATCTAACAGATCATGATTGAAACTTCTCCCGAATCATGTAATCCTTCATCACAGATTTTAACACACTTTTTGAGACATAACTTGTTCAAGCTCAATGTGTTTGTGATGTGGATCCGAGATAATTACTTTAGTTGTATCCATCTCAAATACATCCAAACATTCAGCTGAAGTAGAAACTATCAAAGCTTTTTCAGTACTTGTATTTACCACGTTACGCGAAGTGATAGACAGATTCATACTCTCAACATTACATATTGATGAACTAAAATGTGTCGAAACTATCCTTTTCTCAAATACTTACATAGAAACGCAAAACACTCATTTCTTTTATCTCCCTTTTGTGCATAATATAGACCTTTAAACCCATATCATTACGTATACGTATTTTACCTTCAATATTTGTTAATTGATATTCAATTTGAATGCTTTTGCATGTCAAATCTACATCAATGCGCGAAGCTAGTAGTGCGTAGAGTTGGTTATACAAAGCGTTTATGCTCAATACTATCACATCACTGATGTAATCTTCATATTGTTGTTCAATTTTGTTCATACTACCAGTGTGTTTAATGAGAACAGATATGCTTCCTATCATCAATGTCCAGAACACTACAAAACATTAAATACAAATTCAATTATATAATATGTACTACATATAATTAAAAATTTGTATATACACAACAGAAAAATAAATTCCAACGAAAACTAATGTTTTAGTCGAATAATATGTATCATCGACTAAATTTCAAATTTAACATATAAAAATTGTAATTTAGTTTTTTAAATACATAACGACAAGGAGAACTTTAAATTTGGAAAACAATATCGATAACGAAATTTTAACCCAGAACTTATAAAATTCAAAATATGATCTAAAAGTTTCAACTTTATGAACGTTAACCCATCTTGTTATAATTTTATAGAAATTTTTGCAATTGTATAAATATGATCTCAAAGTTTGTTTATCCATGCCTGTAATTGTCGCGTTGTTTATTCAATTATTCTTCGTAAAATATAGGCGTTCATCAACGATATTTCAATCACTCAATTTTTTTTAATCTGCTTTTATGTGATGAATATGGAAAATGATTTTTGAATTTGAATATGTAAATTAACTATTAAGGTAAAATTAAAAGAGTCATAAAAGGTAAAGGAATCTACTTCCTCCGTTTCAAAAAGAATGACCTAATTTGATTTGGCACGGAGTTTAAGAAAATAAAGAAAACTTTTGAATCTTGTGATCTTAAATTAAAGATGTGTCAAATGTACCAGAATGACCTTCAATCTTGTGGTCTTAAACATGTCACGTGAAAAGTTAAAATTTAAAAGTTGCTAAAAATGAAAAGGGGCATGCTTTTTTAAACGAAGTAAAAAAGAAAGTAGGTCATTCTTTTTTAAACAGGGGGAGTATTAATTAAATGTTGCATAAAATAAGAAACAGTTTTATCCCTTATTTAACTCTAACTGATTAGAGTTAAATAAGGAACGTTTACCCTCTTTGTATATGTATTTTTATTAGCAACCTTTTATTAAAATATAAAATACATATTGCTAGTTTTCGTAATTTTAAAACTGTTACTATAAAAGTTATAATTAAGGCTCTATAGTTGCTATTTCTGAAATTTTTCCTAAAATAATTTCCTTCAAACTCAATAAAACTAATTTTTCTTGAAAATTCTAGCTTTTCGTAATTAATTATGAATTAAGTATAGTATTTATCAATCAGAACATTCCTTGGTTTTTTCTCAAATTCTAACTTTTCATGATTAATTATGAATTAAGTAAAATATTTTGTAATTTTTCTCAAAATTAATCATGAATTAAGAGAAATATTTCATAATTTTTCTCAAATTAATATTCGATTAAGTAAAATATGTCGTAACCTTTTTCTAATCCAAGTAGACTATTTCTCGTTTGAATAAATAAATTCCAATTTTTAAAACATGTAAACAAATAATTTTATAAAAGAAATCTTTTGCAAAGTTAATCACCTTTTTTAAGTTAGTCAAAAAATGATCTTTTGGTGAACTGTTTTTAAACGGACACTCCTAAGTGCCTTAAAAACCTTCTTAGGGCATTAATTGAACTCTTACTCAATTTCTCTAATTTCAAAGATTTATTTCTGCTTTTGAATCTTTAAAATTTCTTTAAGTTTTTCTTGATATTTTCTATAAAAATCAAGTGACGACTATGTAAATTTCTTAAAATTATTTCAAAATATTCTCGAATATTTTTGAAACAGTTCGAAAAGTCAAAACTATTTTCTTTTAAATAAAATTTAAAAAGGGATAAAACACCCTCTATCATATTGGTAAACTTAGAATCTCTTCTGCATGGTTGATAGATATATTGGGACCGGCCATCACAATACTTTTTTTGTTTCATAGGTGATACTTGTATTGTGATCCAATTAAATTTAAATCTACACATTATTTGACCCATTTTTGGGCAATAAAGGTTCAAATTCAAAATCTCTTATCTCAATGGCGGACCCAAGATTTAAGGATAATGGGTGCTTAAAAAATTTAAAAATTGAAAAAAGTAAAAAATCATCTCAATAAGGTTCAAACTCGGGACCTCCTTCTAATGAAGTATCTTAAGATCAACCTAAATACCAATGCACTCACCCAACTTTTTATAATAATGGATGCTTTTATATACTTTATACCTATTTTTTTATATTTTCTATGTAATTATACCTATTTCGCGTCGAATTTAGTGGGTGCCGGAGCACCCCAAAATCCTACATAGGTCCGCTCCTGTCTCATCCAATTAAAAATGGAAAAAAGTTTTAAATTATCGCAACATAACTCATACTCTGTTTTTTTCTTCTTGAAACCCCAGGATAACCCGCAGTTTGGGTAAATTTGCCACTATATAATAGCTTACAAACTACATAGAGAATATAAATCGTACTAGGCAAACTCTGTGCGACAAGCTCAACTCAAAAGACATTGAAGGACAATCAAACATGAATCATCCGTGTGAATAACCACCTCCAGACCAATCGCTACTTGTTTGAAAGAAAGATTTCTTTTATGAAGTAGAATAAGAGAATTCATCACTCACAAAATTCCTGCCACATACAACCGGTCAACCACTCTATGGTCTTATTAAAATTAATGTGGAATGCTTCTATTTAAAGTCATTGCTACAGCCATCGAAGAGTGGTCAGATGAATACCCTTTGTGGAAATTTTTTTCGAGTATATATGTTAAATATAGATATTTATGGTTATATACATATTGTTGAACACTTTTGACAAGCTAAAGAAGCATAACCTACTGGTCAAGGGTGTGCAATTTCACCCAACCAACCTGGGTTTGAATCTTGGTAAACGCAGCAGTGTTTTATATTCATTTTATGAACACCCTTAACCAAGTGTTTTATATTCATTTTATGAACACCCTTAACCAAAACTCTCCTCCGCCACTTGTAGGGAGGCTAATTAGTTTTTTGAACCTTGGTAGACGCAGCTGTATTTTATTTTCATTTTATGAACACCCTTAACCAAAACTCTGTTCCGCCACTGGTAGGGAGGCTAGTTAGTTTTGTAATTGTTTATAAAAAAAATTTTAGTTTTCTATATATTTTTATAAATAAAAAACTAATTTTTTTTATTTTTTTTTAGTTTTCTATATATTTTTATAAATCGGAAACAACCTCTCTACTTCTTCGGAGGTAGCAGTATGAACTGCGTATATTTTACCCTCCCCAGACCTTACTGTGTGGGGATATACTGGATTGTTATTGTTGTCGTCTATATATTTTTATAAATAATATTTACTTTACGCTTAGAGAACCTGATAATTACCTACAAAAAAATCTTTAAAAAATCATTTTTTTTAATAAAAAATTTTAAGCAATGGAGATCATTTCCTGCTTATAATTTAGTTCGAGAAGATAATAATATATAAGTTTTTATCTTTATGCACGTGTAGTTTCTTTTAAAACTTTAAAGAGTTAATACATAAAAATGACCCTAAACTTGACACCAAATTATAACTTTGACCTTAAATTTTGACAGTGCACAAATATGACCTTTAACTATTCACACGTTCAACACGCAAAACTGGGGGCGTCCAGCTTAAAATCTAAGGGCATAATACATAAATATGACCTTAAACTTTGACAGTGCATAACTATGACCTTTAACTATTCAAAACTCAACAAATATGACCTTTAAATGACTCTTCACTATTATTTTTTCATTATTTTCGGCTCAAAGATGAAAATGACATCTAATTTCTTTTGTCATTGTGGAAAAAGAGCAATATTAAAGATTTATTAATTAGGCGGGTCGGCCTCATATGAAAAAATCGAGCGAGTATGTATATATATTATAAAGCAGGGGACGAATTTAAGTTATATAATATATTTAAATATTATTTATTTAAATATTAAATTAAAGATGAAACTATACTAATAATAAAAAAAATTATAGTTTTAATAAAACGTTATTAAATTGATGTTATTAAGGATAGTAGTAGTAATATATTAAATTAGCGTTATCAAATTAACTTAATTAAAATGTTATTAAATTAACGTTATTAAAACATTATTAAATTAACGAGGGGTGGACCTACGTGGTTTCTATGGGGTTCACCCGAATCCCTTCGGTAAAAAAATTACGTTGTATATATATAAGATAGAAAATGTATATTTATGTACGTACATTAATGTTGAACCACATGAAACAAGACACTTAGATAGCCCAGTGGTGTTATTTGCTCTTCTTGGGCGCTTCCTTCAGCCTACTGTGCGGGTTCGATCGCTGCTAGTGGCTATTTTTTTTAATTAAAAAAAGCTAGGTGCTACTGCGAATAATAATTTTTTTAAATTAAAAAAAAATTAGGTGTTGCTACTATAGAAATAAATAAAAAAATTATTAGTATTATTATAATAATAATAATAATAAAAATAATAATAATAATAACAACAACAACAATAATAATAATAATAATAATAAAAATAATAAAAATGACATCGTTTTAACACAGAAAGCAAACCTTTGACAGTGCACAAATATGACCTTTAACTATTCAAAACTGCACAAATATGACCTCTCTCCAAGTCAGCTCTTTTAACGACGTGGCGCCGTGTGATTGGATTAACTTTTCACGTAGGCGCGAGTGAGACTCACGCATGGGATTGCAAAATCGTAGGTCATATTTGTTCAGGTTTTGAATAGTTAAAGGTCCTATTTGTGCACTATCAAATTTTAAGGTCAAAGTTATAATTTGGTGTCAAATTTAGGATCATTTTTATGTATTAACTCAACTTTAAATGTACATAGTTGCCCCTTTTGATAATACACTGGAAATACTCTGACCAAATACTCACTAGTAGTGATTATACTTTCCTATAAAAATGACAAGAAGAAGAAGTTGATAACTATAGTTGGTTATATAAAACTAGTTGTGAAATGGCCGTGCAGGGTATGGGCCCAACAATATAAAGTCCGATAATAGAAATAGTTTTAAAAAAGTATAATATTAATTTCTTTCTAGTATAATTTGAATTTGAAATTTGAAATTTGAAAAATATCCAAAATCTTATTCTCACTTTTTTATATCCAAAATCTTGTCCTCACTTCATTCACTGTTAATGTATTTTTCTTTTTCAAATTTTATGATAATTTTTGTCATAGTTATAAAAATGACTTTTCAATAATATTCATGATATTTAAGTAAAGTATATTCAAAGAATTAATTTTATTATTTGTATATGTTATATAATAAAATATAACTTCAACTTCAAAATTTTCAAATAAAGTTAAAATACATTTGTAATAGTATGTCGTAACTCGTATATGTGATCTAATTTATCTCATTATATGGTTATATATTTTGAAATATTATTTTTTTAGATTAAATTTAATTATTTATTTTGAATAACTAATCCAAAATTGAATAATTTTGCAAATTTTTTAAAAGATAAAGCTATGAATCATATTTTAAAAAGCACATTAAAATTTTAGCTCCAACTCCAACTTTTAAAAAAATTTATAAACTGAAAAAGAATTTTAATTTTACTATCTAATTTCAATAAAAAGAATGAAAGAAATTATGAAGGAATAAAAAGTAAGGCAAATATTTAATTAGTGTTGTGGCCCCAAATTTTTACTTACTAATATTATAATAAGCCTAGCATTTAAATGCATTGATTTGTGGGTCCTACTGATTGCAGCAACTTTCAATAAAATTCTCCAAAAGATAATATAGCTGTGGAGGATCAAACTTAAGATCCTCAGCATGAAACTTGTGACTTCAACCACCAAGCCAAACGTCTCCTTTATTCCTTAAGCACACAGATGGAGTAGACATGTTAACGGTCTGCTGTGTGTTTTAACTGTGTGTTATTCCCTTTTATTAGAGAGTAATACTAATACCATATGGTCTAAAGACTAAACATAATAAGAAAGTAGATTTTGAATTCGAACGACGCGTTTTCTCCTGACCTACTTGTCTATCTTAGTAAATTTGAGTAAACAACGATGGATTCAAAGAAAATTTTTACATAAATAGATTATTTAAATAGTAATAAAAAATATTATTTATTAATTTACGATAAATGATAAGTAACCAACTACACTAAGTTACACTATACCATGGTGCAAAAATCTGTAAGAGTGGTGTGGTCCAACTTAAAGCCAATAAATTACAAATAATTTTAAATATTAACTTTATAAATTCTTCCCCGAACTCATGGGCAGAATTAGTGTGAAATGTGAATTCGGAGTAACACGGTAGCTTTATCTAAATCATGTATTAATATTAAACATATTTTAAAATTAATGATAAATTACATAATATCATACCTTAACTTATAATTATTACTTGAAATCCCACTTTTTAAAAATAATTACTTCATTTATTTCAAAAAGAATAACCTACTTTGGCTTGGCACAAAGTTTAAGAAAATAAAGAAATGTTTGAAGCTTGTGACCTTAAATTAAATTTGTGTCAAATATATCAAATACTCTTTAATTTTGTGGTACTAAACATGTCATGTGAAAAGTTGAAATTAAAGTATTGTCAAAAAAGGAAAAAGGTCATTCTCTTTTAAAAGAACTAAAAAAGAAAGTAAGTCATTCGTTTTTTAAACGGAGAGAGTACATAAATTCTTTTTTTAAATTTCTCTGTCTAAACCGTCTAATAAATTACAAATTCAGTAAGTAATTAGCATTCCATAAAGTTTTGAATAATTTTAGCATACACCCAACAAATGGCGTTTTGTTGAAAAAACATTAAATCTGTTATGAAATATAAAACAAAAAAGAAGAATGGATAGAAGAGAGGAGGCTTCTTTATTTCTCTTAGATGAGAGATCGTAAGATTGAGAATACAATGAACAAAATCACTCTATTTATAGGGAAAAATACTCCTAGTTTCTGACTAAAATACAGATACTTCAAATCCTGATAAATATCAACTAGATCTTGATAGATCTTATCCATATTCTTGATAGATATTCACTATAATGTAAATACATTTATAACACTCCCTCTTGAATGTCTAGATAGATATTGTGCCTCGTTAAAACCTTACTAGAAAAAACCTAGTGGAAAAAAAATCTAATGAAATGTAAATACATTTATAACACTCCCTCTTGAATGTCTAGATAGATATTGTGCCTCGTTAAAACCTTACTAGAAAAAACCCAGTGGAAAAAAAATCTAATGAAGGAAAAAGAGTACGCATATCTAACAATACGCATATAGGCTGCCTCATTAAAAATCTTACAAGAAAAATACGGTGGGACAAACCCTTGAAAGGAAAAAAGAGTACAACACGTATTTGCTCTCCCTGACGAGAACATCAATGAAATTTTGCATCCCGATCTTGTGCACCATCTTCTTGAAAGGTGCAGTTGGAGGAGACTTGGCGAATAAATCAGCCACATTGTCACTTGAACAAATCCATTCTTTTGTAGCTCATGTATGTAGAAAAACTTTAATGAAGTGTGCTTCGTTCTATCTCCTTTTATGAATCCTCCATTAAGATGTGATATGCATGTTGCATTATCTATGTATAAAACTGTATGTACATTGTCATATTTCAAACCACATTTTTCTAGAAAGAGATGTAACATGGACCTCAACTATACACATTCTCGGTTAGCTTCATGAATAGCTATTATCTCAACATGGTTCGATAAAGTGGCTAGATAAATTGTCTTGCATATCTCCAAGATATGATAGTATCCCCCTATGTGAATACATTACATGTTTTAGACCGAGATTTATGTGGGTTATATAAGTACTCAACATCAGCATAACCAATAAGATCAGGAATGCAATCTTGCTAACAAATTAACCGAAAAGGCTATATCAGACCTTATAGTATTTGCAAGATACATTAGTACATCAATTGTACTAAGATACGGTACTTCATAACCAATTCAATTCGGTATATTTCTCATGTCAGCAAATAATCTATTGCTTTGAAAACTCTCTAAGAGTTCCAACAATTGTCAAGCTATAAGCTTATACAATATAAGAATTATAAATAAGTTTCCCAGAAACTTCTATATGCTTCAAACATTTTGAATCCTCAAACACGTTTTCGTGTAAATTTTGTCAAGTAATAATATTTAACATTTTGTGAGTGACATCTTCAACTATCTAAATTGCAAATCAAATAAATTTTACGCTTACCAAGATGCATCCTTTCATTTCACTTGATAAATGTTTCTACGTCAGCATTCTTAAATAAACGTATAATTCGGATCCTCATAATCCTTCACAATATTGCACCAATATTGTATCAAAGATATCATCGATGACATATCATTTTGTATCGATTCACAATGCGACATAATATTTTGAGATCTCATCGCTTCATTATTTTCAGGTACCTGAACCTCTCATTAGGTTTCATGAAGTGTTATGTCGTAGGCTCTTCAAGAGCATATTGTCTTCTTATTATGATTATTTGCTCCTTATCCTTTTCAAGTATTATTTCATTTGGAACCAATTGGTCTAGCACGCTTCATGCATGCATAGACTTTGTCCTTTATAGACACAAAATAGGAGTACTTGCAGCTTAAATATAAGATGCGTTCAGCATTTGACTTGAATTATCTTTTAAATGAGGATCTGGTGATAATTCCTAACATACTTCATAGCTGCTTATAATCTCCCTCTTATGTTAGGAAACTAATATACATTATCCATCTTCTTTGAGAAATCCATCTTTGTGCATCATGGTATATTCATTAATCGTATACCGCACATTAAAAATATGAGATGAAATTATTGGTTCCTGACCTTGAACCAATTGAGAGAGGAGAAATAATCATAATTTATTGGTCTAATGCATACAAGTGTTATTGTATGCAACATATCATATTTCAGACCAACACATAAAACTTTGTTCTCATTAACAATGGTTTAGCTATTTATCAAAGACATTCAATGTCAAACCATCATCATCAAGATGAATTGTCTTGATTATACAATCTGAAAATTATTCTCTTAACTCAATTTTACTAAGCAAGCAACTTTATGAATGTCAAACTGTAGGTTGACAATAAATGTACATGAGATCATCTTATATCGATGCATCTTAATAGATCACATGACAGGTGAACGGGCACTTATTCACTTTTTATAATGTTCAGATTTTGAGGGATCCAATCCAATAATTAGTTGGTCCAACCAACTTATCATGAGAACAAATAACATGAATAATTCTTGAAGAATTTTCTAATTCTTCATTACATGTACTATACTCAATATGCACATCTTAGGGATGTCATAATCGTTCATGTCAACTTATGAACTTTTATTCTAGCAAACTTCAAGTTTACCATGACATGTATCTTTTCACTTTAGTAAATTTCAGATTTACTATTACATGAATAAATTTCATATTTACTATTTTAGAAGTAGATTTCAAAATAACTCTTCTTGGTTATTCTGCCTCATTCGGAGGTTAGTTGTGAAGCCATCACAATCAAGTTCACATTTGTTGATAAGCTTCACTAAATATCATCACATTCACCCAGGAAAAGGATGTATGCTTATAAAAATTAAATTTCTCATTCCCATGAATGAAATATAATCGTGTCTTAAGCCTATCAAATTGATAGTTTATAACATCTTTTATGATATTGCTACTTCAGGAGAAAATCGAGGCATACATATGATCTAGAGAATTTTTCTCTAACATATCTTATGATCATAATACGCATATGAAAATATCATCACTTTTGATGATCATTATCATAGTGTCCCTCCGTGCGTATATTCGTGCATTCAATCACTTGTCTTCTTTCAGACATATTATGCACTGCTATCATATATACTTCAAGAATGAAGTTAGTTGTCATATTTTCGACTTATTATATATTACTACCACATTCACTTCATGGAATGAAGCATATTCAATGAGACATATTTCATGACTTTTCATTAAAACCACATTATTTTGCCTTAGCCATCATAATATCATCAATATGGTACATTGAGATTTAAACTCAATGTCTTACCCATATAAAGGCGTCTTAGGCATAAATTGATGGGATTTAAACCCAACATATTATCATTCCTTTTGATAATATTGTTCTTGAGGAATAAATTTAAAACATAAATAGTTCCAAACCAATTATTTTTCCTCAAATCCAACAATAATTATATTATTAGTAACAAAAGACAATTAACATAAGGAATAACTAACCTTGAAATTACCTTTAGATTTATAATCTCACCTTTTTTGGTAGAGTCTCGTGCTGATAACGTGTTATGAAATGTAAAGTAAAGAAGAAGACGAATGGAGAGAAGGGAGGAGACTTCTTTATTTCTCTTGGATGAGAGATCGTAAGATTGAGAATACAATGAACAAAACCCCTCTATTTATAGGAAAAAATACTCCTAGTTTCTGACTAAAATACAGATACTTCAAATCTTGATAGATATCAACAAGATCTTGATAGATATTATCTATATTCTTGATAGACATTCACTGTAATGTAAATATATTTATAATAAAATCATAATTTTATAAAATAAAATAGCTGCCACCTTCCAAGACACTTCACAATCACAGGAGTATAAATAAAGCTCATGCTTTCTCTTTTTCAACATATCCTAAACAAGCTAAGAAGAAAGAAAAATGTCATTATTCACTAAATTCTTCTCATATTTCAATCAACTTATCAGCTCTTTCTTCTTCTCATGGATTCCCTAAGTATTAACCTTCCTGATGGTTGTGTTTTGTGTTTCAGTAAGTTCATACATAGAAAGACAAGAAAAACACAAGTGCAGGAATATCATAAACAAAAAGAGCACAAAATTTGTGTACAAACAGAGGAAATTACTAGGATATGTTGTTACTGAACCCCTCGATTGTGCAATTTGTTTATCGAATTTTGAGCATGGAGATAAAGGGAGGAAAATTGAAAGTTGCAATCATATTTTTCATGAAAATTGTTTGGATAAATGGTTGATGCATGGGAAAGGAAAAGCCACGTGTCCTCTTTGCCGGAGCGTAATTATACCGGATAATATGGTGGATATTCACCAGAAAGTTGAAGATGAATAACTGAGGTTTGGTATGTTTGAGGAAGAACTTGCTTTGATATTGCTCTCTTGGTTGACTAGTGGATCCTTCAGTCGGAAGTGTTTCTAATCATCAAATTTTGCAATATATTCGTTATTTATTTATTTATTTATTTTTATAATTGTGATGTTCTTAATTATTTACGTACATATCAATTCATTTTATTGAATTTTTTTAGGAGGTGATATGAAGAGTGATACAACAAGATTCCAACCCCATTACTCACATGTACTAACTTTATAGGATTTTCTATGAGTTTGGAGCCAAAGCGGACACTTTTTTAGCCTTGGGAGTCAAAACAGACACTACTTTAAGTTTGAATACAAAACGAACAGTTTGCCTATTTTGGGGCAAACTATAACTAACACCATTTGTCAGCCGTTTGGGTGAAAAGTTTCTATTATGGTTTGCCCAAAAATGGGAAAATTAAATTTCATAAACTTATGTGAATTGCTGAAGAAATTCGCTTGGATATTTGATAGATTTCTGAAAATATTTCAAATTATTTTTGTAACGTGAATTGTTGAAGAGATTCCTGAAAATGTGAAAGATTTGTCATTTCAATAAAACTTTTTCACTTATAAATATGTGTTGTTGTTAACCATTCTATCTCATTCATCTATCGTATTTTCTACTAATATTATCTCTTTTAGGCTTTGAGAATTCCTTCATAATTATGTCTCAACAATCCGAAATGAATTTATTTTCAATTGAACCGGATGTATGTAAATGCAATGAATATTGTAAAATGAAAACATCAAGGACTCAAAGAAATCCTGATCGTAAGTTTTGGAGTGCGTGTTCTAAGGTAAAAATTTTAAGTTGTTCAATTAAAAATATGTGTATGTTAACCTTATTTCATATTTTGTTGTTTTAGGAAAATGGTAGATGTGATATTTTTTGGTGGATAGAAATTATGTCAATAAATGAAACGAACACCATTATATCACAATTGAAGAGACCCACATTAGATGGTGAAACCATGACTTCACAGAACACTATGAAGTTTGACGCGCTATTTAATCTCAACGAAGTCATACAAGATAGAGATTTTCTTGGGACATTACTAAAAGAATCCAAAGAAAAATAAAATCATTTGAAGGATATGCTTAATGAAATTGAGCAGGAGAATCGCGTTTCAAAAAGGAAATGGAATGAAGAACAGGAAAAAAGAAACTATTGGAAGCTTTTATATGAATTGCTGAAGAGATTCGCTCAGAGATTTGATAGATTTCTGAAAATATTCTAGTTTTTTTTTGTAACGTGAATTGCTGAAGAGATTCCTAAAAATGTGAAAGATTTGTCATTTTAATAAAACTATAGTGTTGTTGTTAACCATTTTATCTCATTCGGGCAGTGAATAATGAATGTTTTTATCCTTATAAAAAAGTTTTCAGTGAATAATGAATGTTGCTCGTGATGAATGAGATAAAATGGTTAACAACAACACATATTTATAACTGAAAAAGTTTTAATGAAATGACAAATCTTTCACATTTTCAGGAATTTCTTCAGCAATTCACGTTACAAAAAAAAATTAAAATATTTTCAGAAATCTATCAAATCCTTGAGCGAATCTCTTCAGTAATTCACATAAGTTTATGAAATGTAGTTTGCCCATTTTTGGAAAAACCATAATAAAAATTTTCACCCCAAACGGCTGACAAACGATGTTAGTTATAGTTTGCCCCAAAATAGGCAAACTGTCCATTTTGTATCCAAACTTAAAGTAGTGTCCGTTTTGACTCCTAAGACTGAAAAAGTGTCCGTTTTGGCTCCAAACTCGTTTCTGTTTTTACTATGACAAATATTTTGTAAGGTTTGTCAGAAAAACACGGGAGTTAAATTTATAACAATAAATAATAATAATTATTATTATTTCTAAAGTGTGAAGACCCTTAAAAAAGTATTTGAACTTTTTGTCCTTCATTAAAAGATTCTCCTTTAGACAAAACTGTCTTTTCACTATTTTCTTCAATTTATTATTTAATTATTTTTTATTATACTAACTAGACTCCTAAAATATATGGGACTCCTAAACTATATGGAAAGAGAATCAATTAATATTTTTCTTTATACTGATCAATTAGAAAAATACTCCTAAAATAGGACTCTATTAAGGAAATACTTCTATAATTATTGAGATGCACGTTAAACTAGAGAAGAAACTGGTTTACTTATTGGAAAAATATAATTGATGCTCATCTAACTTGATTCGGTTGCATGTCTAGATTGGTGGATGCTTAATTTTCTAACCCCTCAACTTCTGCACAATTTTTGTCAACATAATAAAATTCAATGTATGTGTATATATATATCTTCTTTGTTTTTATTCAAGTCATTCTTTAGTGTCAAAATTTTCACTCAAACAAGAATTATTTTCATCAAAACTGAAGCTTTGTGATCACTATGGTATTATTTTGTTGTAGTTTACAGGTCGTAGATGAATTTACAGGTGGTAGATAAATGTCGTTCGACTGTGAGAATTTTTTTAGGTGAAGATTTGGTTTAATTGTATTATTTTTATATCATTGTTTTGAGATTTTTTTTTTGTGTGTAAAGGTAAAGTTTAATTTTATTATGTTGATATCTTATTGTCGTATTATTTTATTATAATTTACAGGTGGTAGATGAGTGTCGGACGACTTTGAGAATTTTTTTGTGTGAAGGTTAGATTTAATTATATTGTTTTGATGTCTCTATCATTATATTGTTTTGTTGCAGTTCACATGTGGTAGATGAATGTCGATCGGCTTTGAAATTGTTTTTGGGTAAAGGTTATGTTTAATTAAATAAATTTTTCAAAAGATGTTGAATTTAATTATTGTATTCATCTTTATTATTTAAACAAATATCATATTTAGTGCAACATTTGAACTCAATAAAGTGGGATACACGTGCGAGGCGCGTACACCTAAGCTAGTTATATACAAAAACACAAGCATTGTTTGACTGATGATGAATACGTACTAAGGGTGTTAAGTGGGTCGGGCCGGGTCAACCCGGAATCGGTCCATTAAATTTAGTCGGGTTGTGGGCCGGATCGGGTTCAACAGTAAATTTTTTAAAAATAACCCTAACCCGGCCACTTAACCCAGCCCGGTCAAACCCACCTAAACCCGATCAAACCCGGCTAAAAATCCGGTCAAACTCGGCCAAAAATAAAAAAAGTTTTTTTCAATATACACTATATATACCACCTATATACATTTTAAATACGTTAAACAATATATATACACTATATTTATAGTATATACTACATTAGAATTTAAAAAATATATACACATATACACAATTACACATATATACGTAACATTTAATATATACAACTATACGTGCTACTTTAAATAAAACATATACTATAATATATATATATATATATATATATATATATATATATATATACTACAATATATATAATTATATATATAGTTATATACTAATTACTAATTTATAAAACATATACACATGTATACGTTAAATATACACGTCTATAGAAGATATATACACATATATACGCACCATTCAATATATATGTACTATTTTAAATAAAACATATACTACAATATATATACATTACAATATATATATATATATATATATATATATATATAGTTATATACTAATTTATAAAACATATTGTAACGCCCCGATTCCCGAGAACCGGAACGCCACACGGTGCTTATGATCCCGAAGGACCACAAGCTAACCCTTTTTCTGATATCTGTACCTGTTCAATGCATAATATAATAAAATACATGCGAAAACTGGCTAACACTTGCCATAAGGTTCAAACATCTAGAAATATACAATACCTTAAACCACACACTAATACATCTGTCTGAAAAGCCTCTACACTGCCTGAACTGTGGAGTTGAAGGGACAATTCCCCCAACTAACTCCGTCTACTAAAATCAAATATTGTAATAACAACATCTTCGAATGATGAGGACTCACTGTTGCACCCACTGATGCTATACAAGTGACTTCTAAGATGATCTAAGTTTCACTTCTCTGAACCTACGGTACCCTAAAATAAAAGAACACCATAGCGCGAATGCGCCAGTACTAAGATGTACTGAGTATGCAAGTAGGGAAGACTAAATGCAAGGGCTTATGCATGAACATTTAATCAACAGAATAATCATGAGAATAACGAACGAGTACACATATATGAATGCACAGTTCACAGCCACTATAACAATTATAACGACTCTAGATACCATAGCTCGGATACCACTTTACTGTCCTCGGGACTCACTACTGTACTGGGATGCTGCATTACTGAATCACAAGATACCAACACTGATCAATCGAATACACTCACACCCCCTACTCCTGAAGATTTATACTAACACGGAAATTGTAGGAAGTAGTTACATAACTCACCATGACTTCTCATAAGCAACTGAATATGTGGGGGTGCACGCAATAATTTAAATAATATCTTTGATTTCGTAAAATATGCGTACGGAAAATGAAGACTCACATGGCTTAAATTTTATTATCCATACTTCTCATAATATTATAGAGAGGAAAACATAAGTAAAATCTCATAAATCATCATAAAATCATCAATATTCATCATAAATTCTCATGACTCATCATAGACAACCAAACTCATCAACTCAAGACTCTGAGTGACCCAATAGTTCAAGAAACATACTCTTATGGACAAGGGAGTTTCCTATAACCAACAACCCCACGTGAGCCGTGTGGAATACCAACGTTTTCCCTCCTAGGGAGAGCACTCCCATTGGCGGGAGTGTTGTACTCTTGCCAGGGAGTACAACCTTAAAGCTTTCATAATCACAATTTGTCTCTCTGGCCAACAATATCATCATCAACAACCCTACGGTGGCACATAGGTTTGGGGAAATACCAAATTTCCCTCTCGGTGCTAAGTAATACTTTTCGACTAGCTCAGAACGCGTTAGGAAATCCACCACAACATCACAAAGGTCTATCATAAATACCAAATCAAATCTCTTTGGAAATCCACTATAACATCGCAAGGGTCTATCATAAAAACCAAATCAAATCTCTTTCTCATTTATCAAATCATATCAATTTGTGGATTCTTAACTCAACACATTTTAGCTCAAAATATTTTAATTTTCCTCAACATCAACATGGTATCAATAACACAGCATTTCGTCTCTGCGGATGCCAATCAATATTCTCAAATGATCATTCTTTCATTCTAATATTCAAATTATGACAATAGCTTTTGAAAAGCATTTAAGATCTTCAAATCATATTAAGATTTTGTATGTCGTAATGTAACTCAAATCATAGCTCTTATATCAAGAATCCTCAAAAAAATAATTTCATAGTAGTGGTATACAATTTATGACATAAAATCTCAATTTAAGAAAACAAGATAATAAGGTTATTATGTATACCAATATTGGACGATTCAAAGTTCCATTAATCATATCTTGAAAACACTTGAAATATCAACTCATGGTAGAAATATGAAATTCACCATATCAAATCATAAATTGGGAATAATAAAGTAATCATGTACATCAAAGCTTAAACAATTTATATTTTTCATAACCTCATAATTCGTCATTAAAACATCTTGGGTATTTACCCACTTTACAAAATCATGAAATTCCAATGATAAAATCAATTCTTTGGGCACAAGAATGAAAAGATATTCTTGTTCAAAACCCCACATACTAAGTTCTCACGGAATTCATGTTAAGTTCTCAAATCATCGGAAATTCATTGACCGTAGCACGACCAAGATTATCGCGGAACTGACTTAGCTCTAGACCAGCAGACTATTTTGGGCATACGTACCCCCAGCAATCAATAACATAAGTAATACGTAGTATACAACAACGCATACTCACATGCCCACAGGCCATCATGCACCACGCATTCATTAACACCTCACACCAATCATTTGAAGATCATATTTATATACAAGTATTGGAATCTCATACCATTGCATCGTAGATCATTCAACAAGGATGCATATGGTTAAAGAAGAATACAACATAACATAGTTCATCCAATCGGGATACACACAAATAACATAAATTCAACACATCATGGTTCACTTCTCAAGGTTTTTTCCTTTAAGATCTTGATATATGCAATTCGACCCAGAATTAGATATTTCACACTTAGCGTGTCCTAATGGCCTTACCATTTCCCTCAAGCATCATAGTAAACACGTAGCATGCAAGTATGGTATGAACTCATCACTTCGATCACAAGGGGTCATACGATCCATTCTTCTTCAACCAGGAATTTCTACAATTACCTTGCATGCACCAATTAGGCATAGGTCAGTATGAACAATTATATGTGCTACAACACCACTATTCATCTTAATTCCACTAACTAAACCCCTCGTCTGCACTTACAACGATATCATAAGCCTTTCACACAACATCCCCAATTTTAGACAATAACATGGAGTTCATGTTGAACGTATACATAGAAAGTAGTCTAGTCATTTAGAACTTATTATATCCTAAGAACGTAAATTTATAGCCTCTTAGATAATTCCACAAACACCTTACATGCACTTTTAGGAATTGGTGAATTCGTCAAATTCTCATGTTCTCCGCCACCCCATATATCTCATCCAACACACATAATCATCACATGCATGTATGAACCAACATACACCATCACCACAAACATATATATATATATCAACCAACATGCATAATCATCATATATATATATGATTATATATATATATATATATATATATATATATATTCTAGACTTTGATGATGTATATATATATATGTTGATTGATATTTGATGGTTGAGATATATATGAGGATTATGTATGTTACTTGATATATATATATGATGATTATGCATGTTGGTTGATATATATATGTGTGTGGTGATGGTGTATGTTGGTTGATATATATATATGTGGTGATGGTGTATGTTGGTTGATACATGCATGTGATGATTATGTGTGTTGTATGAGATATATGGGGTGGCAAAAAATATGAGACTTTGATGAATTCACCAATGCCTAAAAGTGCATGTAAGGTGTTTGTGGAATTGTCTAAGAGGCTATAAATTTACGTTCTTAGGATATAATAAGTTCTAAATGACTAGACTACTTTCTATGTATACGTTCAACATGAACTCCATGTTATTGTCTAAAATTGGGGATGTTGTGTGGAAGGCTTATGATATGGTTGTAAGTGCGCACGAAGGATTTAGTTGGTGGAATTAAGATGAATGATGGTGTTGTAGCACATGTAATTGTTCATACTGACCTATGCCTAAATGGTGTATGCAAGGTAATTATAGAAATACCAGTCAAAGAAGAATAGATCGTATGACCCCTTGTGATCGAAGTGATGAGTTCATACCATACTTGCATGCTACGTGTTTACTATGACGCTTGAGCGAAATGGTAAGGACATTAGGCCACGCTAAGTGTGAAATGTCTAATTATGAGTCGAATTGCATATATCGAGATCTTGAAGGAAAGAACCTTGAGAAGTGAACCCTGATATGTTGAATGTATGTTATTTGTGTGTATCCCAATTGGATAAACTATGTTATGTTGTATTCTTCATTAACCATATGCATCCTTGTTGAATGATCTACGATGTAATGGCATGAGATTCCAATACTTGTATATGAATATTATCTTCAAATGATTGGTGTGAGGTGTTAATGAATGCATGGTGCATGATGGCCAGTGGGCATGTGAGTATGCGTTGTTGTATACTACGTATTACTTATGTTATTGATTGCTGGGGGTACGTATGCCCGAAATAGTCTGCTGGTCTAGAGCTGAGTCAGTTCTGCGATAATCTTGGTCGTGCTACGATCGATGAATTTTCGATGATTTGAGAACTTAACATGAATTCCATGAGAACTTAGTATGTGGGGTTTTGAACAAGAATATCTTTTCATTCTTGTGCCCAAAGAATTGATTTTATCATTGAAATTTCATGATTTTGTAAAGTGGGTAAATACCCAAGATGTTTTAATGACGAATTATGAGGTTATGAAAAATATAAATTGGTTAAGCTTTGATGTACATGATTACTTTATCATTCCCAAGTTATGATTTGATATGGTGAATTTCATATTTCTACCATAAGTTGATATTTCAAGTGTTTTCAAGATATGATTTATGGAACTTTGAATCGTCCAATATTGGTATACATAATAACCTTATCATCTTGTTTTCTTGAATTGAGATTTTATGCCATAAATTGCATACCACTACTATGAAATTATTTTTTTGAGGATTCTTGATATAAGAGCCATGATTTGAGTTACATTACGACATACAAAATCTTACTATGATTTGAAGATCATAAATGCTTTTCAAAAGCTATTGTCATGATTTGAATATTGGAATGAAAGAATGATAATTTGAGAATATTGATTTTCATTCGTAGAGTTGAGATGATTTATATTGATTTTAAGCTCGTAGAGACGAAATGCTGTGTTATTGATACCATGTTGATGTTGAGGAAAATTAAAATATTTTGAGCTAAAATGTGTTGAGTTAAGAATCCACAAATTGATATAATTTGATAAATGAGAAAGAGATTTGATTTGGTTTTTATGATAGACCCTTGCGATGTTATGGTGGATTTCTAAAGAGATTTGATTTGGTATTTATGATAGACCCTTGTGATGTTGTGGTGGATTTCCTAACGCGTTCTGAGCTAGTCGGAAAGTATTACTTAGCACCGAGAGGGAAATTTGGTATTTCCCCATACCTATGTGCCATCATAGGGTTATTGATGATGATATTGTTGGCCAGAGGGCCGAATTGTGATTATGAAAGCTTTAAGGTTGTACTTCTTGGCAAGAGTACAACACTCCCGCCAATGGGAGTGCTCTCCCTAGGAGGTCAAAAATTGGTATTCCACGCGGCTCACGTGGGGTTGTCGGTTATAGGAAACTCTCCTGTCCATAAGAGTATGTTTCTTGAACTATCGAGTCTTGAGTTGATGAGTTTGGTTGTCTATGATGAGCCATGAGAATTTATGATGAATATTGATGATTTTATGATGATTTATGAGATTTTACTTCTGTTTCCTCTCTATAATATTATGAGAAGTATGGATAATGAAATTCAAACCATGCGAGTCTTCATTTTTCGTACACATGTTTTATGAAATCAAAGATATGATTCAAATTATTGTGTCACCCCCACATATTCAGTTGCTTATGAGGAGTCATGGTGAGTTATGTAACTACTTTCCACAGTTTCTGTGTCAGTATAAATCTTTAGGAGTTAGGGGTGTGAGTGAATTTGATTGATCAGTATTGGTATCCTATGATTCAGTAATGCAGTACCCTAGAACAATAGTGAGTTACGAGGATAGCAAAGTGGTATCCGAGCTGTGGTATCTGGAGTCGTTATAATTGTTATAGTGGTTGTGAACTGTGAATTCACATGTGTACTCGTTCATTATTCTCATGATTATTCTGTTGATTAAATGTTCATGCATAAGCCCTTGCATTTAGCCTTCCCTGCTTGCATACTCAGTACATCTTAGTACTGACGCATTTGCACTATGGTGTTCTTTTATTTTAGGGCACCATAGGTTCAGAGGAGTGAAACTTGGAGCATCTTAGAAGTCACTTGTATAGCAGCAGTAGGTGCAGCAGTGAGTCCTCATCATCCGAGGATGTTGTTATTACAATATTTGATTTCAGTAGACGGAGTTAGTTGGGGGAATTGTCCCTTCAACTCCACAGTTCAGGCAGTGTAGAGGCTTTTCAGACAGATGTATTAGTGTGTGGTTTAAGGTATTGTATATTTCTAGATGTTTGAACCTTATGGCAAGTGTTAGCCAGTTTTCGCATGTATTTTATTATATTATGCAGTGAACAGGTACAGATATCAAAAAAAGGGTTAGCTTGTGGTCCTTCAGGATCATAAGCACCGTGTGGCATTTCGATTCTCGGGAATCGGGGCGTTACAAACTTGGTATCAGAGCCTAAGGTTCAACAGTGTTCTAGAGAGTCTGAAAAGTCGCATCTAGTAGAGTCTTGTACAAGAGTGTGTTGCGCGCCACATTCATGTACGAGAGGCTATGGGATGTTTAGAAGAGTTTTCGTTCGTTCATGATCCAGATCGTGCTATAGCAAGATTTTCCAAAAGAGTTATGTAGACTCTTGTAATGATCTACTTATGTCAGATTTACCTTACTCTTAAGGTAACAGAAGTAGTGAAGCCAAAGTCTTTCACATAGAACTTTCTCTGATGGTCCTCGCAGATAGTTTCGGGACAGTGTTCTCTAAAGTGAGCAGAGTATGCCTTATGGGGTTAGCTGTTTATATGGTGAATGAATAGGCTTGAAATTATATATGTAAGAATCTAAGTGTGGAAGTTGGGAATTATATGTGTTGATTGATAGAGATATGTCTGCGATTCTCATGGTGTAGAGAAGTATAAGTTTAAGAGGTGATATTTGAAGGCTAGAATGAGAATAGTATGTTTATTAAAGATTTGTGGATATTCATGTTATGTTTTAGAAGCTAAGCTTGAATCTTTGAAGAATGTAAGTTTGTGGACTCCAAACTAAGTATTAAGATGTGAGTGTGGTATTAGTAGCTTATGAAGAAATCGAAGCAGATAATGTGTTTAGTGAGACAAGTAGGTGTTGAAAAAAGTGTATGTATATGATGATGATTGTAGAGACTAAGGAAAGATAAGAGTTGTATTCCAAGAAGTAGCATTGGTATTGAATTTATGTTTTCAGGTGTAGTCTTTCTGGATGAATTAAGTTATTATTTTGTGCACCGTTGTGCCTCAGACTCTAGAGTACATTGGTTGTAGTTCATTTCGGGGTTTATCCAAGTGTTCAAAAGTGTCTGACGATGACTTAAAGCTGAGAGGAGGATGATAGAGAAAGTGACAAGTCGGGCCCTCAGAATTTGGTAGTGGTGCCAGTAGGTATGGAAAAGCAGTAAAGGGAGACAGTTCCCGACCCATTCTTATTTCAGTGAAATATGTCTAGAGGGACCTTGGGTCCTAAGGGGGAGATACCCCATGTTATAATAATTGCATGTCCATGCTCTTTCTATGATGTTAACCTCATCGTTTGTTGCATTTCTAGTTATGCTTTCGAGAATTTGGTATATTAGGTATATTCGTATTTAATATGCACGTTCAATAGAAAGGAACTCGAATTGTGGGCATGTTTGAACATGTATTGAAGAGATTGGTTGGGTTATGATTTTGTGCATTTGATATGCATGTGTGTTGTGAAAATTTACCCATGAGTGGGTTGTTGAATGTTTTATGTGATAGATGTTCATGACTAGTGAACGTACGCAGACTATTGGTTGCTTTAGTAGTGTGGTTATGTTTTGAGATGTGTTGCTATCTTGAATAAAACCAGTCGATTAGTGTTCTTGATCTGGCCTTCACATTCGAGGACTAATGTTTCCAAGGGGGAGATGATGTAATACCCCAAAAAAATTTCGTCGAAATTTTGTGTGTAAACGTATTGGATCCTATATTCGAGAATGATTTATAATTTTTCTGTGTGTCATTTCTTAGATTTTGACCCTAGAGCATCGAATAAGCTTTCCAATGATATGTGGATCACCAAAAACGGACAATCGAGCGATGAGTTACGACCATTCCAATCAAACCACGACCATTCCGATCGAACTGTGAATAGTAAAATGTGCAGGAAAAAAAAATACTGCAGCCAGGCGATTTTTTTGGTCAACTTCAAACGATCATAACTCCTTGTACATAATGAACTGTGTGAGCTGCTATATATCAACGGAAATCCCTAAGAGTCTTCTTTCTAATAAAATTAGTTTCATCCAATTTGGACATCGAAGTAAAAAGTTATGGCCAATTTACTTCAGCCTATCGGATAGATCACTGAAGGACAGATTCGGGTTTTATTTGTTTCTTAGGGGCATTTTGGTCTTTCACCACTCTTTTAAACCTTTATAAATACCCCATTCAGCTGAAAACTTGTATTATTTTTTTCTCATTTCTCTTATATGTATAAATACTCCATTCAGCTGAGAACTTGTATTATTTTCCTCTCATTTCTCTTATATATATATATATATATATATATATATAACTTGAACTTTCAAAAAGGAATTCGTGGACTCTATGGACGAAAGGAGTCCATAAATAAAACACTTGCATACCTTAGATTTCGTGGCCGGAAGAGATTGACGGAAGATATACACACATATATACGCACCATTCAATATATATGTACTACTTTAAATAAAACATATACTACAGTATATATATATTACAATATATATATATATATATATATATATATATATATGTATGTATAGTTATCTATATAGTTATATACTCCCTCCGTCCCATTTTATGTGTCATCATTTCCTTTTTTGTCCGTTCCAAAAAGAATGCCGCCTTTCCTTATTTGGTAACTATTTAAAGACACAATTACACTTTTATTCTTATTGGTCCCACTTATAAGGGCCCACTTAATTAAAATAATAATAGTACATTGTTTTAATGAAGGACAATTTGGTAAAAAACATCAAGTCTTTACTTATTTCTTAAACTCCATGCCCGGTCAAATGGTGACACATAAAATGGGACGTAGGGAGTACTAATTTATAATTTATAAAATATATACACATGTATACGTTAAATATACATGTCTATAGAAGATATATACAAATATATACGCACCATTCAATATACATGTACTACTTTAAATAAAACATATACTATATATATATATATATATATATATATATATATAT
>NC_061114.1:201019469-201020628 GCF_002878395.1 Capsicum annuum
ATATACACATGTATACATTAAATATACACATCTATAGAAGATATATACACAAATATACAAAACATATGCTACTTAATATAATAAACTAATAATACTTGATAGTAAATTAGTAATATATTAAAAGTAAGTTTTTAATTGAAAATAGAAATTCAATTTAAATCATTAAATGAAAAAAATTACAAAGTAAGGACTAAGGAGTGTATGAATGTTGAATTTTATTGATTGCAAAATGATCCAAAATTTATAATTTACATGAATGAAAAATCTACAAATTATGCATCATTTTTTCCAACTCATTCATGTTAATATTAACGGGAACTTGCATAGGATAGTCAAAGTCAATGGAGGCAAAATCATGCATTAGACTTGATTCTGCTAAGTTCTCTCGTGAAGACATAATTTCTTCAAGTTTCTGCTTGTCGTTCGGCTTCGGTTCCATTCCTTGATTTCTTCTTTTCGCTCTAATCCAATCTCTGAGGTAAACTAGAAAATTCATAGCACTGCTTTCTAATGAGTGTCGGTTTTCTCCAAGTTATTGTCGTCCCTAACTAAAACCGTTCTCTGATGCAACGGTTGACATTGGAACATTCAAGATATCTCTAGCTAATCTTGAAAGTACAGGATATTGTGTTTCATTACTCCACCAATCCAACGTGTTGATCCATCGTCTGCGATCCTCTGGCAGCGACCGAAGATAATATTTAAGCTCTTCTCGATAAGTTGATGTGTAAGCTCTCTCATCAACACTATTCCAACAAGGTAAATCATAAAAGGAATCAAGAAAATCACTATGTACCGGCCTTTTAGAAGATGATGGATCCTCGGGAGGATGAGGCGTGACAGTTGGAGTGATATTTGTAGGTATAACTAAATCAACTAAATCAGTATAGTGATTATATAATTTTTCTATGTATTCATTCGCATCACCCATAGCCGTCCACAAATCAGGTTGTACTTGTTCAGAATTATTGTTAGTATTTATTTCTAAGTTAGCATAAATAATAGTACTAAAGTGGCACATAGTATTATATTTCATGCACGGATTTAGCATAGCACCAACTAAGTAAATAGGGGGAATCGGAAAAAAATATTTTTTAAATTTAGTAAACATGGCACCAATAGCTTCTTTATAACCTTCTTTATTTTTATATTCTTTGAG
>NC_061114.1:201020728-201117993 GCF_002878395.1 Capsicum annuum
ATTGTTTGTATTTATTTCTAAGTTAGCATAAATAATAGTACTAAAGTGGCACATAGTATTATATTTCATGCACGGATTTAGCATAGCACCAACTAAGTAAATAGGGGGAATCGGAAAAAAATATTTTTTAAATTTAGTAAACATGGCACCAATAGCTTCTTTATAACCTTCTTTATTTTTATATTCTTTGAGCAAACCAGAAATATCGGCTATATATGTTAAAATATTACAAAAGGTAGGATAATAAGCACCGAAAAATTCAACCGTAGCTATATAAATTTTTTCTAAAAACTTAACAAGATCATTAATTACAACCCAATCAGAATCATATAGCATGCAATCAGCAGATTCAGCAAATGAACCACAATATTGGTTAAAAGCTAGTGTAATAGGAACTCTATATTTATATCAAGTTTTTAAAAAATCATACGTAGAATTCCATCTAATATCAATTTGCTCAGACAACAATATCGGTGCAAGTCCATTTTCTTGACATTTAACTTTAAATTCTCTAATAATTTTTCTTCGATTATTTTCTTGAATAAAACCAACAACAAGACGGATTTTTTCAATATAAAGCTCAAAAAACTCAAGACCATCTTTTACAATTAATATTATATATATGACATGCACACTTAATATGAAAAACTTCAGGTAACGATGGAGATAGCTTAGATTTTAACTTTGTTATAGCAGTCTTGTTGTTAGAAGCATTATCAAAAGCAATACATAAGTTTTATTTTCGATACCATAAAATTCTGTAACTTTAACAATCGAATCAACAATAAAATCTCCAGTATGTTTACGATCTTCATCATATAAAAAGAAAAGAATACATTTTTGCACCGCAAAATTACTATCTATCCAGTGACAAGTAACGGTTAAATAATCATTTTTATTTACAGCACGACCAAGATCAGAAATTAGGACAATCTACATTGAATATTTTTTAACATTGTTGATAAATAAAAACAATATTGTGAATGAAGTCTAAAAATATCAGACCGATAAGTACTTCTAGGAATATCATTAAAAATAGGATTATAAAGTGTGCTTGAATATAATGAATAAAGACATCAAAAGAAGGAAAACTAAAAGGAAAACAACCCACAGATACCATTTTAGCTATTTTTTTCCGGTCCCTCAATTTATTATACTTATTCATTACTTGACCGGTTGTTGGGTCCATTCTAGTTTGCGTTGACCCACCAACAACCCCACCACCTCGTGCAATATTTAACTCTCTTTCGTGAGCATCACATATATGTCTCATTAACGTACCCGTATCCCTTTGCTTGCCTCCACTTTTATACTTCTATAGTTGATGACAAATATTGCATTGCACCTCAGTATCTGATTTACATTCAAAAAATTGTCATGCAATACTAGTTGTTTTACGAGCTCTTAGGGAACGGGGAGGACGGGGAGGGAGATTAACCGATTCAGATATAACGTTAGCATTTCCTACTGCGGGTGTCTCACCAATATTTTCATCATCTTCGTCTAAATTAACCGTATCTACTTCATTTTCTTCTTCTATACCATAATTTTTTTGAGCTTCTACATAATCCATATCGTGAGCACCTACACCTATTTCTTCCTCAAAAGATGTACCAAGCGGTACCGGAGGTAAAGGCACACGGGTATATCTATTACTTGAAGTACCTCTACCACTAGTAATTCATTTTTTGCTACCACTACCACTTTCGGGATAAAAAATTTTAACACTATTAGTGGCGAGGTTTCTTAATTTATCCATAATATAAATTAAACTAAAAAAATTTCAAACCACAAACCTAATAAAATAAAATAAAATATTTAACAATTAATGCACTAATTAAAAATTAAACGTAAGAGATGGAATGATAATACCAAATTTTGAAAGTATCCGAAGGTTGCGACTTTAGAAACTTCCACTCGTACTTTGTAATCGCAAAATTAAAAAATTAAAAAATTAAAGTAAGCATTTTAGGAATTTAAATATATAAAATATTTGAGAATTGAGAGAGAATGAGATTTGAGAGAAAGAAAATTTGTGTGAAAAATGATTTGAGAGTGTAGGGTATTGATAGAATTTTTTTTGGGATTAAAAAAATATTTAAAATGATTGTTTTTTAATTTATTAAAAAAGACCATTTGAGCCGTTTTAAGGGCCCAAACGGTAATATAGCCGTTGGGACCAACGGTGCAATTTTTACAAAATTCAATTTTTTTTTAAAAAAAATTACTCCGGGCCGGTTAACTGGCAGACTCGGATTGAGTTTGGTCTGGGCCGGGTTAATCGAGCCCAAACCAAAAAATAACCTGAGCCAGGACCTAGTACCCTACAGCCCGTGGGCTGACCGATCCGGGTCATACCAGATCGGGTTTGCTTAGTGGGCTGGATTGGGCCAGGTTAGCCCGACCTGTTTGACAGGCTTAATACGTACTATTCTAAAAAAATTGTTTCAATAATGTTTGTTTTATCATAATTGAATAAGTTTCTCTATAAGAGGAGCACGACCGATAAGGAGATAATAATTCTCTAATTATTGATAATATCTTGTGAAAATATCCTTTGGTATTTTTAAGGAGTGTATAGCAGTGAAGTTATAAAGATTTGACATGAAATTTTAACTTACTTTTTTTGTGTTTATAATTTTAGACTAAAGATATTTAAAATAAATTATAAAAATAATTTTTAATTTTTATAATTATAAATAAATAAGTAAAAAGTTAAAATTAGAAAATTATATAAAATATATATTTTTAGATACTAATTAAACAAAAATAAAACAAATAATTTAAAACAGTCTTTACTATGAAATGTGTAAAATTATTATTAATACTCTAAGAGATAATACATCAAACCCCCCCCTAAACTTGTCTCCCCAACTTACTTTAGCATTTAAACTAATCTTCTATTTATTCACCCCATTAACATCTTTATAGTGAATTTATTTCCCTCCTTATGCAGACGTGGATTTTCTTAAGAAAAAAAAACGTGTTAGCAATATTTTTTTTTAAAACTAATATATATATAAAGAAAAAAAAATCCTCTCTTCTTCACCCAACCCCGCCAACAGCGCCCCCCCCCCCCCACTTCTCCTCAGCCAACACCCCCACCCCACTTCTCCTCCAATTATGAAAGTTGCCACCCCACCTTTAATTTATCCTCCTTCGACCTCTTAGATCAATAAAAAAAATGAAATTGAATTTGAAAATTAAAAAATCTACATGGTTTGGATGTTTGGTTGTTGATTTTAGAGAATTTGGTGTTGATTTGATCGAATTTTTCATGTGGGTTGAGTTTTTTATCACTATTTTATGATATTTTTCGATGGTGGTAGTTAAATTTTTCAAGTGGATTGAGTTTTTCAGCGAAAATTCGCCAGAAAACCTGATAGGTGTGGTTATGTGGGGGTGGACGGAGGTGGATGGGGGTATGTTTAGGTGTAGGAATGTAGGGGTGGATGGGGGCGTGTGTGCAGGTGGGGTAGACGGGAGGGGGGAAGGGGGAGGTATTTTTTTAATTTAAAATATTTTATATTTAAAAAATACTTTATTTACGTGGCTATGATGTGGCGGTAATTTGGCACTAATGTGGCGCTGATGTGTCAGTGAGTGTGATGCACTCTCCCTCATGAGAGTGATATTATATATTAAGGGAGAAAATTAATTCATTATAAAAATGTTAAGGAGGTAAATAATTATTCGTAAAGTTTAAGTGCTAAATTAAGTTGGGGTTTTGATGTATTATTTCATACTCTAATAAGAAACTTGTCATCACTGAATTGACAATGCGAAAACACTTGCGCATGGTACCTAAAAAGTCTTATTTTGTAGGTCCTATTCAATTCTCAATTTGGAACAGATTTTCTTTTTTCCTAAGATACTATTAAGTCATTCAAAAAATAACAACTGCATAAATAAAAGAATAAAAATAAATTTAAGTTCAAACTGCTCTGACAAGTTATATTATACTATTATATATACGTCTGTTTAAGTGTCTAACAATGTTTATAATTTATAAACTTGATCCGATTGCTATTAGTAGTCCAAACAATGTTGAAAAGTAAAAGTAAAACGTAAAAGAAGAACATGATTAGTGAATGGAGGCTTTAATTAAACAATAGTTGTAAGGTGCATGGCTCAAACGGCTGTGAGTGGTACTACTATATTTAGGGGTGTTTAGTTATGAAAAATATTTATTTTTTTATTTTAATTTATTTATAAAAATTTAAAAATAACTTTAATTTATATTTATGATCAAATACAATTTTAATTCTAATTTTAACTTCAACTTTAATTTATATTTGATTTTTCATTGTAAAACGCCTACATAGGTCTCTATCAGAACATGCAAATGCCGGTCAAATATATTTCCGCCACTTACGACAAGACATAAGTAGTAAGATAACTGTAAGTTGCCTTTGTTGAACCTTAAGCGTTTTTCAAAAACACCAAAATGGAAACTTTTAATAGTAGTTCAAAGGCAAATTTTGAAAAGTAACACAGACAATTTTATCATACTAATAATATACTATAAGTTATAGTGGTATAATTGGAGAAAACTTTTCCAATTCTTTTTTCCTGAAAAGTCTACTGTGGCTATAACTAGCTCTACTTGTACCTTTGCAGTTGGAGTAGGAAATTTTACTAAGGGGTAATCTAAGGGTGTCAAATGGGACCGGGCTGTTCGGTCAGCCCACGGACGGTAAGGCTATCGGATATCGGATATCGGGCTGGGTTATTTTTAGTTTTGGGCTCGGTTAATCCGATCCGGATCAAGTCCGCCGGTTAACCTGCCCGGAATCAACTCGATTTTTCTTTTTTTATAAAAAATTAACAAACGGACCGTTGAGCCCAAAGTAGCCATTGGCCCAACGGCTATATAGCCGTTTTTGGGTCCAAACAATTACTTTGGCCACTTTAATTAAATTTTTTTTCATTTAAAATTATTTTTTAACCCAAAAAAAAATCCTAGAAATACCCTATACATTCAAATCATTTTTCACACAATTTTTCATTCTCTCAAAATCTCATTCTCTCTCAAATCTCAATTCTCAAATATTCTATATATTTAATTTCCTAAAGTGCTCACTTTAATTTTTTAATTTTGCGATTACAAAGTACGAGTGAAAGTTTCTAAAGTCGCAACCTTCGGATACTTTCAAAATTTGGTATTGTCATTCCATCTCTTACGTTTAATTTTTAATTTGTGTATTAATTCTTGGATATTTAATTTTATTATATTTGTATATTTTAAATTTTTTTAGTTTAATTTATATTATGAATAAATTAAGAAACCTCGTCACTAAAGGTGTTAAAATTTTTTGTCCCATCAGTGGCAGTGCTAGTAAAAGTAGAGGTACTTCAAGTAGTAGATATACTCGTGTGCCTCTGGCACCGCTTAGTCAACCTTTTGAGGAAGAAGTAGGTGTACCTTTAGGTGTAGGTGCCCACGATATGGATTATGTAGAAGCACAGAAAAATTGTGGTATAGAAGAAGAAAATGAAGTAGATGCGGTTAATTTAGACGAAGATGATGAAAATATTGGTGAGACACCCGTAGTAGAAAATGCTAACGTTAGATCTGAACTGGTTAATCTCCCTCCCCGTCCTCCCCGTGCCCCAAGAGCTCGTAAACCAACTAGTATTGCATGTCAATTTTTTGGCCGTATATCAGATATTGAGGTGCAATGCAATATTTGTCAACAAATATATAAGCATAAAAGAGGAGGCAAGCAAGGGGGTACGGGTACGTTAATGAGACATATAAGTGATAATTACGAAAGAGAGTTAAATATTGCACGAGGTGGTGCAGATGTTGGTGGGCCAATGCAAACTAGAATAGACCCAACAACCGGTCAGGTAGTAAAGAAGTATAATAAATTGAGTGACCGAGAAGGAATAGCTAAAATGGTAGTTGTGGGTTGTTTGTCTTTTAGTTTTCCTTCTTCTGATGTCTTTATTCATTATATTCAAGCAATTTATAATCCTATGTTTAATGGTATTTCTAGAAGTACTTGTAGGGCCGATATTCTTAGACTTTATTCACAATATTATTTTTATTTATCAACATTGTTAAAAAATATTCAATGTATAATGTCCCTAATTTATGATCTTGGTCGTGCTGTAAATAAAAATGATTATTTAACCACTACTTGTCACTGGATAGATAGTAATTTTGTTATGCAAAAACGTATTCTTGCTTTTGTATATGATGAAGATCATAAACATACCGGAGATTTTATTGTTGATTCGATTGCTAAAGTTGCAGAATTTTACGGTATTGAAAATAAAATCTTATGTATTGCTTTTGATAACGCTTCTAACAACAAGACTGCTATAATAAAGTTAAAATCTAAGCTATCTCCGTCGTTACTTGAAATTTTTCATGTTAAATGTGCTTTTCATATATATAATTTAATTGTAAAAGATGGTCTTGAGTTTTTTGAGCTTTATATTGAAAAAAATCGGCTTGCCATTGATTTTATTCAAGAAAATAATCGTAGAAGAAGAGTTAAAGACTTTAAACTTAAAAGTGAACAAAATGGACTTGCACGATATTGATGCCTGAAGAATGTGATACTAGATGGAATACTACGTATGATTTTTTAAAAACTTGTTATAAATATAGAGTTCCTATTACACTATATTTTAACCAATATTGTGGTTCATTTGCTGAATCTGCTGATTGCATGCTACATGATTCTGATTGGGTTGTAATTAATGATCTTGTTAAGTTTTTAGAAAAAATTTATATAGCTACGGTTGAATATTTCGGTGCTTATTATCATACCTTTTGTAATATTTTAACATATATAGCCGATATTTCTGGTTTGCTCAAAGAATATAAAAATAAAGAAGGTTATAAAGAAGCTGTTGGTGCCATGTTTACTAAATTTAAAAAATATTTTTTTTCGATTCCCCCTATTTACTTAGTTGGTGCTATGCTAAATCCGTGCATGAAATATAATACTATGTGCCACTTTAGTACTATTATTTATGCTAACTTAGAAATAAATACTAACAATGATTCTGATGATGAAGAACAAGAACAAACTGATTTGTGGACGGCTATGGGTGATGCGAACGCTTACATAGATAAAGTATATAACCACTATGCTGATTTAGTTGATTGAGCTGTACCGACAACTATCAATCCAACTGTTGCTCCTCGTTCTCCCGAGGAGCTATTATCTTATAAAGGGGCGGCATATAGTGATTTTCCTGATCACTTTTATGATTTACCTTGTTGGAACAGTGTTGAGGAGAGAGCTTACACAACAACTTATGGGGAAGAGCTGAAGTATTATCTCCGATCCCCACTAGAGGATCGCAGACGAAGGATCAACACGTTGGATTGGTGGAGTAATAATGAAGCACAATATCTTGTGCTTTCAAGAGTAGCGAGAGATATCCTGAATGTTCCAATATCAACCGTTGCATCGAAGAGCGTTTTTAGTCAGGGACGACAGTAGCTTGGAGACAACCAACATTCATTGGGAAGCAATGCAATGAATGTTCTAGTTTGCCTTAGATATTGGATTAGAGACGAACAAAGAAATCAAGGAATGGAAGCGGAGCCGAACGACGAGCAGAGAGTTGAAGAAATTATGACTGTTGACACCTAATTTTTGCCCTCCGCAATTCAATTTAATTTCGAATTTCTTCAATTTTAAAATAAAATCGTAACAATTATTTTGTTCAAATAAATGCTAGTTTAAATTACTTATTCAATTCAATTTTATCATTTAATTAACAATTATACATTTCTCGCATTTTTATATACGAGAGTTTATAAATTTTGTTATTTCAATGAACGTTTTCATTAAAATTAGATTTTTTTATTGATTAAACTTGAAAATTAATTCAAATGAATAAAATCTTGGTTTTAAATATGATTTGCTCTGAAAATATTTTATTTGGAGCAATATTTGTTGGATTTTTTATCAAATTAAGAATCTCGAGGTTAATTTGTTACTTGATTCGTGCACCTCAGTTGAAATCAAATTAGCCCCAATTGTAATGCAATTGACCATAGATATTCAATTTGGTTATAATTTAAATAAATCGTTTAAATTGTAATCCAATCTTAATCCCCAAAAATTACCATTTCCTAATTGGGATTATTTTGATCCAATCAAATTTAATTAGGGTATTTAATAATCCCAATTAGATTTAATTGGGTTAATAAACAACCCCAACATAACCTAATCTAAACCCATTAGCCCATTCCAATTTGACCCAAAGCAACCCATTTCTTCCTCCTTTAAATGTTACCAACCCAACACCAAAAGTAACCCAACCCGGCCCACCTTATACCTTCTTCAATATCTACAAACAACAAGCAAAAGCTGACAATGTCAACCAAAGCAAACGACACCCTTAACAACGTATACACGACAACTCCATCAACTTTGCGATCTCAAATCCCACGACTCAGTACCGAAAACCCAAACTCGATTCTAATGTCGACCCACAACCTAGCTCTGACCCGATGATCTTGCCAAACCCACCGTCTTCCCTTTCCTAGCTTCGATTGCACTCCCCACGTGGTTAGCATGCGTTATTCGTACCATTTAATGTCCAAGAATCCTCTAGAAAATGTGTAGCTGTCCATTCCAACGGCTAAATGCCGCGAATTTTGGATTGAATGGTACAAAATCGTACATACTTGCGCGATTCTCATTGTCTCATGAGGTAATTTCCATCCTGGAATTTCTTGGTTGGCCGATTTGGGATGGTGTGGAGAAAATCCAAATTTGGCACTAGTTTTAGAGGAGAAAATCGTAGGAGGATTTGATTTTCAAATCCCAAAATATCCTATTTTGAAAATCCCCGATTTACCCCAAATTCATCTTCTATATAAAGACCCTAGGGTCGCTGTATTTGGGAGAGGGGGCTTTTATCTTTTTTTTGGGAAGTTTGGAGAAAAGTAGGAGTTCTTCTTTGGGTCGAAAAATTTTTTGAGCTAGCTAGGTCCAAAATCAAAAGAGTGGAAAATCTTTCTTTCTTTGAAAAGAAAAGCATGAGAAAAACAGCGAAAAGGTTAGAGAAAAAGGGAACTATTCTGTTGCAAAAACTGTAGAGAGAGTAACGTGCTAGTCGAGATTTTTGAAAAAGACATCGACTTTTCGGTGGTGGTCAAAATCCCGGCATAAGTTCGTGGTCCGGTTTGCTGCTTCAAAACAGGTAATCTTCCTTCCTATTTAGTTTTAATTTTATTTCTTCTTCGTTTCATCATCATCGTTTCATCATAGTTGTAATACTGCATGATGGAGAATAGTTGTGGTAGACGACCTTGGGCTCATAAGTTTTGTTTGTAATGACTATTATTTTGAATCAATATGCTGGCTGTTGTTGTGTTTATAATGTTGGTAATACAATTTTCGTCAAGTTTGTTTCAAATCATCTTTTCAGCTTGTTATTGTGTATTGTCATTGTGTATTGTTGCATCTTTCGGCTTGTCGTCGTATATTTTGGCACTCATCGTGTATTGTTGCTTCTTTTGGCTTGTCATCATACATTTTTGCATCTCTCAGCTTGTCGACCGGACATTCTCATACTGTCCTTCTTTACATACATATGATGTTCATTTAACCGTTTTTAGTTCATAATGCTTGCGTTTCTATAATTCTGTTTGTTTGTTATCTCTTCGAAATATAGAATAAGAGACCAATGAGTTCGTCAAAAGTCTTGAAGCACCGATTCAATAAGGTCGGCTAAAGCTTCTGACTTTACTATTTTTGCATAACTTGATCAAAAGAATGGAAGATTTGGTTCAGGACTTTTAGTTTTTTTTTTTGATTAAGTATAGTTGGTTTCATGCTTGAAATCATTTGAAAACTTGCTTCCTTTTGATTGCTTTGACACTTTAAAAAGATTTTATTTAATTTGTTATTAGTATTCAGATTGTTCCCTCTTCCTCTTTTACTTATTCACTATCAGTTACCCTTTCCCCTCAAATAGGTTAGGTTGGGAGGTTGAATCACTGTTTGAGTAATGAATCTCTATATGTTACAAGATCCTTCTAATTTTTATCGTTGGTCAAACTATAGTTGCGTTTTGTGACAATTTTCATTATGTTTTCCTATTGGGCTTGAGTTCCTCATAATGACGCATATGCTTTTGGGTTCAGCAATAAGACTTGATAAATTAATTTAATACTCCCATTGATTAAACGAATTGGGTGTTTCGGAAGTTACTCCAAACGATACTCATGTTTCAAAATACAATGCTCGAAATCGTAGCGGATAAATATTGCCTTTTAGCTTGCTAGAATGAGTTGAATTTGAGCGAATTTCAAATCATGTATTCAAATTGCCAATTTTGAATCGCAATTAATTCATCCTCTATTAATATAGAATTCTTTGGTCGATACATGCTTCTCTCTATATTCTTGAATCATTTTTATATTCTGCGTGTTGGTTGCAAATATGGAACGAGTATTAATTTCTTCATCTCTTTCTTTGCATGAACCCGCTTGGGAGTCCAATTGGGCTCTTTTCTCTTGCATTACATAATGGGCCATTGAGGCCCATCCTCTAGAAGACTTTGAAAGCCGAGCACATAGCATATGGATGCAAGGAATTGAGAGAATGAAAATGGGTTAAAGTCTCATTCTTGAAGCGATGACGAGACCCAAGTCTCATTTCTATTTATTCATTTGTCGTCGTTATTTATTTATAGTTGTTGTATTTATTTATGTATTTCTTTAATTATTTATTTCGGCCTTGAATCCAAAGTTGTACTTAATGCAGGTGAAGCGAGACTCGAGCCAAGGGCTCGAAGAATGCAGGTGAAGCGAAACTCGAGCCAAGGGCTCGAAGACTAGATTAGGACAGGTGAAACGGGTCAAAGGCCCAATTAGATTAGGACAAGTTTTGTTGGTTTGGGCCCAATTTCCTAAATCATTTACTTTCTCCTCCCTTTCCCCGTTTATGTGTTTACTTGTTTATTTAATTTGTGTAGACTTAGTTAAAATCTCTATTAAGTCGCCTAAAATTGTTTTACACAAATCCTTTCTAAAAATCAATCACTTTTCAATAAATTAATCTTTTAGAAGTTAATCAAAGATGATTTTCAAACAGTCCGGATAACCGCAAGTTGGCGGACATTTTAGGTGCCTAACACCTTCCCAAAACGTTTATAAGAACCGCTTACTCAAAATCTCTTAACTTAAATGATTTTTCTGTTTTGGATCGTTTGAAGTAACTCTCTAAAGGTTTCTTCATTCCTTTTCAAAATTAAGTGGCGACTCTCTTTCAAAAGTCAAAATTTCTTCGCAAAACAATGACTTCACGGGAGAACTCAGCAGAATCAAGTCCAATGCATGATTTTTCCCCTGTTGACTTTGACTATCCTGTGCAAGTTCTCGTTAATATTAACATGAATGAGTTGCAAAAAATGATGCAAAATTGTAGATTTTTCATCCATGTAAATTATAAATTTTGGATCATTTTGCAATCAATAAAATTCAACATTCATTTACTCCTTAGTCCTTACTTTGTAATTTTTTTCATTTAATGATTTAAATGAATTTTTAGATTAAATTAAATACTTAATTTTAATATATTACTAATTTACTATAAAGCATTATTAATTTATTATATTGAGTAGCATATGTTTTATTTAAAGTAGTACATATATTGAATGGTACATATATATGTGTGTATATCTTCTATAGACGTATATATTTAATGTATACATGTGTATATGTTTTATAATTTAGTATATAACTATATATATAGTGTGTGTGTATATTGCAGTATATATATATTGTAGTATATATTTTATTTAAAGTAGTGCGCATATATTGAATGGTACGTATATATGTGTGTATATCTTCTATAGACGTATATATTTAACGTATACATGTGTATATGTTTTATAAATTAGTATATAACTATATATTTAGTGTGTGTATATATGTAGTAAATATGTATTGTAGCATATGTTTTATTTAAAGTAGCACATATATTGAATAGTACGTATATATGTGTGTATATCTTCTATAGACATATATATTTAACGTATACATGTATATATGTTTTATAAATTAGTATATAACTATATATAGTGTGTGTGTATATATTGTAGTATATGTTTTATTTAAAGCAGTACATATATTGAATGGTAGGTATATATGTGTGTATATCTTCTATAGACGTATATATTTAACGTATACATGTGTATATATTTTATAAATTAGTATATAACTATATATTTAGTGTGTGTATATATTGTAGTATATGTTTAATTTAAAGTAGTACATATATATTGAATGGTACGTATATATGTGTGTATAACTTCTATAGACGTATATATTTAACGTATACATGTGTATATATTTTATAAATTAGTATATAACTATATATTTAGTGTGTGTATATATTGTAGTATATATTTTATTTAAAGTAGTACGTATATATTGAATGGTGCGTATATATGTGTGTATATCTTCTATAGACGTATATATTTAACGTATACATGTGTATATGTTTTATAAATTAATATATAACTATATATTTAGTGTTTGTATATATTGTAGTATATATATATATATATATTGCAGTATATGTTTTATTTAAAGTAGCACATATATTGAATCGTACGTATATATGTGTATATCTTCTATAGACGTATATATTTAACATATACATGTGTATATGTTTTATAAATTAGTATATAACTATATATTAGTGTGTGGATATATTGTAGTATATATATATTGTAGTATATGTTTTATTTAAAGTAATACATATATTGAATGATACATATATATGTGTATATATCTTCTATAGACGTATATATTTAACGTATATATGTGTATATGTTTTATAAATTATTATATGTATCATTATATTGTAGTATATATCTTGTAGTATATGTTTTATTTAGAGTAGTATATATATTTAACTAACGTATAGTCGTATGCACGATTACATGTGTAATTGTGTCTATGTGTTATGTGTATATATTTTTTAAATTCTAATGTACTATAAACTATATATATAGTGTATATATATTATTTAACGTATTTAAAATGTATATAGGTGGGTATATATAGTGTGTATTGGAGAGAAAAAAATTTGGGGGGTTTTTGACCGTTTTGACCGGATTTTTAACCGGATTTAGGTGGGTTGGACCGGGTTGGATTAAGTGGGCCGGTTCAGGGTTGTTTTTAAAATTTTTACTGTTGGACCCGAAATCAGACCGACCCGTTTAACTAGGTCTAGATCCGGACCAACCCGTTTAACCAAGCCCAGATTCGGACCGACCCACAACTCGAATCCTGAACCCTGAACCCTGAACTCTGAACCCTGCTCACTTAACACCCCTAGGGTATTCAAATTAATTATATGTAAAAGAGGGTGATATGCATAAAAAAGTAAAAGAAGTCAATATATATAAATGGTGTGAATAAACATACACAATATATATATATATATATATATATATATATATATATATATATATAAACATTAGTTTAGTCACTAGGCTTGAACACAATATGAGTAGTAACATAATCCAAGGCCCTCATGATAATTTTGTCAATGATTTAAGAGATAGAATAGTCAGAGGCTCAATTTATAAGACATTTCATTACTATCTAATCATTACCAATAATTTAGCAACCAATCATGCACATCGTTGGCAATACCAACATCATGCCTTAACGATGAAACTAAGAGTAAATACTGAAAATGTCCTGAAGGGTCATTACAATATCAACTACTAAAAGGATTCTCGTCCACAAAAGTAAGGGATTAGAATGTACCTAAAGTCTCGAACAGGTGAGGATATCGGGTCCGCATCTCACTCTTGATCTCCTAAGTAGCCTCCCCCCTAGATGGTGACTCCATTGAACCTTAACTATTGGAATTTTCCTAGTGCACAACCGCCTGACATTACTAGCCAAGATGAGCAAAGGCTCTTCCACCAAGGTCAACCGCTCATCCAATTGGATTGAATCCCATCTAAGAACATGAGATGGATCAGGAATACATCGTCGCAACATAGAAATATGGAAAACCAGATGAACAACAGGAAAATATAGGGGTAAGGATAACTTCCAAGCCCCCCCCCCCCCCCCCCCCCCCCATATTGTGTAAAGAATTTCAAAAGGTACAATATATTTGGGGTTAAGCTTGCCCTTCCTCCCAAATCTCATCACACCCTTCATAGACGAGGAATATTCGAATCTCAAAGCACAAAGCCTATGGTCTGCATAAGCATTCTGCTTACTCTGAGTTGCCCTCAACCTATCTTGAGTCACTTTGACTTTATCAAACGACTCCCGAAGCAAGTCAGTACCATGAGTTCTAACCTCAGAAGTCTCAAACCATCTAATCGGGGAATAACATCGCTTTACCATACAAAGCCTTAAAAAGTGACATATCAATATTCGAATGATAACTGTTATTATTTCCAAACTCTGCCAAGGCTAAGTGTTGCTCCCACTGACCTCCAAAATCCTTAACATAGGCTCGGAGCATATCCTTGAGTATCTAAATAGTCTTCTCCAACTGACCATCTATCTGTGGATAAAAGGTTGCACTAATATTTACCTAAGTACCTTGCTCCTCTTGGAAAGCTTTCCAAAAGATAAAAGTGAATACAGAGCCCCGGTCTGATGATGGATATAGGCACATCGTGCAAATGGACTATCTTTCTCACATGGATATAAGCTAACCTCTTGGCACTGAAAGACATTTGAATAGAAATGAAATATATCGACTTGGTCAATAGATCCATAATGTAGTTTATGTTATGAAATATATCCTTCCAGAATAAATGAATCACTTCGACAGAATATCGGTACCTCAAACTCTGTTGAACTAGTAAAATACCAAATGTGCCTAAGTGTTGAAAATAAAGAAATAGAAAAAGAAAGGATCCAATAAAGAAAAGAATTGCATGAAAATTGCAAGATATAGAAATAAAAGAAAATGGGTGAACAATGGAAGCAAAAAGTAGGCATATATAAAAAGAGAGAAAACAAAAGAGGAGTAGCCCATAGTCAAAAAGCTGGATTAAATAGTTTGATATAATGATATCCTACCCTAAACCGAACCTACATTAACCATTTACTTTCTTCGTAGTGGCGATTGAAAATAGGGGCAAGCCTATGGTATGACACTTATTACATAGAGATGGACCATCTTATCATCATCATGTGATACCTGGCTAGAATACTTTTCACACACACACACACACACACACACACACACACATATATATATATATCCTCTTCCTAAGTCTTACTCCAAATAATACAATAATTACTCTATTAAAATTATATCCATATTAACTCTACATTCAAAAGACAAAATCTCACTCTTAATAAAATAAACATAAATTCCAACACTTTACTACCTAATTACTCTCTCTCCCTATTTTTATAATAATTACATAAAATCCCAGATATGATATATTAGTTAACGTCATGATACATTAGTTTATGATACATTAATAAATCTTTAATTATGATTAAAAACGGAAAGAAACGGTAATTAAGCCTACAGTTGAGCAATTAATGTGCTTAATTAAAGAAATCATTGTTTAAATTACCTAATATACGTCATTTAATAACTTATGATAACAAATATAATAAGTTTTGCTATTATGTAAAAACTTATGATATATTGTATTATGATAACAAATATCTCATTTAATAATTTTGAGTTCATGATACACTATAATTCATGACACATTACATTCATTTGTGGTTATTAATACATTATTATATTTTTTGCTTAATACTTTATATGTGTAAAAATTATCTGATACATTGTATTAAAAAGCTAAATATCTTATGAAACCTTACTTTATATGCAAATATAACAATATTATATCTACTATTGTATTGTTAATTTAAGTTTCTGATACATTAAATTATTTTGGTTGAGATATACCACTGTAATTAAGTTTGCATTATACTTGACTTATTTTTGAAAATATCTGATACATTATATAATTTACATTAAGATATAAAATTACAATTAGCTTATATGATACATTGCTGAAGAGGAAAATATCTTTTGATGCATAATAGTCTAACAGATGGACGAAAATTAATTTATAAAAATTGGAATAAAAACAATCAAAAGTTTTTCTTAAATATCATAGCCATTTTATCCAGAAAGTTTTGATATTTCAATCTATTTTCACGAAAATCAATGTCGTTCATATCATAATAAAATGGTGGAAATTAAAAAAGAAAGTTAATGGTGGAAAGATGGAGTTGTTAGATCTAATTGAGTAGTAGATGAGAACATGGTGGAAATTCAAAAGAAAGTTAATGGAAGTTGTAACTTGAATGTTGAAGTAGAAGATGAAGATGAGAACATGACGAAAATTCAAAATGGGTCAGTTGAGAAAATTATGGGATATATTTCCTGATTTTTAGGCTTGATTTGTGGTACAATAAGGGGATGTAGGTTGGTTTTTTAGATGTATCAGAAAAGAGGCAACTATTTTGAGTAAAAAGAAATTTTTGTAATTAGTTTAGTCGGATGGGATTTTAAGTAATAATATAAACTTAAGGTATGGTTATAAGTAATTTATCCATAAATACTTATCAAACTTTATACCATGATTATTTTATCAATCTAAATGGGTCAAAGTTTGGAAATCTCTAGTAAATAACTAGTAATGATGATACAAGTCTCTTTCTCGCGTGGGTTGTTTTTTTTTTTTTCATATTCCAGGAACCTTTTATCAGGATAATAAACATAGAATTTCTTATGAATAGTTGATAGATATAGTATGGGTCGTTTAATATATCCATTAAATTACTTTGAAATTATAATTCTAATATTATATTTTTAGAAGTTATGAGATAAGTTGGAGTATCCCAAAAACTAAATCTAAAGTAAGAAAGATTTATATTGTATTTGATAGACGGTATAAATTAACTAAAATTTACATCAATATACATCTTAAGGTATACTTATTTGTCACGATCCGAGACTACCCTCTAGTCGTAACACGGTGCTTGAAACCACAAGTGATCCCAAGCTAACCCATATGAACTGGCATACTATAGAGCAACTGATTTATAATATATTAAATAGCTGGTTCTGCCGTGCGGAAATATAATCATGATAAAATTTAGGAAAAATATAATACAGATACAACTTACAATCTGATAAAACTAAAAAGAGAGCTAAAATTACATGATTGACTCTGACTGACATCTATAAAGCCTCTACTATACTGACTATAGATAGCTGGGACATGTCTCCAACTACCACTAATCAATACATATGAATAATAAAAATAAAGTACATGAACAACGTCTGACTGGAGTCCCCGAAATAGGAGAGCTCATCAACTGCTAGCTGGAATCTGCAACTGTCTAATAATGATGTGTGAGCTACAACTGGTACCTACATCATAAAATAATGTAGCCACACAGACATATATGTGGATCAGTACTTCTGGAATGTACTGAGTAAGCGGGGGTGAATCAATAAGTAAAACTGATTTCCCACGTAATTTTAAAATACTCATACGAAGTATAAGTAGATTCACCAAGAGGATGAAATAAACTGAAAGCTGAAATATCTTAAAACATGAGTAAAAAACATAATCTGATAAGCTGGTGAATCAGCACACTTAGTTTTCTTCAAACTTTACTTTTTGTAGAATAAGTAGAGCTGAAGCTGGAATACGGTAAAAAATGAATAAATGAACATACGAAACCAAACATACTTGTACTGAGCTGATCTGATTACTTGAATAACTGATGCCTGGGTGAGGGAACGATTGAAATGTAAGAAAGGGGATAACTACCGCCTATATACTGAGTAGCTGATATATGAATACGGACTACTAATATATGAACACTGAATAACTGATGATTGAATACTGATCATGTAATATTGAACTAAACTTAGTATGGATAACTGGACTGAAATTGTGGAGTACTGTGCATATTAGATAAGGAATATATGAACAACATGGGATAACTGAACATGGATGCATGAAATGTAATATCTGAGAATGCAAGACCAAGTATAAGCATATTTCTAAAATAATCTGTAAACTAAAAGACTGAAATCTGATAACTGAATAACTGAGAGTCTATATCTTTTGGTCAAGCAAAGCTGAACTGAAACTATACTGAATACTATACTGAGACTGTGGGAGGTATCATGTAACCGATATGCCCCGATCTGAGCTAATCGGGGTCCAACCTGTAACCCTAGTTGGAAGGGTGTCACTATCATGTTATAGGTACTAACACTGGCTGACGATGTGGATCCACAAGGCTGATGTCCCGAAGGACTAAGGAGTCACCCTATACTGGTAGGTGCTCTCATGAGATATGTGTCAACCCTAAACTGGCAGGAAGACATATCAAACCTATGCTGGCTACGTAGTCCTATAACTCAGAGATTGCTACTAAGGGTCAAACCCTAATCTGGCAGGAGTGCCTCCCATCCCTGGGTTCTCTCGGTGCTAAATCCTACTCCCAACTGAATGACACTAGAATATTAACTAGTGCATGCACTGTTAACTAATAACTGATATGCTCAGGTCATGGTATTTTAAAAATAACAGTGCATACGGATTCTGGGGTAATTAATAACACATAAACTGATAATGCTCATCATGAATATGGATATTTGAGTATACAGATAAGATTCATGGATTAACTGTCTGAATACTTGAAAAGATGAATTTATATAAATCACCTAGGCATCGGGTGTTCATAACCCACCAACACTGAATGAGTATAACATATAATATTAAAGTTTAAAACTTTGGGATTGAATCATGGTTCAAAGACTCAAAAACATAGACATTTCATCAAACACTTGAGAATTATGAACTTGAACATAGGAATGTCTTAAACATGGGAAGACAATAGGATAACATGGCTAAATTCATAAATTGGCGATTCATCCTAAAATCAATTGAAATCAACAAGAGATTCATGGAGATAATTCAACTTGAAACATGTAAAACCCATAATTTAAAATCAAAAAAGGTTCTTGGGCTCCATGGGTGAAAGGGGACCCATGGATTAACTCCCACATACCTTAAGCTTCTTAACTTGGGAAAGAAACACCATTCTTGAAGTTTTCTTGAAGATTATTGAATTTTGGGAACTTGAATTCTTGATTTCTTGGGGAAAAAATATTTGAATTCTTGTTCTTGAGGGAAGAGAATGTTTTCTTGGGAGAAAAATTGGAGAAGATGGGCAAAATTATGCCATAACTGCTGCCTAAACCGTGTTATGAATGATTGGGTTGAGGGTGGAAAGATTCAATTGCCCCTCAGTCATTTAAACCAAAAAAATTGGACGCAACTATGTCACCGCGACGCGGTCTTATCGCGGTGGCTTACTGGTTCAGAAGGAAATGATTATAACTTTTCGCTCGGGTTTCGGATTAAGGCAAAACTGGTATCATTGGAAAGCTAATTCAATTATCTACAATTTGGTGGGTCTTGATTTGTCCATATATGTCAAAAGTTATACACATTCAAAACTGACATTTGTAGGATCAAATACCAAACTTTGGACGAATCAAAGGTTCTTAGCTCAACTTTGTTCTAAGTTATTTCTATGAACATTTTTTTCACCTCATGGGCACTTCACACACTAGAATAAAGATTATGACACATGCATTCAAATTATAAATCAAGAACTGGGCACAACACCCTCACCGTGATGGGTGTACGTGCCAGTGGAAATAGCACCGCGATGCGGTGCTATTGCGGTGACTTGCTGGATTATAATCCAAACGTGACCCAATACTCGTCCAAAAAATCTAAAACTTCTCTGAGACATGCTTCTTACACCCCTGAACATGAATTAACTCAAAAGTCAACATCTTAGGGCCAGGAAGGCCGATTTAAAGATCCTCAAAGTTAAGAGGCCTTGAGAATGACAAAGTCCCCAACACTTAGTGAAATTTTCAGGCCTTATGTCCCTTATTCATGCAACTAGAAGCTGAACCGAGCTAAGAATAATACGGGGTATTACATTATTACATTATATCCCATTTAACAAAAATAATTACAAATATCCCAAACAAATTACGTAAAATCCTACCTTTTATACTTTCTCTCTCTAGAAATCTCATACATAACAAACACATGATTTAGCCATAACTAATGCTCCTTAATTTTAGCCTACAATCAAGCAATCCATTATCTGTAGTTTTCAAGATTTCAAATTGCAAACATTAACTTATCAAAGTGCTCAACTTCGTTATCTTCTTCTATTACTTTTGAGGTTTTTTTTCAACTTTACCAAATCAATTTTTTTATTTTATTTTCATTATTGAAGGTTTCTAGTTCTTAAAATCTAAGCTTTTGTAATGACATTCCAGTATGAAATTTTCTTTATTTTGTAATTTTTTCAACTTTTCTAGTTCAAAATTTTTCGGGGGTTTTGCTTATATTTGCATGTGCTTAATTCCTAAATTCTAAGCTTTGTAATGGAGTCTAGTCCGAACTTTAATTTAGGACTTAGTCAGTTAGATGTAAAAAAGAAAGAAATTCCGTTGTTGGATTTATTATTGGAACGTTTGATTACAAGGATCTCAATTTCGTAGAGAACCGATCCAAACACCGAAATGATCCAATCAAAATAAAGAAATTGAGGGAAGTTTGTCACAACCCAAAAATACAAGGGTCATGATGTAACTTGTCACGGTGAACCTTGACAGATAAGTCTGTCACCCAAACTGATACACAACAGAGAAAAGACAGAAATACCCCCTCCCCAAGGTAGGACTTCTAGAACGAAGTCGAACCACATAGATATGATAAAAGTGAAAGAATAAAATCACCTATAAAGCCATAACTCCCAAAACTTGGAGTCAACAGTATAAGAACGTATCTATTACAACTTGAATCCAAATGAAATACATAAGATGTCTAAATAAAAAAGAAAACTCTGTCTCTAAAGTGAAAGTAAAGACATAATCTATAAGAAAGGTAGTAGAATACATTCAGACGCCTGAAGATCAACCACTACCTTAGAAACACTAAATCTCACTCGAATCAACCAAGATGGAGCTCACTCAAACTAGGACCTGCACCAAAATGGCGCAATAGGCGTGAGTACAACCCACTTGTACTCAACAGGAATCATAGTCCAACCGAGCAAAGTAGAAAATAAGGCATACAAAATACACATTAAAAGCACGCCACCTGCAATCAGAAAATGTCCTACAGCGGTAGCCCACACCGCTTGCACTAACAGTTCTAATATATATATCGCAAATACAACAACAATACAATAAGTATAGCACAAGTATACATTATACACATGCAAGCATAAACAAAATATAGAGCAAGTAAACATATAACAAGTCAATATGATAATCCAATCACAATATCAATCACAATAAAAGAAATGTACATATATGATATGATGATGATGCACGAGGTTGACACACAGCCTAGGCACACAACCTTCGAGATTGACACACAACCTTGAGGTTGAGACACAACCATGAGCAATATTCAGTATTTCCAATATTTTCAGTGTTCTCAGCATTTTTAGTGTTTTCAAAGCACATACATAACATAAGATACAAATTAAATACACATACATGAGAACAAAAATATATATAAAGAAATAAAATAAATAAGTGAAATGATGTATATAATGAAATGAGAATGATGATGTAATGTTCACAACTATTCAAATGTGTATTTCCACGATCAATTCACATGATGTATTTCCATAATTAACCATAATATTGCAATTCCACAACCACATGAGCTAATATCCATTCATTATCTCCACTATCCATGAATTCTCCACATGATTCATCTGGCCACAATGTATGAATATATCACAATACACCAAAGTATCCACAATAGGAATTTTCAATCAACACAATATAATTATTCACAAGTATTCCAGGCTATCAATATAACATAAGACCCCGCACGGTCACACATAGCACATGATATCTCAGATTCAGTAATTACATCATATTTAGGACCTCACACGGGCATAACATATAGATAGACATTTTTCATGATTAATTCCAACCTTAACATGTATTTTGTACCATCATTTACTACCCAGCCCAGTCTGAAAGTGTTAAGCCACAACCTACCTCGAATGCCAAAACCGGTCTGCTACACTTCGAACCCATGACCTTATTTTTCATGAATGATCATAAAATCTACTAAAAATATCAAATATTGAATCTATGTTTCAAAATAAAATCAACGATACCTAAATTGACTACTTTTGGTTCGGAGTCAAAGCGGACCACCCAAGATAAATTTTCAAAAAAGAAGGGCAAAATTATAACTTTACTTCAAAAATGTGTTTTCCATATTTTTAGAAATCTACATCTGAAAATTCAAGTCAAATAGAGTCAAAAATGAGGTTAAATCGAAGAAAACTCATTTTTATGCTTTACCGATTAAATCTTCGAAATCTGGGTTAAAATCAAGAATCGAAGTTGTTTTGAAGGTTAAATTGATGAAAAACTACTAATTATAAGATAAAAACATTATTCAATAGAAAAGAAGTGATATTTGGGATTTAAAATCAAGACCTAAGATTTTGGAGATTTTGAGAAATTAATAAGAAAAAGGTGAATTCTTACCCTAAATCCGTAATAGATTCAAGAAATAGATGTTAATCTAGCTTCCCAAGATCCCACAAACTTTTATTTCAAGCTCCCACACTATTTTAGGATTTAACTCTCAAGAGGCAAGATGACAAGTGAGCAAAAAGGACCAAAAATAGGCTATTTATAATACAGATTTTTCTAATTTTTGCACCAGATTTTTCTCTTCAAGTCTAACCCGAATTTTGATGGGGTGTTCTAAATTCGTTCGGCATTTGATATGTACCAATGAACTATGTAATCACACTAAATTCAATGCTCTGGACTTAATTACGGTATCAAATTTTAGAAAAAAAAATTATTTTCACAAAGTTGACTCCCAAAATCCGACATCACAACTTTCTAAACTGAGGATCGAAATAAGATTTAAAAGTCGTAAAATCACACCAAACATGTTACCATCCTAAAATAGGCATTTTGGATCTATTAGAGAAGTTGGATTTTCCATCTAAGGTCGTTTTGATCAAATATGGGTCCCACATCCGTATTTTTAATTTTTCAACTTTCCAACTAATAGGTCGAAATGAGCTCTAGTGCATTGGGACCTCAAACAAAGGTCTATCTAGTGTAAATCAATGTTTTGGAGTTATTGGCATATTCCATTTATTCATCCTTCGTACGGATCAAAAGATATTCACATAAGTCCAAAATAAGGCTCTCGAAGCCATAAAAAATCACAATATCACATAAATGGTATCAAAATGCATCAAAAATCATGCCAATCACCCCTACATCTCAGAAATACCATAATACAACTACAGAAAGGGATAAAGTAATTAAATCACATAGAAACACACAATTCATATATTTCATCAAAAAGTTGATAGTTACAAAGTTTGTGGTACAAGGTTCAAAAATATTATAGTGAAATCTGCAAGTAAGAAAAATATTGATGAATAAGGATGACTACGTCTTCCAAAGGTATAGTGAATTGCTGTTTTTTCATTTTAATTGTGATTTTCTCATACATTGTTATACATTGCTTTGTAATGTATAGTGTTAAAACCTTTTTTATCATACATATGTTGTTACTTCAATCCTCATACATTACTAAGCAATGTATTAGGGCGTGGTTAATTCTGTTATTTGTTCAATTTTGTTCAATTCAATTCTTATACATAACTAAGCAAAGTATGAGTATGTAATTTAAATTTGTTATTTGTTCATTTTTAGTATATCAAGTTGTGTATAATAAAGCATTATTCTTAAGTTAGCTTGATTTATTCTGTTTTTATTTTTTATACAATGGTATACGTATCAAGTCATAGTTCTGATGTTTTTTAAATTCACATACATTACTACCCAATGCTTAGTACAACATAATATGTATGTTACTTTGAATATGTTAATATTATAAATTAACATGGTAATCTTATACATATAAATGTTATGTATAATATTATAGTAACCTATAGTTTTTGATTGAACTTACATATATCCAGTTGTGTATAAGAAAATATTACACATAAATAAACATGTTTAATTGTATTTCTTAGTATGAACATGGATATATTATATACAAACTTATGTACATTATGTCTTAGGTTTTCTTAATGTATGCAGGTATTTTTTAACTTATACATTACAGGTTATGTATGTTAAAGTTAATTTTTATTTTTTTATTTGTATTTTTTTCATTGTATTTATTATTGCTTATACATTGCAGGTTATGTAGGTTTTTTGTAGTCGGGTATGCGCACTTCTTAAGTGAAGGGTTGATAGTACATTCAGGTGGGTTTGGCACAAAAATGTTCAATTATGCTATGCTACATTGCTTTAAGATTACGGAATGATCAAGGCCACTGAAAGATACATATGTGACAATGATGATCCTCCGCGATCCAGGCCCAGATATGTTCCATCACTTGACGAAGCAGCAGTAGTATATTTATAATAGTGCAGAATTTTCACCTTCTAAATGACCATTGTTATTTTCTTGTGTTTTAGAATAGTATTAAAGACATGTAGCAGTTGTTAGGTTTGAATATTTTTTGGCATTGTATTTTTTATTTTTGAAAGTCGTAAGGTTATTTTAACTATCTTTAATATAACTTTGAAATTTTAATATAAATTTGTTATACATCGTGTTCTATAAGTCTGACTTTGTATTTTTTCCTATGCATTACAGTTACAGTTTAATTACATTAACATAGTCTATCCAACACATAACTGCTAATACATTAGAATGTTAACCTTATACATATGCATGTATGTATATGGTTGTTGTTACCTGCAAGTTTGCTAGACCTTCTGCATATCCACTTTGTGTAAGTTCAATCAATAATGCAAGTAACTATAATATTATACATAACATGCATATGTATAAGGTTACCATACTACTCTGTAGATTAACAAATTGAAGAATCTATATTATTTTAAAAAAATTGAAACTCACCTGATGCAATTTGATTTTTGACATTATACACATCAAGTTATGTATGCTCTTCAACAAAATATATTTGAAACTCCGTTAGTGTAACGCCCCGAATCTGGTACCCGGAACGCTACATGGTGTCCATGATCTCGAAGGACCAAAAGCTAACTCATGACTGATATTTGTAAACTAATCACTGACTAATAGTAATAATATCGTAAATGTGAAAACATGAACTGAAAGACCATAAGGTTCAATACTAGTACATAACTGAAAAATATGGTATAACAATACCAAAACAACTGAGATAATTGTCTGAACATACTGTAGTCTGAAAGCCTCTAAACTGTCTGAATAAGGAGTTGATGGTACATATCCCCAACTAACTCCAACTACTAAAATAAACTGAAATAGTAATGTGATTATCATATCCTCGAAGGATGAGGACTCACTGCTAATCTGATCGTTGAACTAGGATGCTACTGATTCTCTGGAGCTCGTGCTTCTAAACCTATGGTATAAGACACCATAACGCAGATGCGTTAGTACTTTGAATGTACTGGTATGCAAGTGAGGTAGGCTAAATGCAATAGGTTCATATGTATGAACAACACTAACTGACTGAATAACATGAACGTGAGAATATATGCATGCATATGTAACTATAACTGACATCATAATAGGACTGAATGCTAAGTTTTGACTACTGAGTTTACTAATAACATGGAATTAATGTATTTGAGGGACTAATACTATGTTACTGATACATGAATAACTATTTCTGACAGTTTTGATTATGAAAAACTGGTCTGGTTGACTGTGTCTAACAGTCCTGAAGCTGAATACTGATAACATGAGTTCTGATAATTGATATAGCTGATAACATGAGTGACTGTATCTGACAGTCCTGAATCTAATGGAACTAGCTGAGTTCCATACTGTATCTGAGTAACTGAACCTGAGATCAGTCCTATCTGGCAGGTGATCTCTAAATCTAATGATACCATTACTGATTAACCATGGTTGAGATTAGTCCTATCTAATGGGTGATCCTGGAGTCTATTTATAATGATAAGGAGTGACTATATCTGACAGTCCTAAATCTATGCTACTGAGCTAAATTGACTGTATCTGACAGTCCTGATTTTGTAACTAAAACTGTGGGATGTATTCATCTAACCGACATGCCCCATACTAAGATAACTGGGGTCTAACTTGTAATCCCAGCTGGAAGGGTGTCAGTACCATGCCACTAGTAAAGACAACTGCTGTGGAGTCAGTCCTAATCTAGCGGGTGACCCCTGGGATCAGTCCTATACATTTAATTGCGCTAATGGGTGATCCCTGAGTATGTCAGTCCTATCTAACGGGTGACATCTCGTACCTATATTGGATACGTAGTTCTAGAACTAAGGGATTGCTTCCAGGGATCTCATTCCTATCTAAAGGGTGAGTCCTTATCCCTAGGTTCGCTCGGTGCTGAATCCTACTTCCATCTGAAAGATACTGAACTAATTAATTGAGCTGAACTAATTAGCTGAACTGAACTGATACTAGTGGTATTGTTTAGCGAAGCAACACTGAATTTACTGAGTTCTATTGACTGACAGAATGTAATGAGCTCTGAGGACTGACTGAGAATACTGAAGTTACTGAGATTGACTGGGAATTATGAGGTTACTGAGATTACTGAGCTACTGAGATTTCTGAGATTTTCTGAGTCACATGACTGACTGAGTTCTATGGATCATAGCTTAACTAAGGAGATCGTGAAAATATGACATGGCTCTAGGCACACAGTTAAATATTCGGGTACAAGTACCCCTAGGACTCGATAAGAAGAAACTAACATAGCATGGCTCACTTGAACACATGACCAACAAAACAATTCATAATTCATATATTAAAGCCCTTCATCAAATATGTGATATGCATAAACTTGTACAAACATGGGGATTTCATAATATCGTGCTAGTTGGGCACTTTTCCTTCGTATAGGCATTTAATCAAACACATGGTAGGCATAGCACATGTAGACAACATTATACAATAATTAATCATTATGATTCATCTCTAATTTCATCATCCTAGGATTTATTCATAGGTTCACATGAATATACATCTATGCAAATCAATTCCACATAAAATTGATCACCCAACATGGATTTGAATTCAATTGATCATTCTCAACATAAACAAATCAAACCCAATATGAAATTCATACAGAAATCCATAGACTTAAACTTAGAAAAGAGATTCTTGGGCTTCATGGACGAAAGAAGTTCATGAATGAACACTACGCATACCTGGGATGTGATTTCGTGAAGATTGACGGTGGAAATCCTTGAACTTGAATCTTCTATGAAAAATCCTAATATGTTCTTGAGAGGATTTTGAGAGAATAAAGTATATTTTGGTGTAATGGAGGCTTAATTCGTGTTTTTGAGCTTATATAAGGTAGGAAAATTGACTCTTTTAACCCTAGGACACGTATTTAATTTATGAGAAAATTTTTTGATTTCATCCTTGGCGCGACGCGCTACTATTGTGCCAAGTCACTGGAAAGTGACAAATAGGAAATTGCACGGTGGCGTGACGCGGAGCTATCGCGTTGCCACCTTGTCTGCAACCTGGAAGTTTAGAGCGATGCACCACTATCGCGGAGTAACAATGAAAATTGACAATTGTCATTTGAGCTATCTTCACGATGCGCTGAAGGCTTAGGTGATACACTGTCTCACTAAAAAGGCTCTAACTCTTCACCCGGGTGTCGAATTTGGACGAATTTGGTATCGATGGAAAGCTTATTCGATTCCCCATATGATAAAAAGTTAAATTCTTGAAAATACCACATGTATAAAAGTGTATTAATCTTCCGAAGAAAGCTTTTAACATTCTTGGAAAACTTTTCAAGCTAGGAAAAGTACGGGATATTACAGTTAGTGTCAACATTAAAGTAATTACACTATTCATAAGACTGTTATGTATAAAGTCAATGTAACCTGTAATGTTTTTTGTATACATACATATCACCTCACCTGAAACATAGTTCAGTTTCATTCTAGTAAAATGAAACCTGATCATTGATAGGTAAAGATTTTTATAATTGATGAAAGCGAAAGTAATGATCAAACATAAATGATTCATGTCATGTATTAACATAATGATGTGCTCAGGTGTCTTTCGAAAAAAAATCACAGGTGTGTATGTTGTGACCTGCACGGCCACATTTACCACAACAGTTTGAACTTGATGCAAGTGATTCACTTGATATTTTATGCCTCCCTTCATTTAATTTATATCAACTCCATAAACAGCTTTCATTTCTTCAATAATGTCGTTCGGTGTGTGTATTTTCTTGTAATTTACTAACTTCAAAATGATAAATTTACTCACAAAAATTATTGTAGAAATCAAATATTTACGAATTCTATCGTTAACTCGACAAATATGCTCGAAATCAAATCGTCAAATAACAAAACATCAAACTAATTCAAACAAGATGCATTGAGGATCTAGTTGCAATCTTCGTTACGAGGATTCAGTTGCAATCTTCGTTACGACAATGAAGTACATAACTGAAGCAAATATATTCAGAGAAAATAGTATCAAAATATATATTTAAATTTTATTTTGTCTGTCACCAAAATTATTAACGTTAATAATTTATTATACACAACATACTAACGTATAAGATAGTCTATTGAATATTATAGAAATGGGCTATGTTTAATAAAGTTATTACATACTGTAATTTATAATTTTTTATTCTTTAAACGGCTCTATGTATGAGAACATTAATATACATAATCTACAACGTATGAGGTAAAAATTATTTTTCCATACATAATTCACAAATGTTATAACATACATAACAAATTGAACAAACAGGTTTATTATATATATTGTATTACACTACTACAATCACATAAGTTAAGCATGATTAAGCAGAAAATGAACACAAATACTTCAATGTAGAAGGTTCATCGAATTTTTGCATCATTTTACTTGTGTTACTGCATCTTAATTTTTTTTTTGTGTATTTATAATTAAGCTTAAAATGTTTGTTGAAAAATTTAACAAACACATTAACAACAATATTATATAACCGGTTTATTTAAACAGTCTACTTTCATATCTTTCTTTATCAGAACGTTTAGCTCTGCAATTACATCCATTCGCTAATGTGTATTTTGCCATTACAACTATAGTGTTGATTTATTCTTATAAAGTTGATCAACCTTTAGTTTCATATTCTTACAATTTGTAATGAAGTTTTTCACTTCTATTTTCTATACATTGGTATACGTATCAAGTCATAATTCTGATGTTTTTTAAATTCACAAATATTACTACCCAATGCTTAGTACAAAATAATACATATGTTACTTTGAATATGTTAACATTATACATTAACAAGGTAATCTTATACATATGAATGTTATGTATAAGGTTATAGTAACCTACTGCTTTTTATTAAATTTACACATATTCAGTTGTGTATAAGAAATCATTACACATAAATAGACATATTTTTTTTATTTCTTATACATGAACATAGATATGTTATAAACATACATATGTACATTATGTTTTAGGTTTATTGAATGTATGCTTATATATTGTAGGTTATGTACGTTAAAGTCAATTTTATTTTATTTTGTTTGTACTTTTTCTTTTCATTGTATTTATTATTGCTTATACATTACAGTTATGTATAGGTTTTCTGTAGCTGGGTATGCGGAGTTCTTAAGTGAAGGGTTGACAGTAACTTCATGTGGATTTGACACAAAAAATTTTAGAATATATTTTTAACTTTGTATATTTTGTTATTTAAAATCATAAGAATATTTTAATTATCTTTAATATAACTCTATCATTTTAATATGAATTTATTATACATCGTGTTCTATCAGTCTGGCTTTGTATTTGCCTTGTATAATATAATTACGATTTAATTACATTAACATAGTCTATCCAACATACAACTGCTAATACATTAGAATGTTAACCTTATACATATGCATGTATGTATAAGATTGTTGTTACCTGCAGGTTTGCTAGACCTTTTACATATTCACTTTGTGTAAGTTCAATCAATAATGCAGATAACTATGATATTATATATACTATGCATATGTATATGGTTATCATACTAATGTATAGATTAACATATTATGTTCAAGAACCTATATTATTTTTTAAAATTAAAACTCACCTGATGCAATTTGATTTTTGACATTATACATATAAAGTTAAGTATACTTTTCAACATAATATATTTGAAACCCCGTTAAAGTCAACATTATGCATTAAAGTAATTACACTATTCATAAGACTGTTATGTATAAGGTCAGTGCAACCTGTAATGTTTTCTGCATACATACATATCACCTCACCTGATGCAATTTGATTTTAGATCTTATTCATATAAAAAAATAATGGTTTGTAAGAAATAATGTTTTTATAAAAAAAAAAAAATTAAAACATTTGCGTATAAGAGATATGTGAAACGTAATATGTATTATAAATAGATATTCATGAGTTTGTATTTCTTTATACTTGAATATGTTTACCTTTTTTAATACAAACATATATAAATTACGTATTAGATATTATTTTGTGTACTCCAGATATTTTTTAGCTTATACAATTTTATAGTAGTAACATTACACAAAACATCATAAAGTATCTAAAACAAACTTGTTTTTTAGGTTCCAAATTTCCATAAAATTCAAAAATCATACTGAAATGTAAAATAAAAAAACTAAGTAAATATAAATTATGACTAATCAAACTACTTTAGATATATTTCAGTTTCATTTCTGTAAAATGAAACCTAGTTATTAATAGTCAAAGATTATTATAACTGATGAAAGCGGAAGTAATGATCAAACATAAATGATTCATGTCATGTATTAACAAAATGATGTGTTCAGGTGTCTTTTGAAAAAAATAGCGGGTTCTGTTGTGACGTGCACGACCGTATTTATCGCAACAATTTGAGCTTGATGCAATTGATTCACTTGATTTCTTATGTCTCCCTTCATGTAATTTATATCAACTCCATAAAAAACTTTTATTTCTTCAATAATGTCGTCTGGTGTGTGTATTCTCTTGTGATTACTCTTCGGGGTGGTAATTCACTCACAAAAGTTATTGTAGCAATCAAATTTTAAAGAATCCTATCACTGTCTCGGCAAGTATTCTCGGAATCAAATCATCGAATGACAAAAATATCAGACTGATTCAAACAAGATGCCTTAAAAATCCAGTTAAGATATTCGTTACGACATTGAAGTACATAACTAAAGCAAATATATTCAGAAAAAATAGCATCAAAATATTTATTATAAGATAGTCTACTGAATATTATAAAAATGGGTTATGTATAAGAAAGTTATTACACACTGTAATTTATTATAATTTTTAAATAAGTACAGGTATAAATATTTATAATCTTTCATTCCTTATACGGCTCTATATATGAGAACATTAATATACATAATCTATTAGGTATGAGGTAAAAATTGTTTGTCCATACATAACTCACAAATGTTACAACATACATAACAAATTTAACAAATAGGTTCATTATACATATTGCATTACACTACTACAATCATATAAGTTAAGCATGCTTAAGCAGAAAATAAACACAAATACTTCAATGTATAAGATTCATTGAATTTTTGCGTGATTAAACTAGTTCTACTACATCTTGAATTTTTTTTGTGTATTTGTAATTAAGCTTAATGTGTTTGTTGAAAGATTTAACAAACACAATAACAACAATATTGTATAATCAATTTATTTAAACATTCTACTTTCGTACCTCTCTTTATCAGAATATATAGCTCTACAATTAAATTCATCCGCTGATGTGTATTTCGCCATTATAATTATGAGTGTTGCTTTATCCTTATAAAATTGATCATTCTTTATTTTTGTATTCTTGCAATCTGTAATGAAGTTTTTCACTTCAATTTTGTTCCACGATATACCTGACCTTTATTTATTTCCTACACTCATCAATATCTAGTTCCGATGCAATCGTCGTGATCAACCTCAAAAATAATATACTTTTAGAAACAACAATATCATCACTTTTGTAGTGTTCATATACTATTTTCGACTGTCAAATATCAGAATGCCGTAAAAAAATTGTGATGTTTATATTGTTGTTAGGGGTTTAAAGAAAACAGATCTTGAACTAGTCCAGGAAGAATTGTTGTATGAAAAATATCAACTTTAATCAACCAAATCATTGTGCTATATTAATTTTTTTTCAATTTGAATTACTGTTACTAATTTTAAGGTTACACTAATAAATAAATTAGTAATTTTCATTAATTAAGGTGCATGATTTACTTTTCTTATATATAGGTGTCTGATTTACTTTCTTTAAATATAGGTGTCTGATTTAATCAATAAATTAGATAATTAAGATGTCTGATTTACTTTCCTTAAATATAGAAAAATGATTTTACTTTATACATACGAAGTAATGTATAAGGTATAGGTGCGATATGTATAAGTATTTTTTCAAATCCGAGAGAAAGAAAATCAATTCGGAAGAAAAGGTAATTAAGTACATAAAGTCTAAGATTTATGTTGTTTATACATAAATTAATCTTAATAAATTCATAGTCTCTATCAAATGTGGTATAAATAAATCTTATTTCATGCTTAGTTCCTAGGTATCCTACTTTATACCGTAGGCCAAATTACCCCTAAGGCTTTTGGACCATCCCAAGTTTCCAACCTTTCTTTAGGTGGAATTTATGTCGATACTCGATTAAATTTGCACATTAGTTGACTCATTTTTTAGGATAGCATTTTTAAAACAAAATCTTTTTCATTTTTAGAAATTCAAATTTAAAATTCTTGATCAAGAATAAAACAAATCTGAATCATGTCACCATAATCCATATTAATTATTCCTAGCTTGCTCGAGAAAAACAGTTATGAAGTTGATCTTGCTACTCAACAAATTGCTATTACATATAATCACTCCAAAATCTTCAAAAAAAAAAAAAACTAATGTCGAATGTTTATATTCAAAGTTCATAAATCAAATAGTATAGGCGGGTTATTGAGTTTTGTAATTCTTTCTAAATTTATTTCTAATGTTGTATTTCTTTTATAAAACATATTTATTTTACTCTTCAAGAACCTAATAATTACATATAAAAAATTTTCTTACATTTAAAATACAAACTAATCATGGCGCACCATTATTTCCTCCTTATATTTTAGATCTAGAACATAATAATATATACGTCTTATTTTTATGCACATTTATTTTCATTTAAAATTTTAAAATTACATAGGGGCCCCTTAGATAACACATGGAAATTCTGACTAAATAATTAGAGTGATAAACTCTATTCTTCCCAATAACAGAAGACAGGAAAAAGAATCTTATTGTCCAAAGTTCTGACAGTTGACAACTATATGTTTTTTTTTGGTTTCTCTTCAGACGTTCGATGCTCATATTAGGGCTCCAATTAATTTAAATTGTGCATTGTAAAATCTATGATGTATATATAAGTGTTAGTGTAGGTAGTTGAGGATTTATATGTTTTTCGCATTAAATGAAGAAAGTTTCTCTCTCTTACTTTACTCTCTCGAATGTTCTAGGGTTTACAAGTGTTTATCGGTAGCTTTCATTACGATTTCACCCTAACATGATATTAGAGCAACGAAGATCGATCATTTTCTCACCCCTGTTAGTACGATCTTACCCGTCAGTGGAATATCCAATCCTTTTAGAATCGTTAATGGTGATAAAATCGAGTTTTCTGATACAAATTGGTTGATCAAGACCTTTTCTCCTTCAGGCTTACGAAGGAGCCCTGTAAATAGTATTCATAAAACTAACTTTCTCAACGTTTAGTGATAGTCCCAGTTTTGAATTAAATTGCTAAAACATGACCTATTATAGTCATTGTTGACATAGAACTGCTAGTTTATAGCTGATTTTATGGTGTTAAAGATCTATTGTTGTAGATTTGTTGATTTGCAACTTTAGTTATGGGTTATAGCTGAATTTGTGGTGCTGGAGGTATACTGTAGTGGATTTGTTGATTTACAACTGTAGTTGTGATGATTGGAAGCCTTTTACTGGTAATAGCTATTTTTTGTACTCGTTTATCTCACACCACTAAGATGGTGAACCCTGCAAGTACAAGCACCACTGGTACATCGACTAATACTGCTGGATTCGAAGAGTTAACTTTGGATCCATCCCATCCTTCCGAAAGCCGTAGTTATCAGTAGGTACCAATAGTTTTTAATGGTTCTGGATTTGCTATTTGAGAAATAGCATGATCACTTAGTATCTTCCAAAAATAAGCTAGGAATGGTTAATGGTAAATTTCCTAGACTTGATCCTAATAACCCTTACTTTCAATTCTGGGAGAAGTGTGATCATATGGTTAAAGGTTTGATCACCAATTCTATCTCTAGAGATATAACAGTCAGTGTGATGTGTTTACCCACTGCTAGAGATGTCTGAAAAGATTTCAATAATAGATTTGGTCAGTCAAATGGATCCAGCTATATTCACATCCAAAAAAATAATTAATTTCACTATTCAGGGGTCTTCTAACATAGCGACATACTTCACTGAGATGAGATCACTTTGGGATGAGCTCAATGCCTCTTATGTTGGTTCTGCATGCACATGTGGTGCACTGAGTAAATTTATTCATGACCAACAACTCTTTCAATTTCTTAGTGGACAAAATGAAATATATTCCACTGTACAGAGCAACACCCTGATGATGACACCTCTACCATCCATCAGTAAGGTCTATGCTCTCCTCCAGCAGTATGGAAACCAAAAGGGAACTCAGTCTGGACCTCCAAACTTCTCCAGTGGCTCAGCTTTCTTCAGTGCTTCCACTTTTGCTCCTAATCCTGTCAACAAAACTTTCCATCAAAAGGTGATTTTCAATTCTAACAAACATCACAATTAGTCCCTCATTTGCAAATATTGTAAGAAGCCTGGTCACAGTACTGACACCTGCTATAGGCTTCATGATTTTCCACCTGATTTCAAGTTCACAAAGAACAAAAAATCATCTGTTGATTGTGTTCAGATGCTGGATTCAGATATTCAATCACCTATCCCCATTCTAAATTCCAAATCCTGTGTTCCACCTTATAAAGATAACTCTGCACATGGATTTAGCAAGGAACAATATCATCACCTCATGAGTCTTTTCCTACAAGTTCAACTTTCTTCTATGAATCATCCTCAGCTTTAACCGACAGAAACTTCTGGCTTTGCAAACTTTGCAAGTTTGTCTAACAGTATAGTTTTTACTACTGATGGTTACAGTGTTTGTACTTCATCTCAGTTACATCTGATGTAATACCCCAAACTTTCTTTAAGTCTAATTTAGTCTCCAGAAGATTAAAGGATGGCTTCCTAAGTGAATAATATTTAAATCTAATAGAATTTTCCCAATTTTAAGTTTTTATCATGTGAAAAATTGAATTAGCTTTCCAACGATATCAATTTAGTCTAAATTCGGTATCGGGCTAAAAAGTTATGGTCGTTATACTGAGAGCTGTCCGAACTACCCAGGAGCGACGGGCAGGCCGACGGACCATCGCTCTAGCCATCGCAACTGAGGCAGTAAACCTATTTATTGGCCAAAGTGCAACGGAAGGGCCGACAGACCGTTGAGTCAGTGATGGACCATCGCCCAAGCCGTTGCAACTAAGGCAGTAAGTCCCTCTTCTGGTCAAGGTGCGATGTGCAAGCCGACGGACCGTCGAGCCAGCGACGGACTGTCACCCAAGCCATCGCAACTTCCATTCAGCGATTTAAAGCCATTTTTAAAAGGTTTTTTTGGGTCCTTTTCCACTTTTTTTAACACCTAATTACATCAGATCAAAGCTCATAGCATCATATTCATCTATAACATCAAAATTAGGATTTATTTCAAGATCAATCCCAAGAACTAGATACAAATCCTTCTTCAAGAAAACTCAAGAATCAAAGTATCACTATTCAAAAACCTTTAAGGAAAGCCTCCAAGAATATTCTCAAGGCTTCAAAAGTCATCTAGTTCTATTGAATCAAGACAACTAAGGTATGTGGGGTTTGAACAAGGGTAACTCTTTAACCCTTGTGCCCAAAGACTTATTTTAATTAAAAAATTACTGTAATTTATGAGATTTTCCATGAAATTCAAGCTAGGATTTATACCCATTACCATTATTTGCAATATTATGAGATTTTTCATGGATTAAAGATTGAATTACATGATTTTATTTATATTTCCATGCCTATAGCTGAAATTTACAGATTTTAAGATAATTATGTATAATTGCATTACAAAGCATGAATTGTTATGATGTCTTGATATGAGATTGATGTTTGGGTCAATAGACCAATTTAAAGATTGTTGTTTCAAGATTGTTTGTGCTATAAGCACCCCATAACAAGATTATTTTCACATTTTAGATAAAGATTTAACCTCTTGGTCTAAGCTAAGATGGGAATGCACATATTTCAATAATTTTAACTTCCTATCACGTGATAAATTGAATAATCTTTCCATCGATATATAATTCTCCCAAATCCGATACCCGGGCGAAGAGTTAGAGCCTTTTTTAGTGAGATATGCTTGACCTGAGCCTTCCGCGCATCGCGGAGATAGCTCAAATGAAAATTGTCAATTTCCAGTAACACAGCGCGATAGCGCTGCATTGCGCCAAACTTCCAGGTCGTAGACAAGGTCGCAATGCGATAGGTCCGCTTCGCGCCACCGTGCAGTTTTTCAATTGTCAATTTCCAGTGACACGGCGTGATAGCGCCTCGCGCCAAGGCCCCAACTTGGAAATTTTACTGAAAATTTAATGACGTGTCCAGGTTTAAAAGGGTCAACTTCCTACCCCTATATAATCTCTTTAACACGTGATTCAGCTACTTTTCACCCAAAACATATTAGTTTCTCTCGAGTTTATCTCAAGAACAAACTAGGGTTTCTATTGGGGATTCAAATTCAGGAAGGTTTCACCATCAATCTTCATAAAATCACGATCTAAGGTATGCATAGTGATCATTCATGGACTCCTTTCGTCCATGAAGTTCAAGAATCCCTTTTCTAAACTCAAGTTATGGATTTTCTATATGTTTTCATGTTTTGACTGCTCATGTTCATGTTGGATAAATGTGAAATTAGATTCTACTCCATGATTGTTTATAGTTTCTATGTGGGTTTAATTACTATAGCCATAGATTCATGCAACCCAAAGATTTAAACCCTTGAATGATGAAATTTGAATTGAATAATGATGTTTACATGTACCATGCCTGTCATATGTTTGATTAAATACCTAGATGAAGAAATATTGTCTAACTAGCATGATATCATGAAATCCCCATGTATGTAAAAGTTCATGCCTATTACATATTTGATGAAATGCTCCTATGAATGTAGTATGTATTATGATGTTAGTCAAGTCTTCAACTAAATTATGCTATGTCAGTTTCCTTCTATCGAGTCCTAGGGGTACTTGTACCCAAAATATTAGCTGTGTGCCTAGAGCCATGTCATGTTTTCACGATACTCTCCGTAAAGCTATGAACTCTTAGACTTCAGATAGTCCTATAACTCAGGAAAAATCTTCATGATCTCATGACTCAGTGAGTTGTCAGATATCAGTAGTATTCCATCAGCCACGAAAATTCAGTAACTCAGTCCATGCTCAGTTCAGTTTAGTAAATCATGTTTAGCGTCTATTCATATGGGAGTAGGAATTAGCATCGAGTAAACCCAAGGATGGGGACTCACCTATTATATGAGGGTGTGATTCCTAGAAGCAATCCTTGCATTCCAGAACTATGTAGCCAACATAGTTTGAGACATCGTCGTCTTCTATACGAGGGTAGATGAGGTAGCTTAACCTGTTATGTGAGGTTTCTCACCGTTCTTACTAGATTTACCTGTTATATGTGGGTTACTCACATGTTGTCCTTACCAGTGGCGCGGTATTGACACCCTTCCAATCAGGGCATAGATTGGACCCTGGCTTAGCTATTATAGCACCTTTGGGGCGTGTCGGTTAGATACTACTTCCCACAATTGCATATTACAGAATCAGGGCTGTCATATACAATCAATCAGTCTCAGTAATAGAACTCAGATATTTCTTCAGATTTCAGGATTGTCAGATACAGTACAAAACTCAGATAGTTCCATCAGATTCAGGACTATCAGATATAGTCACCCATGTTATCAACATTATTCAGAAATAATCCTTCATGTTATCAATCATATCAGTTACTAGCATGTCATGTTATCAGTATACAGACTCAGAAATCATGAAATCACATTGTCAGTTATAGTTATGTATTTATGCATATATTCTCATGTTCATGTTAGATAGCCAGTTAGCATTATTCATACATGTGAACCATTGCATATAGCCTACCTTACATGTATACGCGGTACATATGTACTGAAGCATTCGCACTATGGTGCTTTCTTTTTATGTTACACCATAGGTTCAGAGATACGAGTTCCAGATCAACAGTAGATTCCAGTTTCAGTAGTCGGAGTAGAAGTGAGCCCTCATCCTTTGAGGACATAATAATTTTCTATTATCTCATTGATTAACTTATCAGTTGGGGTTAGTTAGGGACATGTCCCATTAACTCCTTATTCAAATTCTTCAAATAGTAGAGGCTTTCAGACTAGATGTAGACTAGATACAGACTATCATGTTCAGACTTCAGTATTTTTAGTTATTTTTTGGGTATTCTATTACCCCACACAGATGTTATATCATTTAGTTATGTCCAGTATTGAACCTTATGGCCTTTTTAGTGTATGTTTTTGCATTATTAAGTTATCTTATGCAGTATATAGGTATAGATATCAGTCATTGGTTAGCTTGTGGTCCCTCAGGGTCATGAGCACCGTGTAGCATTCCGGTTCAGCAAATCGGGAGCCTAAGGTTTAATAGACTCCTAGGAAGTCTAAAAGCCGCATCTAGTAGAGTCTTGTACATGGGTGTGTTGGGCACCACATTTATGTGCAAGAGGCTATGAGATGTTTAAGAACAGTTTTCCTTCTTTCAGTATTCATGTCGTGCCAGTGATCATAATCATAAGTCAATCTCTCAGTCTAATCCATTTTTTTTTTATTTTAGAGCATGCCTTCTAAGAGAAGAAATCAGTCATCCCCTCGGCTCGAAGAACCTTTGGGCGACCATTTTATCATCCGGAGTTCAGGACCACATTTAACACTCTTGCTCTATCAGTCACTACTCATAATGAACGGCCAACAGTTATTCCGACCAACCCAGTGGCCAAATCAGCTGCAGTGAGGATTCAGGACTTCACTCGAATAAATCCTACAACTTTCCTCGAGTCTAAGGTAGATGCAGACCCTCAGGAATTCATTGATATAGTTCAGAAAGTGACAGACATAATGGGGTTGACTACAATTGAGAGTGCTGAGCTAGCTGTATATCAGTTGCAGGATGTGGCTCATACTTGGTACAAATAGTGGAACTCTAAAAGGGTAGATGATGCGGGCCCTATAGAGTGGGAGGAGTTTGTCACTGCATTCTTAGAAAGATTCTTTCCCCAAGATCTTAGAAAAGCTAAGGTGCTAGAGTTCATAAACCTTAGGTAGGGAAATATGACACTGAAAAAGTATTCTCTAAAGTTTACTCAATTTGCCAGATATGCCCCTCATGTAGTTGCAAATGGTAAAGCCAAAATGAGTAAGTTTGCTTCAGGGGTGAACGATTACGTGGTTAATGAGTACAGATCCGCTATGCTGAACAGTGACATAACCTTAGCTAGACTTATGACCCATGATCAGCAGATAGAATAGAAAAAAATTAATCAAAGGGAAAAGCAGAATAAGAGAGTGAAGACAGGTAGTTTCAACTTCACTCAGCCTAAATCAGAAGGAGGAAACCATTCCTAGTTTCATTCTAAGTCATCAGTTCCAGCTCTCTCTATAGCTAGTGCTCCAGTTCCTAAGTTCAAAGAAGTTAACAAAGATAGAGCGCCAGGCTCTACGACCCAGGGCAGTGTTAGCAGTGCCCGCACCTATCCTCTTTGCCAGATTTGCGGTAAGCATCATCAGGGTATATGTAGAGCAGGTAGTGGCATTTGTTTTAGTTATGGCAAGCCATGTGATAGAGTTAGAACCTATCCACAGCTAGGTCCTCAGGGTCAATAGAATCACTCTTCAGCTCAGTTCAGTCGCCCAAATCAGCAGGGTGCCACTTCTAGTGCAACTAGCGGGCTATACCCAAATTGTCTCTATGCTCTTTACACTTGACACAATCAGGAAAGTTCTCCTTATGTAATTACTGGTACATTACAGATCTTTCATGTGCATATTTACGCTTTGCTAGATCCAGGAGCTTTCTTGTCTTTCGTTACTCCTTATATAGCAATTGATTTCAGAATTAGTCTCGAAATTCTAGCAGAGCCCTTTTCAGTCTCTACCCCAGTGGGTAAAACCATCATAGTTCGGTGGGTATACAGAAACTACCCGGTTATGATATTTCTAAAAGTCACTTTAGCAGAATTAGTCAAAATAGAGATGACTAATTTTGATGTCATTCTCGGCATGGATTGGCTTCTTTCCTACTATGCCACAGTCGGTTGAAGAAATAAAATAGTTCAGTTTTAGTTCCCAAATGAACCCATCCTAGAGTGGAAGGGTAGTGTATCTGCTCTCAGTGGTCAGCTTGTTTCCTACCTTCGAGCAAGTAAATTGATATCTAAGGGATGTGTTTATCATCTAGTTCATGTTAGAGATTATAGTTTTGAGGCTCCCAGTCTCAAATCAGTCCCAGTAGTGAATGAATATTCAGATGTCTTTCCCAAAGATCTTCCAAGAATTCCTCCCAAAAGCGAAATAGACTTTGGTATTGATCTTCTTTCAGACACTCAGCCTATCTCTATTTAGTTATATAGAATGGCACCAGCAGAACTCAAGGAACTGAAAGAATAGTTGAAGGATCTCTTAGATAAGGGATTTATCAGACCCAACATTTCCTCGTGGGGTGCACCAGTCTTATTCGAGCGCAAGAAAGATGGTTCTCTCAGAATGTGCATTGATTACCAAAAACTCAATAAGGTTACAGTCAAGAACAAGTATCCTCTTCCCAGAATCGATGACTTGTTTGACCAACTTTAGGGTGCCAGTTATTTCTCTGAGATAGACCTCAGATCTGGCTATCATCAGCTCAGAGTTAGAGAATATGACATCCCGAAGACAGCTTTCCATGCGCGGTATGATCACTTTAAATTTCTAGTCATGTCATTTGGTCTTACCAATGACCCAGCCGCTTTCATAGACTTGATGAACCGTGTGTTCAAGCAGTACTTGGATATGTTCTTTATAGTCTTCATAGATGATATTCTGGTCTATTCCCGCACTAAGTGTGATCATTTAGACCTTCTCAAAATAGTACTCCAGACTCTCAGAAATCATCAGTTATTCACCAAATTTAGTAAGTGCAAATTTTTGCTAAAATCAGTAGCATTCTTTGGCCATATTATTTCCGGTGATGGCATTAGAGTAGATCTTCAAAAGACTGAAGCGTTAAGAAAATGGCCTCGCCCTATTTCTCTATCAGATATCAAGAGTTTCTTGGGTTTGGCTAGCTATTACAGATAGTTTGTTGAGGGATTTTCTTCTATTGCAACCCCTATGTCCAGATTGACTCAGAAGAAAGTTAAGTTTCAGTGGTCAGATTCATGCGAGAAGAGTTTTCAGGAATTGAAGACTCGACTCACCTCAGCTCCAATTCTAGCTCTTCCAGATAGTTTAGATAATTTCGTAGTTTATTGTGATACATTCAGAGTGGGTTTAGGTTGTGTCCTCATGCAGTATGGTAAGGTCCTAGCCTATGCCTCCAGACAGCTTAAACCCCATGAGAGAAATTATCTTACTCATGATCTTGAATTAGCAACCGTAGTATTTACCTTAAAGATTTGGAGGCATTATCTATATGGAATTCATGTAGACGCCTTCACAAATCATAAGAGCCTTCAGTATGTCTTTTCTCAAAAATATCTCAATCTTTGTCAGAGAAGGTGGTTAGAGCTCTTGACAGATTATAACTTGAGTGCTCTCTATCATCCGGGCAAGGCCAACATAGTGGCCGACACTCTCAGTAGACTGTCCATGGGTAGTATTTCTCATTTTGATGATAGTAAGAAGAAGTTAGCCCAGGAAGTCCACCAGCTTGCTAGACTAGGCGTTCGCTTAGTCGATTCTTCAGAGGGTGATGTATGTGTTCAGAGTAGTTTAGAATTATCACTAGTTTCTGAGGAAAAATAAAAGCAAGATAGGGATCACAGCCTTGTTAAGTTAAAAGAGTCAGTTCAGGATCAAAAAATAGAGGTTTTCTCCCAAGAGGAAGATGGTGTTCTTTGTTGTTAGGGTAGTCTTTGTGTTCCAGATGTAGATGACATAAGACAGCGAATTCTTATAGAAGCGCATGGTGCACGCTACTCTATTCATCCAAGGGCCACAAAGATGTACCGCGACCTGCGGGAGATCTATTGGTGGAGAGGGATGAAAAAAGATATTGCAAAATTTGTGGCTTAGTGCTCTACATGTCAGCAAGTTAAGATAGAGCATCAGAAGCCTAGTGGTCCTATGAAGGAGTTCAGTATTCCTACCTGGAAGTGGGAAGTTGTGAACATAGACTTCATGACGGGTTTGCCTCGAACTCGTCGTCAGCATGATTCAGTTTGAGTTATTATAGACAAAATGACCAAATCAGCTCTTTTCCTTCCAGTCCATACCTCTTATTCAGCCGAGGATTACGCCAAGCTCTACATCAAGGAGCTGGTCAGATTGCATGGTATTCTGTTGTCTATTATCTCAGACAGAGGTACCCAGTTCAACTTTTATTTTTGGAAAGCATTCCAAAAGGGTCTTGGTACCCAAGTTCATCTCAGTACAACCTTTCATCCTCAGACAGATGGTCAAGAAGAAAGGACCATTCAGACTCTAGAAGATATGCTAAGGGCATGTGCAATTGATTTCAAGGGAAGTTGGGATGACCACTTGCCTTTGATTGAGTTTGCATACAACAATAGCTATCATTCCAGTATTCAGATGGATCCATTCAAAACTCTCTATGGTCGGAGATGTATATCTCTAATCAGTTGGTTCGAAGTTAGTGAGGCCTCAGTCATAGGTCCTGACTTAGTATTTGACGCCTTAGAGAAAGTTCAGTTAATTAGAGAAAAACTCCAGGTTGCTCAAAGCTGATAGAAGTCTTATGCAGATGTTCGTAGAAAGGATATTGAGTTCAAGATTGGTGACTATGTCTACCTCAAGATCTCTTCTATGAAGGGAGTGAAGAGATTCTGCAAGAAGGGAAAGCTTAGTCCCCGATATGTCGGTCCCTTCAAGATTCTCAGTCATTTCGGCAAGGTAGCTTATAAGCTCGAATTTCCTTCAGATCTAGCCTCAGGTCATCCAGTATTTAATGTCTCTTTGCTCAAGAAGTGTATAGGTGACCCATCATTCATAGTCCCTATTCAGAGCATCGATGTTCAGAATAGCCTCTCTTATGAAGAGATTCCAATCAAAATCCTTGACTATCATACCTGTAGATTGAAGAACAAAAAAGTCCATCTAGTTAAATTTCTGTGGTAAAATCAGTCCGTAGAGGGAGCTACTTAGGAAGCAGAAGCAGATATGCGTACCAAGTACCCTCAACTTTTCCCCGACAACTCAGATCAAGCTCAAGGCAACAGTTCTCCTTAAGCTTACTCAGTTTCATAATTAGTGTACATCACTAACTTAGTATTCAGCCTCATGTTCATGTTCCCATGATAAACTTGGCATCAAGTACCACTGCATATTTAGTCATGCATTTATGTATCAGATCAGTTATATAGTTATGCATCAGATATGCATTCTCACTATGAGAAAACTTAGTTCTTTAGAAGTTTCAGTTATGCATTTATGAATCAGTTAAGCATGCATCAGATATGCATGTTCAGTATGTTATGTTCATCTTATCATTCACGTCCATCATGAGATCATGTTCCAATTACTGATATTTAGCTCATTGTTTCCCCTCTCAGTCAGTCTCATTCGAGGACAAATGTTCTCAAGGGAGAGATATTGTAATACCCATGCTTTTTCTTAGATCGAAAATCATCTTAAGGATATTAGAACTTGCTTTGAAATAAGAATTCATTCTTATTCATATGTTATTTCCATAATTTTCACTTCCTATTATGTGGAAAATTGAATAAACTTTTCATCGATATATAATTCACCTAAATCCGACACCCGGGCGAAAAGTTAGAGCCATTTTAGTGAGACAGTGTTTGACCTGAGACTTCCGCGCGTCGCGGAGATAGCTCAAATGGCAATTGTCAATTTCCAGTGACATGGCGCAATAGCGTCGTATTGCGCTAAAATTCTAGGTCGTGGACAAGGTCGCAACGCGATAGCTCCGCGTTGCACCACCGTGCAGTTTACCAATTATCAATTTCTAGTGACGCGGCGCTATGCTCAACTTGGGAAATTTTATTGAATATTTAATGATGTGTCCAGGGTTAAAAGGGTCAACTTCCTACCCCTATATAATCTCTTTAACACGTGATTCAGCCACTTTTCACCCAAAACATATTAGTTTCTCTCAAGTTTATCTCAAGAACAAACTAGGATTTCTATTGGGGATTGAAATTCAAGAAGGTTTCACCATAGATCTTTATAAAATCATGATCTAAGGTATGCATAGTGATCATTCATGGACTCCTTTCGTCCATGAAGTTCAAGAATCCCTTTTCTAAACTCAAGTTATGGCTTTTCTATATGTTTTCATGTTTTGGCTGCTCATGTTCATGTTTGATAAATGTGAAATTAGATTCTACTCCATGATTATTGATAGTTTCTATGTGGGTTTAATTACTATAGCCATAGATTCATGCAACCCAAAGATTTAAACCCTTGAATGATGATATTAGAATTGAATAATGATGTTTACATGTACCATGCCTGTCATATGTTTGATTAAATACCTAGATGAAGGAATATTGTCTAAATAACATGATATCATGAAATCCTCATGTATGTACAAGTTCATTCCTATTACACATTTGATGAAGCGCTCCTATGAATGTAGTATGTATTATGATGTTATTTAAGTCTTTAAGTAAATCATGCTATGTCAGTTTCCTTCTATTGAATCCTAGGGGTAATTGTACCCGAAACATTAGCTGTGTGCCTAGAGCCATGTCATATTTTCATTATAATCTCCGTCAAGCTATGGGCTCTTAGACTTCAGATAGTCTCATGACTTTGGAAAAATTTCCATGATCTCGTGACTCAGTCAGTTGTCAGATATCAGTAATATTCCGTCAGCCACGAAAATTCAGTAACTCAGTCCGTGCTCACTTCAGTTTAGTAAATCATGTTTAGCGTCTATTCAGATGGGAGTAGGAATTAGTACCAAGTGAACCCAAGGATGGGGACTCACCTGTTATATGAGGGTGTGATTCCTAGAAGCAATCCTTGCGTTCCAGAACTATGTAGCCAACATAGGTTGAGACATCGGCATCTTCTATATGAGGGTAGATGAGGTGGCTTAACCTGTTATGTGAGGTTTCTTACCATTCTTACTAGAGTTACCTATTATATGAGGGTTACTCACATATTTTCCGTACCAGTGGCGCGGTATTGACACCCTTCCAATCAGGGCATAGATTGGACCCCAGCTTAGCTATTATAGTATCTTTGGGGCATGTCAGTTAGATACTACTTCCCACAGTTTTATGTTACAGAATCAGGGCTGTCAGATACAGTCAATCAGTTTTAATAATAGAACTCAGATAGTCTTTAGATTTTAGGACTGTCAGATACAGTCAACTCAGATACAGTATGAAACTCAGATAGTTCCATCAGATTCAGGCCTGTCAGATGCAGTCACCTATGTTATCAGCGTTATTCAGAAATAGTCCTTTATGTTATCAGTCATATCAGTTACTAGCATGTCACGTTATCAGTATACAAACTCAAAAATCACAAAATCACGTTGTCAGTTATAGTTACGTATTTATGCATGTATTCTCACGTTCATGTTAGACAGTCAGTTAGCATTATTCATGCATGTAAACCATTGCATATAGCCTACCTCACATGTATACTCAGTACATATGTACTGATGTATTTGTGCTATGGTGCTTTCTTTTTATGTTACACCATAGGTTCAGAGACATGAGTTCCAGATCAGCAGTAGATTTTAGTTTCAGCAGTCAGAGTAGAAGTGAGTCCTCATCCTTAGAGGATATAATGATTTTCTATTATCTTATTGATTAGCTTATTAGTTGGAGTTAGTTGGGCACATGTCCTATCAACTCCTTATTCAGATTCTTCAGATAGTCGAGTCTTTCATACTAGATACAGACTATCATGTTCATACTTCAGTATTTTCAGTTTTGTTTTGGGTATTATATTACCCCACACAGATATTATATCATTCATTTATGTTCAGTATTAAACCTTATGGCTTTTCAGTGCATGTTTCCGCATTATTGAGTTATCTTATGCAGTATACAGGTAAAGATATCAGTCATAGGTTAACTTGTGGTCCCTCAGGGTCATGAGCACCGTGTAGCATTCCGGTTTAGTAAATCGGGTCTTTAGAAACTTGATATCAGAGCCTAAGATTCAATAGAGTCCTAGGAAGTCTGAAAGCCGCATCTAGTAGAGTCTTGTACGTGGGTGTGTTGCGCTCCACCTTTATGTGCAAGAGGTTATGAGATATTTAAGAACAGTTTCCCTTCTTTTAGTATTCATGTCGTGCCAGTGAGCATAATCACAAGTCCGTCTCTCAGTCTAATCCGCTTCTTCTCTTTATTTCAGAACATGCCTCCTAAGAGAAGAAATCAGTCAGCCCCTCAGACTGAAAAACCTTTGGGCGATTATGTTTCTCATGCAGAGTTCAGGACCTTATTTAACACTCTTGCTCAATAAGTCACTGCTCATAATGAATGACCAACAGTTGTTCCAGCCAACCCAGTGGCCAACTCAGCTGTAATGAGGATTCGGGACTTCACTCGAATAAATCCTCCAACCTTCCTCGGGTCTAAGGTAGATGAAGACCCTCATGAATTTATTGATCAAGTTAAGAAAGTGATTGACATAATGGGGGTGACTACTATTGAGAGTGCTGAGCTAGCTGTATTTTAGTTACAGGATGTGGTTCATACTTGGTATAAACAGTGAAAGTCTGAAAGGGTAGATGATGCAGGTCCTATAGAGTGGGAGGAGTTTGTCACTGCATTCTTAGACAAATTCTTTCCCCAAGAGCTTAGAAAAGCTAAGGTGCTAGAGTTTATCAACCTCAGGCAGGGCAATAAGACGATGAAAAATTATTCTCTAAAGTTCACTCAATTTGCCAGATATGCCCCTCATGTGGTTGCAAACGGTAGAGCCAAAATAAGTAAGTTTGCTTCAAGGGTGAACGACAGCGTGGTTAATGAGTGCAGATTCACCAAGATGAACAGTGACATAAACTTAGCTAGACTTATGACCCATGCTCAGTAGATAGAAAAAGTAGAAAATTAAGCAGAGGGAAAAGCAGAATAAGAGAGAAAAGATAGGTAGTTTCAACTTCGCTCAGCCTAAATCAGAAGGAGGAAATCGTTTCCAGTTTCATCCTAAGTCATCAGTTCCAGCTCTCTCTACAGCCAGTGCTCCAGTTCCTAAGTTCAAAGAAGTTAAAAAAGATAGAGCGCCAGGCTCTAAGACCCAGGGCAGTGTTAGCAGTGCCCGCACCTATCTTTTTTGCCAGACTTACGATAAGCACCATCAGGGTGTGTATACAGAAGGTAGTGGCATTTGTTTTAGTTATGGCAAACCAGGCGATAGAGTCAGAGAATGTCCACAGCCAGGTCCTCAGGGTCAACAGAATCGCTCTTTAGATCAGTCCGATCGCCCAAATCAGCAGGGTGCCACTTCCAGTGCTACTAGCGGGCAACGCCCAAATTATCTCTCTGCTCCTTAGACTTGACACGATTAGAAAAGTGCTTCTGATGTAGTTACTGGTACGTTATAGATCTTTCATGTGCATGTTTACGCTTTGCTAGATCCAGGAGCTTCCTTGCCTTTCGTTACTCCTTATATAACAGTTGATTCGGAATCAGTCCTGAAATTCTAGCAAAGCCCTTTTCTGTCTCTACCCCAGTGGGTAAAACCATCATAGCCCGACTGGTATACAGGAACTGCCCAATTATGATATTTCAGAAAGTCATTTTAGTAGACTTAGTCAAAATAGAGATGACTAATTTTGATGTCATTCTCGGCATGGATTAGCTCAAATATCATCTCAAGGATGTCAGAACTTTCTTCGAAATAAGAATTCATTCTTATACACATGGTATTTCAATAATTTTCACTTCCTATTATGTGAGAAATTGAATAAGCTTTCCATTGAAATATAATTCACCTAAATTCGACACCCGAGCGAAGAGTTAGAGCCTTTTTAGTGAGGCAGTGTTTGACCTTAGCCTTCCGCGCGTCGCGAAGATAGGTTAAATGAAAATTGTCAATTTCCAGTGACACGGCGCTATAGTACCACATTGCGCTAAACTTACAGGTTGTAGACAAGGTCGCAACGCGATAGCTCCGCATTGCGCCACCGTGTAGTGTCCCAATTGTCAATTTCCAATGACACGGTGCGATAGCGCCGCGTCGTGCCAAGGGCCCAACTTGGAAAATTTTACTGAAAATTTAATGACGTGTCCAGGGTTAAAAGGGTCAACTTCCTACCCCTATATAATCTTTTTAACACGTGATTCAGTCATTTTTCACCCAAAATATATTAGTTTCTCTCAAGTTTATGTCAAGAACAAACTACGGTTTCTATTGGTGATTCAAATTTAGGAAGGTTTCACTATCAATCATCACAAAATCACGATCTAATTTATGCATAGTATTCATTCATGGCATCCTTTCGTCCATGAAGTTCAAGAATCCCTTTTCTAAACTCAAGTTATGGATTTTTTATATGTTTTCATGTTTTGGCTGCTCATGTTCATGTTGGATAAATGTGAAATTGGATTCTACTCCATGATTGTTGATAGTTTCTATGTGGGTTTAATTACTATAGCCATAGATTTATGCAACCCTAAGATTTAAACCCTTGAATGATGAAATTAGAATTGAATAATGATGTTTACATGTACCATGCTTGTCATATGTTTGATTAAATGCCTAGATGAAGGAATATTGTCTAACTAGAATGATATCATGAAATCCCCATGTATGTACAAGTTCATTCCTATTACATGTTTGATGAAACGCTCCTATGAATGTAGTATGTATTTTGATTATAGTCAAGTCTTCAAGTAAATCATGCTATGTCAGTTTCCTTCTATCGAGTCCTGGGGGTACTTGTACCCGAAACTTTAGCTGTGTGCCTAGAGCCTTGTCATGTTTTCACGATACTCTCCATCAAGCTATGAACTCTTAGGCTTCAGATAGTCTCATAACTCAGGAAAAATATTCATGATCTCATGACTCAGTCAGTTTTCAGATATCAGTAGTATTCTATCAGCCAAAAAAATTCAGTAACTCAATCCATGCACAGTTCAGTTCATTAAATCATGTTTAGCGTCTATTCAGATAGGAGTAGGAATTAGCACCGAGTAAACCCAAGTATAGGGACTCACCTGTTATATGAGGATGTGATTCCTAGAATCAATCCTTGCGTTCCAGAACTATGTAGCCAATATAGGTTGAGACATCATAGCCTACTATATGAGGGTAGATGAGGTGGCTTAACATGTTGTATGTGGGTTCCCACCATTCTTACTAAAGTTACCTGTTATATAAGGGTTACTCACATGTTGTCCTTACTAGTGGCGCGATATTGACACCCTTCCACTCAGGGCATAGTTTGGATCCCAACTTAGCTATTATAGCACCTTTGGGGCATGTCCATTAGATACTACTTCCCACAGTTTCATGTTACAGAATCATGACTTTCAGATACAGTCAATCAATCTCAGTAATAGAACTTAGATAGCTCTTCATATTTCAGGACTGTCAGATATAGTCAACTCAGATACAGTATGAAACTCAAATAGTTTCATTAGATTCAGGATTGTCAGATATAGTCACCCATGTTATCAGCATTATTCAGATATAGTCCTTCATGTTATCAGCCATATCAGTTACTATCATGTCACGTTATTAGTATACAGACTCAGAAATCACAAAATCACATTGTCAGTTACAGTTATGTATTTATTCATGTATTCTCACATTCATGTTAGATAGTCAATTAGCATTATTCATGCAGGTGAACCATTGCATATAGCCTACCTCACATGTATACTCGGTATATATGTACTGACGCATTCACGCTATGGTGTTTTCTTTTTAGGTTACACCATTAGTTCAGAGACACGAGTTCCAGATCAGCAGTAGATTCTAGTTTCAGTAATCAGAGTAGAAGTGAGTCCTCTTCCTTCGAGGACATAATAATTTTCAATTATCTCATTGATTAGCTTATTAGTTGGAGTTAGTTGGGGACATGTCCCATCAACTCCTTATTCAGATTCTTCAGATAGTAGAGGCTTTTAGACTAGATACAAACTATCATGTTCAGACTTCAGTATTTTTAGTTTTGTTTTGGGTATTCTATTACCTAACACAGATGTTATATCATTCAATTATGTTCAGTATTGAACCTTATAGCCTTTCAATGCGTGTTTCTGCATTATTAAGTTATCTTATGCAGTATATAGGTACAGATATCTGTCATGGATTAGCTTGTGGTCCCTCGGGGTCATGAGCACTATGTAGTATTCCGGTTCAGCAAATCGGGTCGTTACAAAAGTTTTGAGCCTAAGTATGAGAGTAGTATTTAGCACTGAGTAGAGCTTTATTCCAAGGTCTCATGCCCCAGAATTATGAGCCACCATAGGATTATAATTTACCCCAAGTTGATTAAGATAATAATCACTAAAGTTAAGATTCTATTTCGATGGCAAAAGTAGAACAGCTCTCCCCAACGTGGGTAAGAGGTTGGACTCCAAGTCAGCTCACATGGTTTATGCCGGTTAGAAGAAACTCCCTAAGTCCCAAAGTCCTATAATCTCTAAGTTTTAAAAAGTCCCTTATTCTCCATAAGATAAAAGTATAAGTTTTGAAAGATATTATTTTAAGATTCCTCTTGCTTACAAGTTTTGAGAATAAGATGGAGAATACGAATTTTAGAACTAAGTGTAATGACTCACGAGATTTACTATATGCTTCATTATACATGATTTATGAGATTCAGATTTCAGTTTTACTCAAGCTATGTAAGTCATTTATATTAGCATGCATGATTTTATAAACATTGATAATATTGTTTACTTATTGCATACACCCCCATATACTCAGTACATCCTTAAAGTACTGATCCATATATATTTCTATGTGCTACATTATCTTATAATGTAGGTTCAGGTGCTCAGTCTCAGCAGTGACAGTGATCCCCGAGTACCTCTATCTACACTTCTGCAGTTGGTGAGTCCTCATAGTTTAAGGACCTATTTCTATGATTATCAGTCTTTGTAGTAGTTGGTTTATTTCTTTTTAGTTCAGTTTGAGCCAGTTGGGGGTTTGTCTCATGACTCTCTAGTTCCTTAGTAAGTAAAGGCTTGTCAGACTATGAGTTGATGCTTCAAATTTCAGTAATGGTCGTTTATGCAGTATTTTCAGTTGTTTCAGCCCAGATTTGACATGATATAGTGTTATTGCTTAATTCATTTATATTAAAGTAAGCTCTAGACTTCTTAGTAGGCTCAAAAGGTTAGCTTGAGGCTACTTGTAGCCTTAGCACCGTGTGATGATGAGATTTTGGGGCATTATATCTGACCTCTTGTATCTTAGATTCATGAGCTTCAAACTCACATGACTCCTCACAAATAACTTCTCCATAACATACAACCTCTAGTTTATCCCTTTCTCATTACCCTACCAATGGATACAAAGTCAACGTAATCTTCACTGGTTCCCTGAACCTAAGAGAGGACATTACCTTGGACAATGTTCTTTTAGTTCCTCCATTTCATTTCAATTTACTTTCAATATGTCAATTGATCAACCAACTCTCATGTTTAGCTGTATTTTTTGTTTCTTCATGCCATTTACAGAGCCCTTCTCTAAAGAGGCCACTGAAAATTGGTAAAGCTGCAAATGGATTATGCCGGTACCTCTAGTCCACCATAGCCTGAGAATCACTCCACTATTTTTCTCTTTTTGTTTCCAGTTGTGTGCCTATTTCTAATTCTACTTTCATCTGTCATCGGGTCTTATTGTAATTCTTCTGATATTTTTAATAAAATGGGTATATTTTGGCATCAAATACTTGATTACATGCCATATCACAAGATGAGATCTATTCATTTTTTATAGTCATAACTTCCTTCTAGTCAACATTATACATGTGATATATGTCTTTTAGCTAGACAACAAGACTTCCTTTCCCTCACAGCACTATCCATTCCACCCTACCTTTCCAACTTATTCATATTGATATTTGAGGTCCAGACTATACTGAAACATGTAATGATTACAGATATTTTCTTATCCTTGTAGATTACATTACTAGGGTTACATGGACTCATCTCTTTACCTGCAAAAGTAATGCTCTATCCATTCTTAAAGCTTTTGTTGCTATGGTTTCTTTCAGATCTGACAATGTTTATGAACTAGGCAACAGTCTTGATATTTTATCCTTTTTTTTTTGTTGAAAATTGAATTCTTCACCAAACCTCTATTCCACACACACCATAATAAATTGGTATTGTAAAGAGAAAACATAAGAACCTTTCTATTCCAATCTATGCTCCCCCGCCATGTATTGGGGTGACTATGTGCTCACTGCTATATACCTTATAAATAGACTCCCTTCATCTGTCCTACATCATATATATCCATATGAAAAATTACATGAATCCCCTTCTACTTATGACCACTTAAGATCTCTTGGATGCCTCTGTTATGCAACTACCTCTGTAGCTAGAAGAGACAAATTCCAGCCCCAAGTCATCCCTTGTGTTTTCATAGGCTACCCATATGGTAAAAAAGGCTACAAGTTGCTCCATCTATCTAACAAATCCATCTTCTTTTCTAAGGATATGTTTTTTCATGAGATCATATTCCCTTATTCACCTTCTCCTTCCCATTCCCCTCACCCTGTTTCACCTTCTATGGATTTTTCTCCACCTTCTATCTTTATTCTAGTCCCTTCTTCCTCTCCTAATACACCTCCAGCCATTTCTATTCCAAACTCACCTATCCATCCTCCACCTCCAGCCACTCTTCTTCTAAAATCACTCATCCTTATACCTTCATCTGCTCTAGCATCACCACTCATTTCTTCTGCCCCTCTCAGAAGATCCACCATGACTACATCCATTCCATCCTATCTATCTGAGTATATTTGTTATTTTTTTCTAAGGATAACTCTCTTGAAGCTACTATACATGAGCCCCAATCGTATCAACAAGATGTTTTCCATTCTGCTTGGCAAGATGCTATGCTTAATAAGTTTCAAGATATTGAAGCTAATAATATTTGGGATCTTATTTATTTGCCTTCTAACAAAAAGCCAATTTCTTGTAAATGGGTGTAAAAGATTAAGCATAAAGCTGCTGGTTCCATTAAAAGGTATAAAGCTAGGTTGGTTATTAGAGGAGATACTCAAAAGAAAGGGATAGATTACACTTAAACCATATCACCTGTTGTTAAATTCATTACCATCAAAGTTCTCTTATCTATAGTTGTTAAATGAAATTGGATTGCTTACCAATTAGATGTCAATAATGCTTTCCTTCATGGGGACCTCCATGAAGAGGTCTATATGAAACCTCCTCTTGGGTTGGAAGTGTCCTCCTTCATTGCTTCCGCTTCCCCTTTGGTATAAAAATTAAAGAAGTCACTTTATGGGTTAAAACAAGCATCAAGGAAATTATTTTCTAATCTTTCAGAAGCTTTATCTCTCAAGGTTTATTCATCTAGCAAGAATGACTATTCATTCTTCACCAAATTAGTTGGTGGATCTTTTACTGTGTTGGTTATCTATGTGGATGACATCCTTCTTTCTAGGGATATTATCCATGAGTTGGATACTCTAGAACACTTCTTGGATTCTCAATTTAGGATCAAAGACGTTGGCTCTATTCACTATTTTCTGGGGCTGGAGTCACTGCCTATCCCCAGGGCTATCTCATGACTCAGAAAAAGTTCACTTCTGAGATTTTATCTGAGTTTCACTGTGACAATTTTACACGTGTCACTGCTCCACTTGACCTTGTTATTAAACTTACGGCTAATATGGGATCTCCTCTCACTGATCCCTTCACTTTTTGTCAACTTGTTAGGAAGTTGAATTTCCTTCAACACACTCGGCCTGATATTTCTTATTTTGTTCAACACTTGAGCCAGTTTATCTAGGTTCCACAGGTGCGTCATTTTTTATCCGGATTTCATGTCTTAAGATACCTATTAAATACTCCTGATCAAGGCCTGTTGCTCTTCAATTCTTCTGATTTGACTATGTTAGCATTTTCTGATTCTGATTGAGTGCATGTTCTCACTCTTGTTGCTCTATCATTGGTTGCTTTATTATTGTAGGTAGATCTCCTATCTCTTGAAAGAGTAAGAAACAACCTACTGTTTCTCTCTCTTTAGTTAAGGCTAAGTATCAAGTCCTCTACAAAGTGGTGGCTGAAATATCGTGGTTTGTACACTTGCTGTCTGATTTTAGTTGCCCTGTATCTCATCCTGTCTCTTTTTATTGTGATAGCCAGACTGCCTTGCACATTTCCAGAAATCTTGTCTATCATGAGCGCTCAAAGCACATTGAAATTGATTTCCATTATGTTTGTGACTGTCTCCAGTCAGGTCTTATTTCATTTTCTTTCTTCTGTTCATCATCTCGCTGATATTTTTACGAAGCCTCTTCTTGGCCTTGCTCATCTTCACATACTTGGCAAGCTTGGCATGTTACACCCTCAAGATTAGGGGGGGGGAGGGTGTTGGAGTTATTATATAGCATGTATAGTGTATACATTTTATACATTTTAATAGCATGTATATAAGTCCATTGGGCCTAAACTTTATAACTGATTTATATTTCACATGATTTTGGCCCGCATTACAGTGCCCAACCCGGCTCACATATTATGTATATATAAGTATAAGTGGTAGTGTAGATAGTTGAGTATTTCAGATTTTTTTCCACATTCAATGAAGAAAGTTCTCTCTCTTACTTTACTCTCTCGAATGTTCTAGGGTTTACAAGTGTTTATCGATAGTTTTCGTTACGATTTCACCCTAACATAAAGAATATAATGTAGGTAGTACTACCTTCATTCTATTTTAGTTGGGCATATTTTATTTTACACAGTGATTAAGAAATCATAAATTGAATGATCAATTTTATTATCTTATCCTTTATTCATATTAATAATATCCGTTGGGCATAGAAATTGACATTGAAATTGTAATTGTTCATATTTAATGTATACTATTAATTGTATGGGTAAACTAGAAAAAAATAATTAATTCTATCTGTAAGTGATCAACTAATATGAGACATTTATTTTTAACACTATGAGCAACTAAAATAGAACGGAGAAAGTTAATGAATTAGAACTCATTTTTCCCTTGATTTGGTTGTCCATAACTCCATATCTTTAAAGTTGAGTCTAGTTTTGATGCAATGCAATAACAGTAGATACAAAGAAAATATTTACATTATCAAATTATTTCAAAGTTAGTTTTAAATTTTAATTATTAATTTATATTTAAGTATCTCTGCTACACTAAATTAATATAAAAGGTGCAAATATTTTTTAGTGTCCATACATACTAACTTGGACCAACAATGTACAAATAATTTTAAATATTAAGTTTTTGAATTCTTCCCCCAACTCAGTGTCTGTTTGGATGGTGGTTTCCCATGGTATGGTATGGTATGGTTATCATGGAAATCATGCTTGTTTTGATTGTTTGCTAAAAGAGATGGTATGATATGTTATTTTTCGTGATTCGATAACCATGGAATACCCCAATTTTCTGAACCACCAATTTGGTGGTATCCCATGGTTTCCCTTTTTCTTTTCCAACTATTCCCTTATATAATTTTATTTAATCTTATTTTACCCTTTACCCTATATTACTAATTCTTACGTTTTTCTGCTCTCAATCTCTCTCTGCTCTTTGTTGCGTTGTTCTTCTCTGACTCCTTTTTCTTTTTCCTTCTTCTTCTTCTTCGACGCTCGTTGTACAATTCCAAAAACCAAGTGGCGCTGCAGATTTGGTTGTTATGATTTGCAGTGATTTAAGTCAACTGTATCCATTAAAAAATGCTATGATAAAGAGATGTGGAAGAATTATTACTTGTTAATTGGTGTCATGTGGTATGAATAATAAACTGATGCAAAGATCCATTTTGCCCATTTTTTATGATTGGGGTAACTAATGAATATTATTACCTTTTCTCCATCTGTCTCGTTGTAATGAAACACTGAATCTCTCCCATCAGAGTTAACTCCCAACTATAACTGATACTAGAATAAAGGAACAGTATCCAATTTTAAAATAATTATGTGGTCAAATATTTTTCCATGGATAGAGATGCTTTAGCTCAAATTTTTCATGGATTGCTAGTTAACTGAAGACAGTATGATATCAATTGAAATGGGTTGAATGCTACTATTTTTAGTGCTCATCATCCCATTGAATGAGCAAAGGTGTTCAATTTCAAACTCCAAAAGCTGCATTTGATTAAGTTTCTTGATCCATAGTTGTGCTTATTATGATGCATAGTTATTCAAACATCACTATCCAAAATCCTGCTCATAGTTAATAAGAAAATACCCTAATTAAGAGTATTTTAGTAAACTTACCCGTTATGATACAGTACCATACCATCAAACCAAACAAAAAAACTGTTATTAAAAAGCAGTGAACGATACAGTCTATCCAAACATTGTATTGCACTGTACTATACAGTACCATACCATACTATATTGTAACATACATTATGAAAACATGGCAAACCACGATCCAAACATAGTGTCAAGGACATAAAATATGGTGTGAATTGCATAACACGGTAGCTTTATCTATATCATGTATTAATATTAAAAAAATTATTTCACGTATTTTAAAATTAAATTATGAACAACAGTATTTTTAGCATACACTATACAAGTGGGTTCTAGTACATTTTAATTTAGAAAAAATTTTAAAAGTAACAACTTAATAGCTATAATTATAACTTTTATAGTAACTGTTTCATAATTACAAAAAATAACAAGTTGTATTTTATATTTAAGTAAAATGTTGTTATATAAATACATATACAAATTGAATAGTAGTTCTTATTTTAACTCCCACTAGTTAGAGTTAAATAAGGGAAGTAACCGCCCCTTAATTCATGCTACTTTTAATTATAAACATTCATTTTCCTTATATGACTCTTCTATTTCTCTTCTTTTCTTATCCTTTTTCGTTTTCTTATTTTTCTTTTCTTTTTCTATTTTCGTTTCTTTTTTTAGCATTTTATTTTTTTATTTTAATTTCTTTTTCGTTTCCTTTTTTTCTTTCCACATTTTTTTCACTCTTCTATTTTTCTTCTTTCTTATCCTTTTTTGTTTTTTTTCTTTAATTTTTTTATATTTAAGTAAAATGTTGTTATATAAATACATATACAAATTGAATAGTAATTTCTATTTTAACTCCTCAGTTACAGTTAAATAAGGGAAGTAACCGTTCCTTAATTCATGCTACTTTTAATCATAGAGATTCTTTTTCCTTACATGACTCTTCTATTTCTCTTCTTTTTTTAAATTCTTTTTCATTTTTTTTATTTTTATTTATCGTATTCTTATTTTTTTTTCCTTTCTCATATTTTTCTTTTCCTTTTTCTATTTTCATTTCTTTTTTTATCGTTTTATTTTTATTTTGATTTCTTTTTTTCTTTTTCTTTTTCTTTTTTTCCTTCCACTTTATTTTCACTCTTCTATTTCTCTCTTTTTTTTCTCCTTTTTCATTTTTTTCCTTTTTTTATTATTTTTCGGTTTCTTATTTTTTTCCTTTCTCATATTTTTTCTTTTCCTATTTTCATTTTCTTCTTCTTTTTTTCTGTTTTTATTTTCTTATTTCTTTTCTTTTTACTTTTATTTTTACACTTATATTTCTGGCTTTTATTTCTCTTTCTTCTTTTTTTTCGTTTTTCACTTCTTTTTCTTTGAATTTTTTCTTCTTTCTTTTTCTCTTTTTCTATTTTTTTTTTTCATTTTTTTACTTTTCTATCTCTTGATTTATATTTAGAAGACACATATCTATATCACATGTGCATATTCAAAAAATATACAAAATAAATAGACATACAGATCTGCGTATATATTTACGATACAAAACATACATATATATCTGCATATGTATTTAAAGAAATACATATCTGACTCATATGTATATATAAACATATAGGACACAAAATTTCTATAACAAAAAGTGACATAATACATTTGTCTAATTGCGCTTAAGCTACTCATTTCTTTTTCATGATGTAGACATCAAAAATATTCTTATGACAAAAAATCTTGTACTTCTTCTTTGATAACATTGCCTTAATATATTCTTCAATATCGTTGACCGTGTGACATCTTATATGTGGTGCAAATTTTGAAGGTACTCTTGCCATGAATATTTGATCACGTGGCAACTATAGACCAAAAATATGACATAAATATATATTACATGTACTTCTCACAAAAAAAATACAAAATATATAATATGCATATATTTTCTATTACAGCATACATATTACATTATAACAAATACATATATCCCTGCATATGCATTTTTAGAATACATGTCTGGTCCAAAGTGTATATTATCATATAAAACATACATATATAAACTCATATGTATTTACAAAATGCATAACATAGTCATATTAAACAAAAAATATAAATTCATATCTTAAAACAGTAGAAAACAACTATACTATTTATCTTGATATGTATTTATCTTAATTGTGTGTTGTATGATGTAGTTACATTTGTAATTGTATGTTGTGTTGTAGTTGTATTTGTATATTTAATAAATATAATTGTATTTTATTTTGGCATTTTTATTTCCAGAAATACTCCAACAGAACGAATCAGAGTGTACACGTATGATGGTATGTCAAAATACATTTAATTATCTTATATACATATGTAATTACTGTATATTATTACTTATATGTATATATGTATTTGACTCCAGTAAAAAATATATTTCCATATGTATTATGTAAGATATATGCATAGTTGTGCATAAAATATTTATACAAACATAAAAAAGCTGAATATATATATATATATATATATATATATATATATATATACATATATATATATATATAAACCTGTAAATACATATGCAGAACTGAAAAATACATATTCAGAATAAAAAAATACTAATGTCCAACTGAATTTGAGTTTTTTAACTAATTTTTTTAAAAAAATTTCAGGTTGTACCAGTCACAAAGTATGTTTATACAGTACATGACAAAGAGAAGCATTTTATTATTTGTCTAAAGAAAAAAAATATTTTTATCATGCATTTCAATTGGAGGAGATACCATGTGTACATACTTGTGCAGTTCTAGATAGCAAGAACCATTTTAAATTTGCTACAGGAAACATCGATGATTTTATTATATTTTAAATTTGATAAAATTCATCTCTATGTTAATAGTGATGTAGTGGCATAATATTTGGCAGTTATGTTATGTTATTGTATTTTGGAGATTCATACTATATTGAATTAAATGAAAGATTTTGACTTTAGTTTTATGTTGCATATTTTATCTTGTTGTCAATTATTGAATAATATATGTACTTTTTAGTTTTTCAGTACTATTTCAAACAAAAATTACAAGTACATATAGAAAACTGTATATATATTTAACATATACATATAAGTAACCGCATGTATTGATCACATATTTAGCAAATACAAAAAAAATTAAGTAGTTAATAATAATTGTTAATACAAATAGGTATCTGTATATGCATTTTTCAAACAAAGATCTGAATACACCTTAAAACCTATGTCATTATGTATACGAGTTTGCTCTGCTCTACCGGATTGTCACAACCCAAGCCGAGGCCCTGGCCACGACAGGCAACTTGAACAATGAAGGCTCGAGCGCCCTTCTCTATCTGGAAATCATGAACACTATTCATATACTATAAGGAAATGCAGAAAAGGTAATAAAGATGGAAACATGGTCAATCACTTAATTCAACTGAATAGTACGAAATTTGAGTTCATAACATTCAAAAACATACGACACCAGTCTGCAAAATCTCTAACAATATAAAAATCAACATCTGTCTAAAAACTGGGACAAGTCCCCCCAGTTGGACCATGAATCAAATAAACTAACAATGTTCTAGAACAGGCCTTCCGAAATAAGAGAGGCTCACCAACTGCAATCTCTGACAGAATTTAACCTACTGTTTAGCGGGACCTTGGGACTATGCCTCAGATCCTGAAATATAGAGGGTCAATACAGTTGTACTGGTAGGCAGAGCAATCCAAAATAATATACTTTTGTACAACATAAGTGAAAGCAATTTATAAAACATGTCAGTCTAAAATAGTTGAAAATACATGGGCATAATCAATAGACTTCAAAATATTTTTGTAAATCACTACTCAACTCTTTGTCTTACTTCTGAACTAGGCGGTACACCCTACAACTCCACAATCCCGTGGGCTATATGAAATCCACCCTTAACTTGGCAGCTAATCCCACAACCCAAGTTTGCCGCAAGGGATGAAGTCTCTATCTCTAATACACCAAAGGGCACTAGGCCAGCATATGGTTCTTCTTGGGGACATAATAAACCCTGTATTGGCAAAACACGATTTCAAGCTATAAGTTATCTGAATTTGAGACTTTTTTGGGGTAATCACCTAACTCTCTTTAAACCCATTTTTAACTTTTTAAGGCATGCATTCTTTAAAATAAAAAATCTAAAAATCCTACTCTATTATGGCATTCATCTGCTTTGGTATGGTCATACCAAAACTTGCAAGTCATATATTCTAAGCCATAAAATATCATATACAGCTCTTTCATTCAAAACAATGCTCAGACCACCAAATAATTCAAACGGTGTAAGAGGATTCATTTTTCAAAACATGTGTCAAATCATGTAAAGATTCTCTCTTTTTAATATTTCGGCAAGTGGTGGTCAATTTCTCAAAACAATCATGCAATTCCTTTGATTATCACATTTAGCATTTAAAAATAAGAGGTTATCCCTCTCTTCAACTCTCAATCAACACAAAGTTCATATAAGATATTAAAGCTCTTGACTTATACTTTAAGACATGCAATTTAGTAACCCATAATTTGTAAATTCAAGGAGTAAAGTAATAAGAGAGGGAAAATTCATTATTCACGCTCTCAATTCATATTTCAAAACTGAAAATCACATATATACATATACACGAGAAAAATTAAGATTTAAGGGAAGGCCTCAAGACCAAAACATTATCATCAAAAGGGTTCACAATACATAATTGTCAATGTAAATTCAAGACCCTTTGCAAATACATGATTTCTCAACATTCAAACATTATTAAAAATGATTTCACCATGCCCATGTAGTTTAGGAAAACTCCACGTACCTTAAGTTCCTTGGTTTGAAGAATGGAACCCTATTCTTGAAACTTTTCTTGAGAATATTAAATTGAAAGGCTTGAATTCTTGATATATGGGGATAATCTCATGAGGAAATCCTAATCTTATTGTTGAGAGTGTATGAGAAGATTTTGAGAGGTTTAATTGATGAAATAAGAGGAAAGGATTTCCCCTTGAGGGTTATAAGTCGTGGGCTGGGTGTTATAAGTGAAGAAAAGACAAAACAAATCATAAAAATGCGGAACCAACAGCTATAAAATAGTGGCAGGGGGCACAACGTAGGCTAATCGCGCGAACTCACTTCCTCTCTCACAAAAATAGCTATAACTTTTTTCTCGGGTATCGGATTAAGGCGAAATTAGTATCGTTGGAAAGCTGACTCAATTATCTACAATTTGGTGGGTCTTGAGCTGTAAAATTCTAATTGTATTGGAAGGTATATAAGTTTAAAGTAGACCCTCATAAAATCAAATACAAAGATTTAGCCGAATCAAAAGTTCTTAGTTCAACTTCTCTCTAAGTGATTCCTATAAAGATTTTTCACCTTGAAATCACTTCAAACACGAGGATAAAGATTATGAAACTTATTCTCACTTGAAAATAATTTCTACTAGAGCTTCCACACGTAATAACAATAGTTTGATTTCTAGTTCGAAAGTGTGGGGTGTTACATTATCTCCCCCTTAGGATCATTCATATGGGTAGGGACTTGTTGAAGCTCTAAAAGCATAGAATAAAGAATATAATATTGCATTGAACATTTTTCCTCAATGAAATATGCAAAGGCATCCAACGATCTTCATGATAACCCCTAGTGAAACATGTCAGCACGAAGCGCGAGGTAATAAGGCTTTACATAGGGATGATTTTGCACATGAGTTCTATGAATCATAATCATCACAACATAAGGCATGGGTTTATTTGGTGATCATAGACCTGATTTATATTGATACTAATCATGAAATAAGATTTCGCGGCAGATAAGAAATAGAAGCATTCTCTACCTTACAAGATACAACTAATAGACCTAAAACTGAGAGACACTACTCAACTATGCCCCAAACAATAAATAATATACTTCATCATTTCTAACTTATAATTCTCCCATAACACTTCTAACCGCAAAGGTTTGAGTTACCCTCGCATAGTACTTCCATGTTGAAGCCTAATTCGATGTTAAAAAGGTGATAACTTAAACTACGGGATCCTGTACTCTACATCATATTAAGAAATCACCACACCTTATTGATATAATCCAACAACCTCAAGTCTTAATTCAAGGAATATTAACCACATGGCACATTAGTTTTGTGCTTTCATCAATCACAACATTCAAGTCTATCATCACTATACCCACTTAATGGATTTCCCTCACTAAGACTAGCAAATTCAATCATTCTCACAAAGATATTTGCCACATATCTCCTTGTTAACCATTTCACTTAACGAAAATTCATCTTCTTCTTTCCCCCTTCACCTATAACCTTATCTAAAGAAATCACATCAAAATTTTCACATTCAAGAACATCTCATATTCTCCAAACCTCTATCACAAACAACTTTCATGCACTAACCCAAGAAAACACACACAAAATTTTAACTAACCATGAGGTGACTGAAGGATGGAAATTAAGGAGGCCGAGATAGAGCACGCGCTGCGGGCGCTGGCCCGCCGGACTGAAGCACGCGTTATGGGCTCTGCCACAGGCACCCCTACTAGTGGACTGGGGCACGCGAAACGGGCTTATTCTGGTGGTGCTACTGTTTTGGAAGTCCAAACACATCCTTACGTTTGTCCAAAAATTTTAAAACTCACCCGAGATGTACTATTGACCACCCCAATCATGAAATAACTTAAAAATTAATGTTTCAATTTGGGGAGGGTAAAAAATAAAATCATCAAAGTTTGGGAGCTTAGAAATGACTAAGTCCCAATACTTAGTGAAATTTTCTAAGTCTTGGACCCCTTTTTAATATGTAATAGTAAACCGGAATGAGTTTTGTCAACAAAAAACGTTTACTCTCTCCCATCAAGCAATTGCTCATCACTACTATCATTTCATAAAGGGAGGTCACTAAAAGGTTAGGACATGAGGACCTGAAGCATGAAATAATAACTTTGACACTCAACTGAGGCCTGAGGAATAGAGTATCAATGGCATGATTTCATCAAAGAGGTCTGAACTGACGACATACCTGGCATAGATCTGAATTTTGCTGCTCATGAAAAGTGTTCAGGAACTGAGCATACTTTAAAAAAAAGAATACATGAGTCGTGAGTTGTATGACCTAATTTTTGGAGTTCGTAAGTTCATGGGACATTGTTTGTACTGCTGAACAAGCTGGAACTCCTTATACTAGGGACTGGAACTGCACATAATTATCTATGATGTGCATGAACATGTACTATGATCATAGAGCTGACATGTAAGGCATGAGTAGATATCGTGATGACTGAAAAACCTTGCACTAAGATACGAACGGGTTAGGCATCATCCTCTCCTACCACTTTTCTACTTATACTGGCATTACTACTAGGATCTAAGATCCTAATTTGGTTACTTGTTCTACCATGTCCCCCTTAGCTTAAAGCCATCATTCTAAGTCTGTGAACCACTAAATCAACGACTCTAAACTAGACTATCACCTCCTTACTCTAGAGTCTAGGGTGGAATAATGCACATAAACACTAAACTTACCCTAAAAGACTATACCTGATAATGTAAGGCCCATTGCTAGTACTTTCTCCTGATACACGATTCTTAGTTTTCTATAGCCTCAACAATCATTATACAATAACTGAAACACTAACTAACTCAGAATTTCTAAGAGTATCACCATACCATGAGTTTTCACCATCTAGTGCATCAACTCTACTTTCCATTAGCTCGATCTTCAAAGATTCAAACTTAGATTCTATCACTTACACCCCATCTTCAATTCCTTAGAATACTCGTATTATACCTCTAATCACACAACATACAACATAACAAAATTTATAAAACTATACCAAAGGCATATATTATCTACCCATATTTTCTTAATTTAACTTAAAATAATGCCATACAACAACTCCCCAGACTTCTCCATACTATAAAATCCAAGAATATGAACTGGGTACACGCGACACTTATACCATAAAACCTTACCTAATGCAATACTACCACTGGGTGTAACATATTCTGATATACTTATGCCCTTATCCACTTAATGAATCAACCACAATTCAATATTTTAACACTAATCCTCATGAACACATATACCTCACAATTACCACTTAAACTTTTCATAAATTATCAATCTAGGCTCTTTCACAAATCACATCAAGCCTACTAATTATTTCCCACAAAACATACATCATTAATCTTAAGCTACTATTTACATCGCCACAATCCACATCTAAAGTTCAAGCCTATTGCCTAACACCAATCATGTAACACCGATGAAGCATGTCGCATGTTATACTAGTCCATCAACTAGAAATATCAACCTAAGTCTCTTACTTCACTTAACTATGGCCCATAAGTTCATCCTCTCCATGACATTACTACAACACCTCTAAATCTACTACATACCTTCTCACATAAAGTACTAGTTTACAACGACTAGAGAAAAGACAATCAAGGAGGCAAAGTCACATAATAGGGATAGTCGATCTTAATCTTATATTATAACCCATTACGATCTTATCAACATATTCCACTTTCTCACATAATATTTACTTACCCTTACATACATCACAACTACCTTTAAAATCTACTTACGTCAATGAGTCTCTACCCATAAGTTATTAACTAATCTACCCCTCTCTATTCAAACCTATAAATGATTTATATAACCGCTATAATAAACTATAAATAAAGCTTTATTTTCGTTTCTTCTAAATATATCGAGTTCTGGACTAAAATAAGTTATTTTTTAAATTAATTCATCAAAGTAATATATTTTTTTTAAACTTTACCAAACTAGTATAAATGTTGTTTCTAGTAACGTATTATGCTTTAAAAAAGTTAATGGACCAAAAAGAGATGTGGATGACGTTAAAATAGGAATGGTTACTGTCTGTAATGTTTTTGACATAAAACGTTACTGTCAGTAATGTTTTTGATATAAAATGCTACTATGTGTAACGAGACTCTGTAACTCTACCACATCAGAATCTTTGTATAAATCTGACGTTAAATTCATTACTGTCAACTATGTTTTAGCTTTACAATGTTATTCTGAGTAACGATACTATCAAATAAACTCATAACTCTGTCAAATTTTTTATATTAAAATCGTTATCAGTAGTCACATTTTAAGATAAAAAGTTACTATGGGTAACGATTCTATCGAATTAAATCACGAACCCGCAAAGCTGAAATATTGGTGATTGATTTACCAATAAAACATCACTGCCAATAACATTTTAGCTCTAAGATGTGACTGACAATAACAATTAACAACAAACGACTGACGATAACAATTAACAACAAACGACATTTCAATAAGTGACAACAAATTATTGTCAATTACATCTTAGAGATATTACTTGTTGGAATGCCGTTTGTTGTTAATTGTTATTGTCAGTCACATTTTAGAGCTAAAATGTTATTGCCAATAATATTTTATTGGTAAATCAATCACCAATATTCCAGATTCGTAAGTCCGTGATTTGATTCGATAGAATCGTACCCATAGTAACATTTTTATTTTAAAATGTGACTACTGATAACGACTTTAATGTCAAAAATTCTGACACCATAGAGTTTTGAGTTGATTTGATAGTATCGTTACTCGGAGTAATGTTTTAAAGCTAGAATGTAATTGACAGTAACGAATTTAACATCAGATTTCTACAAAGATTCTGATGTGGCAGAGTTGCAGAGTCTCGTTACTCACAGTAACGTTTTATATAAAAATACTGACAGTAGCGATTCCTATTTTAACGTCATCCACATCTCTTTTTAGTCCATTAATTTTTTTTAAAGCATAATATATTACTGAGAACAACGTTTATACTAGTTTGGTAAAGTTTCAAAAAATCATATTACTTTGATGAATTAATTTAAAAAATAACTTATTTTGGTCAGAGTTCGCAATATATCCAAAAGAAAAAAAAATGTCATCATTAATTCACTAAGTTCTTCTCATATTTGAATCAACTTATGAGCTCTTTCTTTTTCTCATGGATTCCACAAGCATTAACTTTCCTAATGCTTATATTTTGTGTTTCAGTAAGTTCATAGGTATAAAGAAAAGAAAAATACAAGTGTAGGAATATGATAAACAAAAAGAGCACTAAATTTGTGTACGAAAAGAGGAAATTACTAGGATATGTTGTTACTGAACCTCTCGATTGTGCAATTTGTTTATCGAATTTCGAGCATGGAGATAAAGAGAGGAAAATTTAAAGTTGCAATCATATTTTCCATGAGAATTGTTTGGATAAATGGTTGATGCAAGGGAAAGGAAAAGCCATGTGTCCTCTTTGCCGGAGCATAATTATACCGGATAATATGGTGGATGTTCACCGAAAAGTTGAAGATGAAGGATTGAGGTTTGGTATGTTTGAGGAGGAACATTCTATTATGTTGCTCTCTTGGTTGACTAATGGATCTTCTAGTCGAAAGTGTCTCGTACGTGTAACCTTTGATTATTTAAAATTAGACGATTTTATTTATTACAAAAATTTTTTAGTGAAGTGCAAAAAATTCAAATTACTTATCAAAGATCCTTCATACATTAATATTAGGGGTGTGCAAAAACCGAACCTACCGATAAATCGAACCGATAAAAATGTTATTGGGTTATTGATATTGGGTTATTGGGTTAACGATTTCTTATTGGTTTTATAAAAAAAATATTGGGTAAACGGTTCGATTTCGATTTTAGCTTACTGGGTTATCGGTTAAACCGATAACCCAATAAGGATACACTAAATTATTGTTTTATATCCCTATTTATGTTATATATATAAATCTCTCTCTCTCTCTCTCTCTCTCTCTCTCTATATATATATATATATATATGTATGTATGTATATATGCACTACTTATTCACAATTCAGTGAATCATAAAATATTAACCTATTCAAGGCAACAAATGCACAGTATAAAACTTGGCTATTATCGTATTGAAAAGCTTGAAGCATTTATAGCTTTCAACAATTAGGATTCAATTTTTTTCCAAACTAACATTCAGTTCAAGTTTGAAGATTTTTGTAAACTAAAATGCAATGTGTAGGATTTTGACGGTAACTAAGATTTCATTTGTTTATGTTAGTTGTTACTATTTCTATTCTATAATTATTTTCTTATTGTTTAAATCGAAAATCGAACCATTAAGGACCAAAAACCTATAAGAAAATATCTTATTAGTTGGTTATTGGTTTTACATATTTAAAAATTAAAAATCGATAAATCAAACCAATAACATATAAAACCGAACCAAACCAACTGATGCACACCCCTAATTAATATAATAATGTAAATATAACATATATTTTATTGTAAGCGTATATATATTTTACCACTAAAAGTTTCAAGTGGTCAATGGATCGTCACTTTTGCCTTTGTTAAGTAGTACCTTTTTTATCTGCTGCTAAAGGATAAGAGAGACGCATCGAGTTAAACCATATTATTTCACAATTTTTTTAAAAAAAAAATTCTATATTTAAAATCTTTAGAAAATTTTTTATTACTTATTTAAAACTTTTAAAAATTTGGTACTTTTTATATTTTTCTTATTCTAATGCTTTCATATTTATTTTTAAATTTAAATATTAAAATAATGAAAAAGATACTAGTTGTCATTAATTCAGATGATTTCTAATAAGGAATGATTTTACTATAAATATTTAATTAATTTTCAATTGTTAAATATTAAAAAAAATAGTGAAAAGATGATTTTATCTAAAACAGAGACTTTTAGTGAAAGGTAAAAAGTTCAAACATATTTCTAAGTTTCTTCACAAAGATAAAAAGTTCAAACAAAATTTTTAAGGTCCTTCACACTTTATATGATAATGAACATGAACATGCGTTGCATGTTTATCTCAAAATACTTGGTACATAATTAATGCGTTGATTCGTGCTTGATACAAAATAAATGTCCCAAAATACTTTGTACAAAACTAATGTCTCAATTATTAATAATATATATCTCTGATTAATAGTTAAATTATAAAAGATGATGCATCTGTTACATGATTGTCACATATATTCAACATATATGGGACTAAATACTTTAAGAAATTAAGATGCAAGTTAACCAAAGAATATAGACAATAAATAAATTCATGTTCATCACTAAACAACAAATATTACTCTTATCTCAAAAGTGTATGATGATGGACAATGATGAAATTCGTTTGTCCGTTCGTAACATATCTTTAACTGAAGCAATAGTGATAGTGATAAAAAAAAAATACCCAACAAGATCAATCAATGCCTGAGATCCATATATTTATTAAAACAAAAAAAAATCATTTAAAACCAATAAAAGTTCTTCTTCACACAGCAAAATCAATCCAACCCGATACTATATTCTCTTCTCAGCAGACTATGACCACTATCCAATTTCATGTCTTCCTGTCACAATTTTCTTTCTGATTTTCAGCGGAAGATTTACAGCTAAAAACTATGTCTGGTCCAAACGATGGAAAAGCACTTGGGCGTCTCTCTTTGAAAATTTTACATGCTATTTCTATCAATAATTACTGATAAAGTCTTTTGTGAATTGTTGGTCAAAAAAGAGAATAAAATTTGTCTTAAATAACATTCCTAGTGCTAAAATTACAAGCTACAACCAAACAAAATAATATAATAATGGAAATATCAGAACAATATGGTTAAATCTAATTTTTATATAAAAATTCCTTAAACCTCGACAAAATATTCATCTACTGTCTGTATTAAATAAAAAAGCATAAATAAAATAGAAATTAGGTAAAACAAAATAAAACGATTGTCGAAATAGTATAACAATATGATTGAATCTAACTTTTCCATAAATATTTCTTAAAGTCAGGTCAAACATTCATCTGTCACCTACATTAAGCAGAAACAATAGCACATAGCAAGTAGCAACATAACAGAAATTATAAAAAAAAATAATCGAGACTCATAAGTCATAACAATAAATTTGTGATAAAATTATTGATGAAAAACTTCAAAACAAACCTAAGATACATTACACATAATAATTCAAGAAGACATATAGATTAAAAAAAAAATATTACACATACCTGAATAAACTTATCAAAATAAATTATAGTAGTACTTCAAAAAATCTAGAAACGAATAATATAAAAATTAAAAAAAAAATAAAATATATTAAGAAATTGAAGAACCAACAATAAATACGAATCCTCCAAATTCAAGGTTTAGTTTTATATGATAATTATGACAAAATCACATGGAGTAGTGCTACCTGTTCTAACAAGGAGCAAGGTCTTTCTTTAACCGTATAGATTTTTCTTTAAAATCATAATTTTTATTTTATAGATAAAATATAATTCTTTACATATATTTTAGGACTGTTAATTTCTTTTCATATATTATAAGATTCATATATATTTTAGAATTCATATATATTAAGCAGTTTAGAATTCTAAATTTTTTTCCATATATTTATTTTATCAGGATTCTTTCCATATATTTTAGGAGTTCTTAATTTAATAATATAATAATTAGAGGAAAAAAGATGAAAAAAAAGATTTTGTCTATTGCAAAACGTTCTAATGAAGGGTAAAAAGTTTGAATCACTTTTCTAAGGGTCTTCACACTTTTAATATATTATAGATTATAGGTGTAGATTATAGATATAGATATATAATTGTGATGTTCGTATTTATTTAGCGTACATCCAGGGTCGGCTCAACATCGTCGAGGGCCTAAAGCCATACATCAATGAGGGGCTTTAATTTTTCCGTCAAATAAAAATAGAAAACGAAAATAAATTCTCATTTTAAGTCTACTTTTTCTGGATCTATGTTGGAGGGGATCTTAGCAACATTAGTTTATTGGCTACCTAAAATTTCACTAACAGGGTGAGGGTTCGATCCCCCACCTTGTAATTCCTCTTCCCTCCCCAATTTTCTTTAGAAGGATTTTTGTTGGATGCCTCTCTTACTTAGTCAAGAACTCTAATTTTGAGATTGTATCAAAGATTCAATTCTTACCTACATGGGTTGTGGTGCAGCGGATGAGGCTGTTCCACCTTAACCAGAGGTCGAGGGTTCGACCCTGGGTATGGAGAAAACTCTGTTGGGAGCGCTGCCACCTTAATGGGCCCTGCAACGCGCGATCCGGATTAGTCGGGGCTCCAATACGGACACCGGATGGGAAACCAAAAAAAAGATTCAACTCTTAATCAATTTTGTTACGGTTAAAAGTAGATTAAGTATTTGTAAAAAAAATAATCAATTAGGGCATTCTTTTCTTTCAATATATTAAAAATATATTGAATATTTATTCTGTAGACTACTTACTAATTTAAGATCCTTCATTTTATTCAATTAATTAACTAAGAAAAAAGAGCAGTTCAGTGTACTGAAATTTTCATTATATGTGAAATTCATTAGAGCTAAACTACAAGAATTTATTATACGCAATCTTACCTTGTACTCAATTAAAAAAAGTTTATAATGATATAAATACTTAAAATATTTTATACTTTTTTAAAAAAATATATATATAACCTATTGTTGTAAAATGAGGCCCCCAAATATATAACCTGCTTTAGAGGCTTTGCCCAAAACCGCCCTACGTACATCTCAACAAATTTTATTAACTCTTTTTGGGGGATTCCACCCTATTATCAGAGTGAATGTACAAGCAGCTTACCAACTGAGCTGCACTCCACATGTATTAATTTTATGAAATTTTATGTTATTTTTAGTTGCTCGTCTTACTAAAATTAATATTTTAAATTAATTAATCACTTACTAAATTAAGTAATATATTCTTTGAAAATTTTAAAAAAATATTTTTATGTTCTTTAATATGGATAGATGGTATAATAGTAAAATTAATTATTTTATTAATAATTTCTTAAGTGTCGTACAAAATAAAAAGTGTTTTAACTAATAAAGAATGGAGAAAATATTTCACTAATGTAAAATGTTTTATAAGGATTAAATAAGCTTTTCTCCAACAGAGAATCAGAATAAATAATTAATATAAACTCCAAGAAATCTAAAAGATGGATTATGATGGAAATTGGAACAATAGTTGTATGATCATTGATAATATCTAGTGAAGAAATCGGGTCATATTTTTTGAATATGTAATGTTAAGGGTGATAAATATAATAATATCATAAATCATAAAAGAAGCTAGTGGGACAATACATATCTGAAAAAAGATTTCTGAAAGTAATCTTCACAAAACATTTTTTTGATGAGTCGAACAAACTTCTTAATTCAGATAGATCAGTAAACTTAAAAGTAATCAATTGGATGTTTATGAACATTGACTGTTCTTCGTAGTAACCATAATTAAGAAGTCATCAAACGTTAGTTAAATAATTAGTGTACTTAGTAAGTTAATTAAGGTTACTAACTCCTAATCAAAGTCAAACAAGAAGCCGTATTTTGTAGGTCCTACTTAATTCCTCAATCTGGAATGGATTTTCTTTTCCTTCTGAATTGTCTGTGAAATCATCTAAAAAATAACTACATACATAGGGTTATTTTTTTTGGGTTTCCCAAGATATCCCCACAGCCGGCAGTCGTGAGACTAATTCTCCATTCCACTGTCAGCGCACTAAGCGATAGGAAACTGGCCACAGAGTTTTCTCCATTCACCAGAGTTAGGAATCGAACCCCCAATGTCTTGCTTAAGGGGTGAGGTGCTGAACCACCACACTAACCCTTGTGGTTACATACATATGGTTATTTATGATAAATTAAATCAGTAATAAGAAAAATAAATGAAGTAAATTAAATATAAATGAAGTTCAACCTGCTCTTACAAGTTAAATTGTATTAATAATGTACATTGTTTAAACATCTATCAGTGCTTATTGTATAAACTTAATCCGATTGCTATTAATTAAGCAAAAACTTAGTTCAAACAAAGTTGAAAAGTAAAAGTAGAACATGATTAGTGAAAGGAGGCTTTAGTAAAACAATTGTTGTAAGGTGTCTCACAAGAATTTCTTTGGTAAACCCCAAATTTCAACTGTATTATCTTTAGTGAATGGAGGCTTTTTAAAAAATAATAGTAATAACACAATGAAAAGTAACATGCTCTGAGGGACGACTAGTAAGTCGGAATTTTTCGGAGTTAAAAATGAAGTTGGAGTTGTGTTGGGTCATAAATATAAATTAAAGTTATTTTTAAAATATTGTGAGAGAAGTATGAATGAAAAAAGTGATTTCACTGAAAAGTTAGTGTGGCCAACAACTTTTTAATTTTTTTTTTTAAGGTGTGGCTGACAAGCTCTATGCCATCTTTCGAGAGTGAGATAGTGACTTTTAAAATTGTGAAAATTATCCTAAATAAACTTATTAGATTGTTTATTATAAGTTATATCAATACTTTTTAATAATTACTAGACTAAAGAAATAATTGCAAGTTATACAATTTTTTAGAAAAAAAAAAAATTTACTTAAATATCCAAAAAAATATTTTTTAATATTTAATATTCATATTATTTTTTTGTTTATAACATTTATATTTATCTATTCATTAAATCTTTTGATAATTATGACAAGTTATATTATTGGTATGCATAATTTTTTTTTAATTTTAATAATTAAGTTTCAAAGTTTGTTCACAATTTAAGAAGTCAAATATAATAAATATATTTTTTACATTGAAACTTGATTTTTTGACTTTTTATTAACATTAACAATTAACTTACTTTCTAACCTTAATCACGTCTTACAGTGTTTCTTTACCGATAAAAGTCTTCACCTTGTTATTTTTTTTAATCTTCTTTTTCTTTTCTTTTGATTTTCATGCGTATGAAGTTGGGTTTCCCAACATTCACTCATACGATTGGATTAAGAGTTCTTCACTTTAATTTTTTTTTTCTTGAGACATGTCAGAAAAATACAAATTTGATTTTACTCCTAATAGAAAAAACCATAGATTAATACAAAAAAATAGTCCGATTATTTTATCTAGACGTTCATTTGATTTGGGGTGTTTTACCCCATCTCCATTATCAAAGAATGAGAAGAAGGTAATTGAAGGTGAGCCCATTTCGCATAATCAAAGCGAAATTTTATCGATCAAAATTGATTTTTCAAAAAACTCATCGTCATTGAAGCAGACGCAACTGAACATGCAAAGAACTGTAGTGTCAAAAAAGATTGTTGTTCCACAATGTAAGATGATTGATAAGAGAAAAAAGATTGTTGTTGATCAAGTTTCAAAATCCTGATTTTGAAGATGAAATTTTCGCTCACAAAATGAAGAAATCAAAAATGAAAAATCATGAAAATGCTAGAATTACAAGGTCCAAGTCCAATGTGAGTGTTGGTGATAAGAAGATTGACACGGAGAAATCAAGAAAAGTTTGTAAGGTTAATATAATCTTATTTTTATTTTTATTTTTATTTTTCTATATTATAATGGTATAATATTGATATTGAATCATTTCTTCTATTTTTAATGACATACATATAAATTAGGTTTCATAACTTTTGTGTGTTTATGGTTGAAAGTGAAAATATAACTTTTGTTGTTGTTAGTGTGCGAATTAGGTTTTCATTTGAGTTTAATTTAACATTAATAGGCTACGATTTGATGATTAAGTTTTGATTGGCTTTTTTGTTGTTTCAGATAATATTTCTTGTTAATTAAAATTTTGTGAATTAGGTATATTGTGTATTCAGGTTGTCTTATATGAAATTAATAGAAATAGTTTTTGTTTTTTATTTCATAACTATCCAAATTTTCTCCTAGCTAATCTGCATAATTAAGATATTGCGGTTTAGTTGGTTGATTTAATCACCTTTTATGTTATTATAGTTTTCATACCTTAAGTTGAAAGGGATAAGATAATTGTTGAACAGTTCTTTTATGTTATTGAGGGGGCAACCTGTTTCAGTATTGACCCTGAAACATGTATGTTAATATCTTGAAAAGCAATATTTGTATTTAGGAAAAATATTTATACGATCATTTAGTTATTTGGCAGAATTGTCTCTTATCTAATCTGTATAATATCTCAATTTAAATGTTATGGTATGTGTTGGTTGGTATAATCACCTCTTTTAAGTCATATGACTTTCAAGTCATCATTCGGAAGACATAAGGTAGTTATGGAACATATCTTTTTGTTATTGGGGTGCAGTATGTTCCAGTAATGACCATGAGACATTTATACTGCAAATGACTAATTATGTTGGAAAGGTCCATATACCATCATTTAGGACATTGGCAAATTTGTCTCATAGTTAATATCTCTGTGTTTTTTCTTTTTTTTTTTTGTGTGTATATATATATATATATATATATATATAATTTTAATTGAAGAACCTAAATCTAAGTATGTTACAATTACATTCTCTTTTTAGTTATGCTAATATATATATGTTACTTCCTCAATGAATTTTCTGATTTTCTGTTTTTCTGTTTTTCAGTGACTATGGCATGTTTGTATATGCCTGTGTTTAGTTCGTTAGTCATTGTGTATTTGATATTTTCAATAGAGTATTTGGTGCTTTTAGTCATCGACTCAGGTATGGTGCACTATTATAAGATTATGCCATACAAAAGTAGAATGATGAAGCAATCAGTGAATGTGAGGTAACTGGAAATATTACAGCAAACACGGTGGCTTCAAAAGATCAAGAAAAGCAGCTTCAAAAGTTTAAAGATATGATCATTCCACTCACAAAACAAGATTGCAGTAAACGTTTTTTTTAGTTATTATGTTTTTGTCTGGTGTTTAGTAGGTTCAAACATTTTTTATTTAGTATTTGTTTTGTTAAATTTAAGCAATTAGGTTTTGTCGTTATTGTTATATCACTTATTAGAAAGTTTATGAAAATAATTTTTTTGTTATCAAGTTTGATATTATTGACTTTTATTCTTTGATAATTTATATTATAAATTCTTATTAAGTTCATGTTAATATGTATATGTTTTGATCATCTTATATTATCTTTTTACAACATTAATAAATTTGTAATTTATTTAATTATTCGTTAAATTATCACATAACATATTTGACATTATAAAGACAAATTACATATAGTAGATGAGTTCTTTTAGTCGTATTTTCATATATGTTGTACTTTGTCATACTTATATATGTCATTTGTTATCATTTGTAATTAAAATAAGTTTGATTATTTTTCTGTTTATAATAGTTAATCTATCGTATAAACACAGTTGATAATCAAAGCATAGATAAACAACCCTCTTTATGAAAGAGTCACCAACATCTTCAAATTAATAAACAAAGTTTTGAAAATTATAAACAAGTAACATCAACATGTACATAAATTATTGTAAACATCTTTATAAGCTAGCCAACATCATAAATAATAAAGTAATTTCAGTCAATATATTCAGTCATAATCAGTGAAAAAGAATATCAGTAGCTCTCAAGAAATTAATTATTTAAATCATGAAAAATCAATATTCATGAAAATAAATTATTTGAGACAGGGCAAATCTTAACACTAGAATTTATTGAACATAAATGATTTAAAAAAAAAAATATTTTAAAATCAAAATAAACTAAGAAACACATATTCGATCTTAAGCATGTGGTGCATGTTTGTGACAAGTCTTTTTATTGTGCCCCTCTTGATGACAGCTACTGCATTTAACCTTTGAATGTTTACACTTTTCTTCATTTGGTGCTTTTCATCTTTCATAACATGATCTTTCGAGAGATCTTTCTGAATTCAATGGCAATACAACTTCATCTAACACTTCACATGGCATTTTTCATATACTTTTACAAGGAAGAGGTTCAACAGATATGGCATAAGTATTGACACCTAATTTTTGCCCTAAACCATTATATTTAATGTTGAGTTTCTTCACCTTTAAATGAAATTATCATATTTATTTTATTCGGATAAAAATATTCAAAAGTATTTATTTAGGTAATTTTATCACTTTAAGTGACAATTATATATTTTCATATACGTGTATACGAAATCATATATTTTATTACTTAAATAGTTATTCTATAAAAAATTAAATTTTAATTAGAGGTTATCTTGAAAATTGATTCAAAAGGGTAAGATTTTAATTTTTAAAAAAATAATTTGTACTTAAAAATGATTTATTCAGAAAATATTTATTTGATTTTATTTAATTAAGAAATTTGAGATTAAATTAATTATTAATTCATGTCGGATTACGATTTGATTTAGCCAAAATTATAAAATTTCGATCGTAATTGAAAATTAAATTAGCGTTAATTGTAACGCAATTGGCCAATTGACTTTTAATTTGACCAAAAATTAAATAAATTTAGCTAAATTCTAATTTAATTGGGGTTATGTTTTAAATAACTCCAAAATCCTAATGTACCCATTCCCCCATTTAATCAAACCAGCCAACACCAGCCCATTAACCGGCTGCCCAGCTCAATTATAGGCCCATTTTCTTTCTCTTTTGCAATAACAAAACTCACTAGTCCAACCCACTTCAGCAAAACTAATCCGGCCAACCACCCCTTATCCCCTAAACAACAGCAACATCAGTAATATGATATAGCAGCAATGATAATACTAATAATATCGACAACACTATTAAACCAACGTGTCAATATTAGACCATCGAATAATGAAAAATCTGGTGTTTTCCCCCTTTTTCCCTCATCGATCCTCTCTCCTCACCCATAATTCCAGCCTGTCTCCATTAACATCACCTCAATTTCTTTCTGAAAAGGGAGGAATATACAGGTTCAAGGGTTTTGGGGAGTATTTTTTCTTTGATTCTGTGGACAAATAATTGTTCACCTTGAAGAATCGAAATTGTCAAAATCTTTCAAATCCTTTCTGAAAAAGGTGATTTTCTTTCTCAATACTCTTAATCGTTACTAAATTTGAATTTTGAAAAGCTTCAAAGAGAGGTTGGGTAGCCCAATTTTGCCTATATAAAGAGGCCTTGTTCACTCCTTGAAAGAAGAAGAAAAAGGATAGAGAAATTGGGGAATACCTGAGTTTTATCACACTCTCTGATTCACAAAATTCTCTATTTTATTTCCTAATTTACTTACATCGCTTTAATTATTTCTTATCGTCGTTTGAATTCGAAGTCAAAGGTAGTAGTAGAATTGCTCTTGGACTTGTCTTCCTGGTTAGCTTCCATAGAAAAGGTCAGTACATCTATTCGCTTCTCTATTTTATTCCATCAAAGTTTTATTATTAAAATTGTTAACAGAGTTGTTGTATTGCATTGTTTGGCCTGAGTTTTTGTGGGTTTGGTTTAAGTTTTACGTTAGACTGGTAAAGTGTTGTTTCTAGTTAGTGTGATTAGTCTTTAATAAGTGTAGACACGTAATTTTATCCCGTCAAAAACTATTTTTTATTATTTTTACCCTGTCTTACCACGTATCTTCACTCATGTGATAATTTCCACAATAACAAATCCAACAAATTCTTAACAACTTTTAACACCCCATCTTTATAAATTCACCACCCACTCTTACTAATTTTGTCACCTCACATTTCATACCCCATACCCCCTTCTACCCACACACCCCACCCTAATTACTATATACACACACTCACGCCTCATTGAAACGGGGACCATTTTTTACACAGACTCTATTTTCTCTTCTTCTTCATAAAGCACACACACAGTCATACATATAAAACCCCATCAACACTCATTGAAAAAAGCATATACACGCACTCATCGGAGTTACACACACATACACATACACACAGAGAAACTTGAAAAAAAAAAACAAAGGATCCATGGGAGAAGGGAATGAAAGGAAAAATAGAGAGATCGATTAATGGCGAGTTGCTCATTGGAAATCCATCTGAACTTTGTCCGGTTAGGCATCGGGAGACGCCTTAGAGACCTTTATGTGTCGTTATTTTCGATATTCGTCTTCTTCGAGAAATTGGGTTCAAATAATATTTCTTATAGGTTTTTGTTATTTGATTCGTATCATTATTTGATTGGTTTTGGGGTTTGTGTTGAGTTCTTCTTCTTGGTCGAATCTGTCTGGGTTATATTTCTCGATTCAAGTTATTTTGTCGACTGTTATGGTTCCGTTCGAGGTTTCGGATGTGGTTCGATCTTTGATATATCAAAATCGACAATTGAGGTCCAATTCTATTCTATTTCTTTTATTTCACAATTTATGATCTTCGGTGTTATGGATTGAATGTTTTGTTTATTGTTTGATCCGCATTGATGGTGAACACTTGTTTGGTGTTGATTCATTTTTTGTTTCCTTGAATATGTGTTATTGTGATCATGTGGAATTGTTGGAATTATGTTGAATGGGTTGAATGCATTCGAATGAAGAAATTGGATATGGTTTGATCAATGTTTGATTAATTTTGTTTTGGAGGAGAAATCGGGAATTTGAGAATAGAATTAAAGGTAGGAATTGAAAATCAATAAAAGGCAAATATGATTTGTTTTGGTTTATTGTTGATTGTTAATTTGGAATAGATATCAAATCTGGCTAACATCGATAATATCTTATTTAGGCCGACAATTGATAGGAAAACGTAGGTTGGGTAGGCAAAGTTTAGGACTCGTGGCTTTGTTGAATGTTTGAAATTTGTTGAATGGTTTGATTTTCTCGCACTAAAAAATTGTATTCATTTAGCCGGGGAATGCCCCGAGACAATTTGTATCTATTCACCGGGGAATGCTCCGAAGTTTTTTATACCCGAAGGACGTTCGTGATCAAGGGTCGACGCACTGGGTGGAGAATAGTTTAGGATTAGCGTAGGTTTACATTTCAGTATATTTTTATTTCAAACTGTAATAATTGGACTGGACAATATTGTTTTGGACTTATTTTAGTTTGGTTTGTTTGTTTGCTTGTTTTGTGTGTTTTGTTGGATTATACATTTTATAGTGTCTACTAGCCGATATATACTCTACGAAGTGACCGTGGTAGAACCAAGGGACCGAGGGGTTCCTAACACCGTCCCCTCAGTCAACAAAATTCCTTAACCAAAATCTTTGTTCGTGGATCCATTTTAAAAAGTCAAAATCATTTTGAAAAAGGAAATCTAAGGGTGACTTGGCACACCCGATTTATGCCAAGTGGTGACTCTGAGTTTTGAATATAAACAATCCTTTTCGAAATAAATTTTCATTTTTTGTCACTTAATAATAAAAATCTTTCAAACTTAAAAATCAATATCTTTTTTGGTTGAAAAGGGGGTGTGACAGCTCTGGCAACTCTGTTAGAGAATATTTTTAGAATTCGAGCTTATTTTTTGAGTTGTAGCGGCTTAGTTTGACACTATAAGTGTATAGACATTTTGTTTGTGTTATTGTTTCGTCATTGTTAGATGCCTGCCTGCTCTTTGTTTATAGTCTTTCCTTATGTGTCACCATTTTATATCTGGCATCATATGCATTACCCGAAGTCAATTCTTTCGCAACAAGTCCTGGAGTATACTTCATGTACATAAACTCTAGTTGAGTCACCCTTATTTTAGGAGGGGGAGCTATTGGATGTATGGAGTAGGTGGAAAGCAATCGTAGTCACTATTGACCATATGCACCCCCGAACAACCTTGTTAGTGGACCCCATCCTAGGTCAGCCTTTAAGTCATACTTATCTACATCATATTGAGACCTAGTGGGACCCGCTTAATCCTTTGTAAGAGACTCACCCTAAAGCATCCTTACGTACTAATTATTACATCTTTGAGGATAACAGGGTCATTTGAAGGATTGGTTTGGGGAAAGCATATGTTAGAATTAAAGGAGCGTATGTTTAAGCAAAGAAAAAAAAAGTGAGTCAAAAAAAAGTTTCGTAGTTTTTAGAGTTCTTTATGGCTTTTGTTTTCTAAAATCCAAAAATTCAAAAAGATTTTTTACCTTTTACACTCATTTTCTCAAAAAAAATCAAAAAGATTTTTCTTTTGATTTCTTTAGCAAGCATTCATAATTCAAAAACTTCAAAAAAAAAAAAAAGAAAGATTTTTTCAATAGGAGCTTTCTATAAAAGAAAAATTCAAAAAGATGTTGAAAGTTTTGTACATTGCATATAACGAAAATACCAAAAAGATTTTTCTTTCATACTTGTTATGTCATTTTTTATATTAAGTGTCAAATTAAAAACTCAAAAAAAAATTGTTGACGTTTTCATCTTTTGTTTGAGGTCATGTCTCACAAGTCAAGGTTCAGTTGATTTTTTAATCTTTAATTGTCCAATCTTGACGAACTACGCACACCTGATTCTCCTCTTTCGGGAGTGAGATAAGTAGGCACCCTTCTAGGGTTCTCTGATCTTATTTCAAAAATCCAAAAAGATTTTCTTCACTCTACATTTAGAGTAGGTATTTCATATACATCTTTAAAAGAAAACTACAAAAAAGATTTTCTTTTAATAGGTCCAAGCTTCATTTTCATCTGAAACTCAAAATCGAAAACCCAAAAATATTTTCTTTGGTAATCATAGGTTTTATTTTGTATAGGGACGTTAAAGCTGAAAAAATTCAAAAAAAATAATAATTCGCCAATTCTTTTGACAATTTGTTATTTATTTTCTTCTCAAAATTTCAAGAAAAAAAAAAAAGAGTTGAACGGTCATTTTGCGGCCAAACTTCATGAACTACGCACACCAGATTCTCCTTTTTTGGAGTGAGATACCTAGGTGCCCTTCTTGGGTTTGGTGATCTTTTTCAAAGAATAGGAAAAAAGAAAAAGGTTCTGAGAAAGTATTGAAATCTAACACTTTCGTTATCTCTTGTTCAATTAGTTTAAGGTGGTTGGTTTGTGACATTGTGGCATTGTAGATGGTCCTCCACATCACACCAAATCCAAGGAAGAGTTAGTTGTGTCCAACAAGGATATAGAAAGTGACATCATGGATCAGACAAAGAGTCAGGAAAATGAGAGTTTGAAGCAAGAGATTTTGAGACTAAGGCAACGAATGACAGAAATTCATCGAGTTTGGGCTAGTGGGTTACCTCCTCCTCCATTTCCCGCTATTGACCATGCAAATCCCTTGAGTTTTCCATCACAATTGGAAAGTCAGTTTCCTACTGTTTTTGATGCACTACAACATGCCTCGGAATCAATTCCATGTCAAATGCATCCCAATACTTCCACCTCTATTTCTTTAGCTCCTCGGTATAATCCAACCACATTCACAGCACCATATACCGTCTGTGCTTTTGTTGCTCAACCTTTTACTGAGGCCCCTAATTTAGCTATCAACCCAACGATTATGCTTTCCCAATCTGCTAAAGAACAAGAGAAAATGGATAGGAAAATGAAGAGTGCAGAAAGGGTTATGAAAAATTCTCTATGACTTGCAAATTATGAAAATCTTTTATATAAGGACTGGGGCATGTCTTCAAGTATTAAACTCTCTCCCAAATCTGAGGTACCACAATTTGAGAAACATGATGGGTACGAGGATTCTATAAAACACTTGGGATGATATTGCCATTAGTTGGGGGTACTGAAGGGAAGAAGAAGAAAAACATACCTATTGTCATTCCAGGGTCAAAGTAGAGCTCTAGAGGTCCAACTCAGCAATATTATCAAGCTCGATCCTGAGCTTATACATCAAATCCACAAGCTCACCTGCAACAAGGTTCCTCTTCGCCAAATCCAATATATTCCATTACAATTCCTCATTATCCTTTGAATAATGCGCATTGGTATACTCATCCGCCTTCTTATCCACAATGGCGTGCACTTGTCCTTCAACATTGTCCTCGACCCCCACATATTTACCAAGGAACTTCTAAGTCCAAGTATCAACTAAGGCCAAAGTTTGCAAAGAGGAGAAAGTCAAAGGACAATTATACACTAATTGGAGAGTCGTATGCCAGTTTATTCCAGAGATTGAGAGAGTTGGGCATGATCAATCCTCTCCTTAGGTGTACTCCTGATCCACATTCTAGAAACATTGATCCTCATGTACGATGTGCATATCATTCTGATGTTCAGGGTCACAGTATTGAAGGTTGTAGCGCTTTGAAAAGAGAAATAGAAAGAATGATTTAAGAAAAATTGATCATAGTGCAAAACATTGACACTACAAGGTCACACAGAATCCTTCACCAACACATGATAATGCACAATATGTGGGAAACAATGAGTTGAGCGTGGGGATCAATAACTTATTTGTTGAAGAAAATATGTCTGACAGTGGTAGAAGCTCTAGTTATGCTGATATGCAAACCAGTGGATAAGATGTCAGGCTTAGCAATTGAGAAGTCGCTCCTCTCCTTACTAGGAAGAGGTTTGGTAGTTTGTTTTGTTCTCTTTTCTGTTATCCAAATTATTTCAGGGTTGTAGGTCAGGATCTATCTTGTTTTAACCTTTTATCGTTTATGTTCAAACCCTTCTAACTTTCATTTTAAATAAATGGAGTGTCCCTTTCCCTTTGTATTTTAAATATGTGTTGTTTATTTGTTTTCTTTACACAGTACATTTTATGGTGATTCTAGTGATATGACATGCTGGCAGAATTTTCAGCTAGATCTTAAAATCCAATTTGAGCATGAACTTTGAATCAGAGGGCTAAGGTTAACTAAATGGAGTATCCTTTTCCCTTTGTGTTTTAAATATGTGTTGTTTGTTTGTTTTTTTTACACAGTACATTTTATGGTGATTCTAGTGATATGACATCCTGGCAAAATTTTCAGCTAGATCTTAAAATCCAATTTGATCATGAACTTTGAATCAAAGGGCTAAGGTTAGAAAAAGCATCTAAGAAAATAGGTAGCATGTTAAGACATTTGGTGACAATGTTGAAGGCTTCTTTCAAAATTAAGGCAATTATTTTGAGAATCACAAGAATAATTTGGTCATCAATTGAAAAGCATAGCTCAATTAGGTCAAATAGTGGACGTGTGATCCCTATACAACAGAAATATGAAGATAATCAGCTCCACAAAAGCATGGGTCTTCGATGTGAGGAATGTACAACAAAGATGGAGTTGTATGTTTGACAAGTGTGGAAGAAGAAGTGGCACACATGCTTAGTTAAAGTTAGTGTGGTTAAAGTGTCACAAATAATCTTCATTTTTCATTTCATATTGCATGATATGTACTTGCATTTTAAAGGATTGATATGACGAAGGCATTTCATTCTGTTATTCAAGCATTCTGTAATCCTTTGTTTACCTCATTTGAGCCATAATTTTATTTTCTTTCATACACCTCTTTTGGAATCAAGATAGAGTCAACAAAGCTAAAAAGAAAAGTGTCGAGCAAAACAATAGAGTCAGAAAGGTTTCAAAAAAGAAAGAAAAAGAAAATATATCCAAAAAGAAAGAAAAACGAAGAGTGTGAAGAAAAATAGAGTCAGAAAAAGTTTCAAAGAGAAAAAGAGTCAATAAAAGAGAAAAAGAAGAAGTCAGAATCAAGCAAAAACACAAGTTGTCGGAACTACGTGTGACCTGATTCTCCTATCTCAGGGGTAAGATACGTAGGCTGCCCTACTCTGGGCTCGGTCCAACCAAATAAATAATTTAGAATCACCCAACCAAAAGAAACTGGGGCATGAATTAATCCACATTGTTTGAATCAATTCCAAAACTTGTAAGTCCTACCCCACTTCAAGTATCGTTTGGGCCTTATACCATTCCTTCTTTCTAACCTTATCCAAAAGTCAAGTTACAACCAAAGAAAGACCTTCAGATCAATCTCTGAGAATGATAAGGTTAAGCAAATAATGCATATGATAATGCATTTTTTGAAGTACTTATCCTTCTCGGCAGAATTAGGAGAGAAATAAAAATGAGTGAGTCTTATTGGTAAAAATCCTCATGAGCACCATAAGAAGATGGTAAGTGAGAGAGATAAAAATGAGATTCTTATTGGTGAAAACCTTCATGGGCACCGTAAGACGACTGTGAGTTGAGAGAAATGAAAATAAGAGAGTCTCATTGGTGAAAAACGCTCACAGACACCATAAGGCAATGGTGAGCTGAAAAAAAGAAAATAAAAGAGGCTTATTGGTGAAAATCCTTCAAGGCATCACTAGCCAAATGAGGTCTCTGAATACAATTTGCCCAAGGAAGCAACTCAGTTTTAGGGCCATTAACTCAATAACAATTAGTGGAAAGTTTGGATGAAAAGGTCAGGCAACTTTTTGAGTCAGTTGTCCAAATAAAAAAAAACATTGTCATTTTTCTCGTGTCTTTGAGCCAAGTCCATGTCAAAATAAGTGAGAAAAGATTTCAAAACTGCCTACCAGCTTCTTCAATTGCACAAAGCAAGACAAAGGGCCAACACATGAAAGAGACATAATTGTGAGCCAAAATAAGGCATGCAGAAAATTTTATCAACAGACAAGTCTGGAAACTCATGAAAATACCAAGGTTCAAAGGGTTTATCTGAGAAGCCTGGCAAAGCAGAGATACTGTATTTGTTTCAGAGTCACTCTTAATAATCTGAGTTTGGGTCAATGATGCAACAATTTAATGATATATGATAATGGTTGGAAGCAAGGTTAAATGTGATGAGGGCAAGAGCATTTGCCACGAAAGCCAAAGCCACAAACCAGCCACCATGTTTAAACTCACAAGTTTTCTTCGATGAAATAGGAAATATGTTACCTTCAAATCAAGGACTTCAAAGCATAAATATCAAGGGTTGCAATGCCTCACTTCTACAAATACAGGAAGCAATGTTGTTGCACAAGATTGATAATTAAATCATGGTAAAAATTCATCATCCTATGTCCTTCGGAGACACACTTCCTTGTTCAGGTATTTCAGTTTTCAATTGCTAGGTGATACACTTCTTAAATTGAACCTTCACTCCTAAAAGATATACTTTCTAATCGAGTCATTCCCTTTGACTCCCAGAAGATGTACCTCCTAGTTAAGTTATTCCCCTTGATTCCTAGAAGATGTACTTTCTAATCGAGTCAGTCCCTTTGACTCCCAGAAGATGTACCTCCTAGTTAAGTTATTCCCCTTGATTTCTAGAAGATGTACTTTCTAGTCGAGTCATTCCCTTTGACTCCCAGAAGATGTACCTCCTAGTCGAGTAGTTCTCCTTGATTCTTAAAAGATGTACTTTCTAGTCGAGTCATTCCCTTTGACTCTCAGAAGATGTATCTCCTAGTCGAGTCATTCCCATTGATTCTTAGAAGATATACTTTCTAGTCGAGTTATTCAATTTGACTCCCAAAAGATGTACCTCCTAGTCAAGTCATTTTCCTTGATTCTTTGAAGATGTACTTTCTAATCGAGTCATTACCTTTGACTCCCAGAAGATGTACCTCCTAGTCGAGTCATTCCGCTTGATTCTTAGAAGATATACTTTATATTCGAGTCATTCCTTTTGATTCCCAGAAGATGTACCTGCTAGTCGAGTCATTCTCCTTGATTCCTAGAAAATATACTTTCTAGTCGAGTCATTCCCCTTGACTCCTAGAAAATGCACTTTCTAGCCGAATAATTCCAATTAACCCAGAGAAGATTCATTTCCTTGTTTAGGTTTTTCAAGTAATTATGATATGACTTTTACAAAAGTCCTCTGATGATAAACTAGGCAAAAATTTAATTCCTGTTGTTTGGAACTTTACTTTTCTAGCAAATGAAATCACTCTTTATAATAATCTTTGTTTGAAATAATTTTATTTCTAGTTTTGATGTGATTTTAGGAGCCCACCTGGAGAACAGGCTGAAGAAGTTGAAAGTCAAGCAATAAGGAGAAGAAGTTGAAAGTCAAGCAACAAGGTAAAGAAATTAAAAGTCAACAGATTGAAGAAATAGCAAGTTAGGAGCCCGCCTGGAGAACAGGGTGAAAAAATTGAAAGCCAAGCAACAAAGTGATGGAATTGCAAGACAGGAGCTCGCACGGAGGACAAAGTAAGGAAATTGTAAGTCAGGAGCCCGCCTTGAGAATAGGGTGATGAAATAATAAGTCAAGAGCCAAGGACAGGTGCATAGATACGACTTTTGTAATTTTATTTATGTTTTTAATTTGTAATTTTCAATGTCTATGTAATGACAGAGTCTCGGAACGGAACCTCAACGGGACCTCACTCAACTCTCCAACTAGGTTGTCCTTCTTCCTTCTATTTCCTTCTTTAAATAATAGTTGGGTCAAAATTCTGACTCGCTGTCTACTTCTTTGTCTGAAAACACTTTTTTTACATCCACAGGAGGCATGTAATTTTATCCCGCCAAAAATTATTTTTTATCATTTTTACCCCGTCTTACCACGTATCTTCATTCATGTGATAATTTCCATAATAACAAATCCAATAAATTCTTAACAACTTTTAACACCTCATCCTAACAAATTCACTACCCACCCTAACTAATTTTGCTACCTCACACCCCATACCCTCTTCTACCCACACACCCCACCCCAATCGCTATATACACACACTCACACCTCACTGGAAAGGGGACCATTTTTTACATAAACTTCATTTTTTCTCTTCTTCTTCACAACACGCGCACACACACTGTCATACGCACAAAACCCCATCAACACTCATCGAAAAAAAAGTATATACACGCACTCACTGGAGTTACACACACAAAAACTTAAAAAAAAGAAAAAGAAAAAAAGAGGATCCATGGGAGAAGGGAACGAAAGAAAAAATAGAAACATTGATTAACGATGAGTTGATCGCCTAAAATCCATCGGAACTTTGTGCGGTTAGCCATCGGGAGACACCTCAGTGATCGTTTATCACTGTTTCAGTGAAAGAAGCCAAAAAATGACACCAACAATATCAATCTTCCCAAAAAACTGATTCCAAACCGTATATGTGTTTGTATTCCTCTTGGATCTTTATGTGTCGTTGTTTCCGGGATTCTTCTTCTTCGAGAACTTACGTTCAAATCAGATTTCTTAGAGGTTTCCATGGTTTGATTTGTCTCGTTATCTGATTGGTTTTGGGGTTTGTGTTGAGTTCTTCTGTTGGGTTGAATCTGTTTGGGTTATATTTTTCAATTCAAGTTGTTTTGTCGACTGTTAAGGTTTCGTCAAGATTTCGAATGTGGTTCTATCTTCGATATATCGAAATCGACAACTGAGGTCCAATTCTATTCTATTTCTTTTATTTCACAATTTATGATCTTCGGTGTTATGGATTGAATGTTTTGTTTATTGTTTGATCCACATTGATGGTGAACACTTGTTTGGTGTTGATTCATTTTTTGTTTCCTTGAATATGTGTTATTGTGATCATGTGGAATTGTTGGAATTATGTTGAATGGGTTGAATGCATTCGAATGAAGAAATTGGATATGGTTTGATCAATATTTGATTAATTTTGTTTTGGAGGAGAAATCGGGAATTTGAGAATAGAATTAAAGGTAGGAATTGAAAATCAATAAAAGGCAAATATGATTTGTTTTGGTTCATTGTTGATTGTTAATTTGGAATAGATATCAAATCTGGCTAACATCGATAATATCTTATTTAGGCCGACAATTGATAGGAAAACGTAGGTTGGGTAGGCAAAGTTTAGGACTCGTGGCTTTGTTGAATGTTTGAAATTTGTTGAATGGTTTGATTTTCTCGCACTAAAAAATTGTATTCATTTAGCCGGGGAATGCCCCGAGGCAATTTGTATTTATTCACCGGGGAATGCTCCGAAGTTTTTTATACCCGAAGGACGTTCGTGATCAAGGGTCGACGCACTGGGTGGAGAATAGTTTAGGATTAGCGTAGGTTTACATTTCAGTATATTTTTATTTCAAACTGTAATAATTGGACTGGACATTATTGTTTTGGACTTATTTTAGTTTGGTTTGTTTGTTTGCTTGTTTTGTGTGTTTTGTTGGTTTATACATTTTATAGTGTCTACTAGCCGATATATACTCTACGAAGTGACCGTGGTAGAATTGATGAAAAACTAGTAATTATAAGATAAAAATATTATTCAAGTGAAAGGAGTGAAATTTGAGTTTAAAAATCAAGCCCTAAGATTTTTGGGGTTTTGGGAAATTACTAAGAAAATGGTGAATTATTACCTTTAATCTGTAATAAAATCAAGAAAAAAGTGTTAATCTAGCTTCCTAAACTCTCACAAACTTTACTTTTAGGCTCTCATACTATTTTAGGGTTTAACTCCCTAGAGACAAGATGAGAAATGAGCAAAATGAGTCCAAAACTGCTATATATATTGCAGAAAATCTGCACAAAAAGAGCTGAAAAGCTGGTTTTTTTCTTTTTAAGTCAATCCGGAATTCGTCGAGGTGCCCGGGATTTGTTCGGAGTGCGATATATGTAAACGAACTATGCAACCACACAAAATTTGATGTTCCGGACGCGTTGACAAAGTCAGATTTTCTAAAAAAAAATTATTTTCACAAAATTGACCCCCGAAATCTGAAATCACAATTTTTCAAATCGAGGGTCAAAATGAGATTTAAAAGTCATAAAATCATACCAAATATGCTAACACCCTAAAATCGACATTCTAGATCTGCTGGCGAAGTTGAATTTTCCATCTGAGGTCGTTTCGATCAAATGTGGGCCCCATACTCATTTTTTCAATTTTCCAACTTTTCGACCAATAAATCGAAATGAGCTCGGGTGCACCGGGGCATGAACCAAAGGTCTACCTAGCTTAAAATTGATATTTCAAAGATGTTGGAGCATTTCTTTCGGTCATCCATCGCACGGATCAAAATATATCTTCATAAGTCCAAAATAAGGCTCTCAAAGCCATCAAAAATTAAAATATTGCATAAATGAAACCAAAATGTATCGAAAATCATGTCAATCACTCCCACACCCCCAGAAATACTATAATGCAACTACAGAGAGGGATAAAACAGTCAAATCACTCAAAATCACAAATTTCACATATTTTATCAAATTTTTAGGTCGTAACAAGTAAGGTGCGCAATAGTTCTTGCCATGTTGTTTTTTATACGCAATAGCAACCATAGCATGAGAGCATGGCATTTCATCCAATTGAGATTCTCCACAACTGCATTTTCTGCTTCACAAACAAACAATGAATCTTTTTGCTCTGTTAATTACAGTATGCAGGAATTCATTTGATGATTTCACCTACATGCACAAGCAACTTTAATACATAAAGCAATTAACATAAAATTTAAATTATGTATAAAATAATAAATAAAGGACTTACTATCATTCTCTGAGAAAGCAAACGATTAGTGGTCAAGTCATTATATTTGTCTGTCAACTCTGTTAACGTGTTTGTTGCTTTCTCATGTTATTTTGCATTTCATGATTCAACCATTAACCTCATAAAATTTATTGTTGAAACCACGGATAATCTTCTAGCTATTCTGTTGGTGTTGTTGATGGATTCCGCTATGTTTGATGTTATCGTCCAAATCCATTTGACAATAGAATGAATCCTTGCCCATTTGTGATAACCAATTTTGTATAACTACCTCCTAACTCTCTTATCTATTTGGTCCACCCTTTTCATTAACTATTCAAATTGTTGTAGAGTATATGCATTTTCCATTGCAAAAAAATGTTTATATAGTTCTTCAAGATTCTTACGAAAGTTTACCTTTATGTTGCACAACAAATGTTAAATGCATGCATGATGTGACAAATTGGGATATATTGTTGATGTTACCTTTTATATGCTCTCATTTTTATCGGACATTATACACATACCTTCCCTTTCACCAAATGCAATCTTAAATTTCTCAAAAAATCAAATCCAAGATGCGGTATTTTCTGAATCAATCACATTATAAGCAAGGGGTAGTATATGACCTGCATTCATAACATAGTTCATATAATATGATAGTTGATTAATTTTTCAAAACAAACAAAAAAAACACATAAGGCATACCAATATTATACAATCAACTATAAAACTGATATTTCATTTAAAGAAATATAAAAAGGATAAACATTACCTCCTGGGTCCAACGTGATTGCAGTCAACATAGTTCCACCATAAAATGATTTTAGAGCTGCCCATCGACTACAACAATTGACTTTCAATATTCCTATCCCTTAATGGGAGCGTCCAACACAAAAAAGCATACAAGAATCTATTTTATTCAGTTTTCTCCCAACTAATTTGAAGTTGTGTCTATCCTCAACTTTATTGCATTTGCTTCTACTAATTCTTTGTAGTTTGTAGTTGCATCATACATAATCTCGTAAATATCAAAGTCCCTAGGTATACATGTTTCAACAACTATTATATAATTCTTGCTTTTATAATATATCCTATAAACATACACAATAACAGGTACAATTAATCTTTCAAGAGTATTTCATCATCATATTATACAAAATTCAACATTTAACAATAAAAAATAGAAGAAACACATAAAAAATTATTTAATTCTTTAAATATGTTTGATTGCAAAATATCAATTTGCTAAATAATTTAACATACCTGACGAATTCCATCTCCCTCTATGACGTACCTTGATTGAATGCAAATCATCACAATTCATATTTTTAAAACACAACAATAACTTATGTTTGTTTTTCTTTCAAAAAAATTTCTCAGAAGTTGCATCAAACAAAAAAAATTATGAAAATTGTTTACTGGAACAATATAATCTTGTAGAAAAAAGAAGAAATTGTATGAAGATGGAAATTCTTAACGAACGCATCAAAATAGGAGAAACAAAAACGATTAGAGAGAATTGAGGAGTGAGATTGGTATCAATTATTAAGGTTAACTATATTTAAGGAAGGAGTATTGTATATTAATTATATTAAAAAAATATTTTCCTTTTCGTAATTATTTTGATATGTTTTTTTTATAAAAAACGAAAAATATATTTTTAAGTTTTTTTTTTTTTTTTAAATGAAAGTTGCTATAACTTGAAAACTAAAAAGAGTTGCTATAACTTGTAATAAACAATCTAATAAGTTTATTTAGTTAATTTTCCCTTTTTAATTAATACTAAGCTAGAAAGATTACTTCGTCATACATGACACAACAATGTCATCCAACTTAAAACAAGAGAAGAACAATTAGAGAGCAATACTTATTAAAGATAGATCAAAATTCAAAACTTATAAATTTTGAATTATCTTAAAAAACTTAAATTGTTGAATTCTAAATTAACAGTAATATATACATTTTCATTGAATTGCTAAGCCAATAAGACAATTTGCATCAAAACTACTGAATTCGATTGAACACGTGACCGATACTCTATCTCTGTTTCAAACATTAGCCTACAAAATTGAATGTAATAGAAAACAAATTAATAATGGGTTTAAAGAAAAGATCCGATACTCTATCTCTGTTACAAACATTAGCCTACAAAATTGAATGTAATAGAAAACAAATTAATAATGGGTTTAAAGAAAAGATAAAAGGTAATTTTATCATTCTATATGTAAATTCATGTATTAACCAATTCATACATGTTAATTCGATGTCATATTATACCATAACTAATCAGTTTTTAACCATATAATAACATGGTGGATACAACTTTTTTCCCCAAGTCTTATTCAAAATAACACATCTACTAGTACATTTGATCATATCAAGATTATTGGCTTTACAGGATGCAAAAGCTAAATTAAATTTTTAATAAAATTAATATACCCAAACTTTATACTATGATTATTTCCCGCAATCCATCAATCAATTGGGTTGTTAAAATTTTGAACTTCTTGCTAAACACAAGTCTCTTTCTTATATATATGTGGGGCATTTAATTTCTTTCTAGAATTCCAGTTACCCTTCGAAGAGTAGTAAATTTTGAATTTCTTTTGAATGGTTCATACTAATGTTGGGACTTCCAAGTCCCAACAAACTTGAAAGAAACAATTCTCTTACCACTATTGGAAATTCATGTGGTGTGTAATACTACGTGTATTCCTTAAAATTAAATAGTATCATTTAGCTTCTTTATTTTATGGCAACCAACAAAATAACAAATTAGTTGGCACATTCCAAAAAGTACAATTAAATACCTGTCCCATATTTGACTCTTTTTGCAAGATATATGTGTGCAACCACTCAATGAGAAGACAAAATCAAAGAGAACAAATTCTTGCCAATATGGATATAAGGCTAGCACATGCTAAAAAACAAATAAATATCTATCTCATGTTTTGCGTGTACAATCACTTAGCAAGGAGAAAAAATCAAAGAGGAGAAATTCTTGGGAATAATATATAAAATTCAAACTTACTATTCTTAGTAAGAGATGGCCGATTTCATTATTGAAGGATTGAATCAAAAAGACAGTAAGCTGTAAAAGTAACGTTTACTTGACATTTTCAAAATTTTATCTTTAAGAAATAACTGATATTATTAAATTTTTAAATTCACATGTGAAATTCTATAATAATCTGAAATTTCATCTGTAAAATCTAATACTCCATGATAATGCATATCAATTTATTTTTTAATATATGGGAATTGAAAATTCTAGTAGTAATATTTTAATTGTGTTCAAATGTGAAGCTAATCACAAACAGTAGGCTGCACATAGAGTTTGAAATTCTGATTAACTAATTAGATTCTTTATTCCCATGCCATATTTATTTGCTATACTACTTATTTTAGTTCTACTCTGGAAGATAGTTAATTTTTATCTTTATGCACGTGTTTTTTCCTAAAAGATCAAGCTTATTATCCACATTTGTAGAAGTTGAGTTGACAATAGTTTCTTAGATATAATTTCCTAACTTAATTACCAACTCTTACTAAACTGTAATGATGAGTATAGCTTTCCTTGGGAATTGAAGGCCACAGTTTGCCCTAATTTCATGCAATAACATATAATTGCATGCATAACTGGTCAATGAAAGTTATTTACTGTTAGGGCTCGTTTGGTTTGAAAATAAGTTATACCGGAATTAATTATATTGGGATAAGTTATAATGGAATAAGTTATACTGAGATTAGTTATATTGAGATTATTTTTTATTGAGTGTTTGATTTGTTGTATTCAAAGTAATATGAATGATAAAATTTCTAGGAATAAATTGATTGATTACTAAAATACCCTCCATCTTATTTAACTTTATATATATATATATATATATATATATATTTCTTTTTAAGCTTTAAATATTCATTCTTAATTTTTTTTATTATTTTTTAGAGAAATTAAAATATATAAATAAACATAATTTATATATTTTATAACCACTTTGAACGGTAAAATATTCAAAATTTATTTATTTATGAATATATTATACGTTAATTAAACATAATTTATGTGTGTGTGAGAATATATTACGTTATATATTATGTTATATATAATTAAATTATATATAATTAAACATAATTAACATAATATATTATAATTAAATATATTAACATAATATATTATAATTAAATATATTAACATAATATATATATATAATTAAACATAATTAACGTATATATATTCATAATATATTCATAATATTATACGTTATATATTATATTCATAATTAATGAATATATTATACGTTAATTAAACATAATTTATGAATATCTAATTTATATATATTTATGAATATATTATACGTTATTCATAATATATATTTATGTTCATAATATATTATACTGTTTATAATATATATTATACGTTCAAAACATAATTATTATACAATTTACCAGTTTACAATAATTATTGTTATATATATATAATTTATTTATGAACATATTATACGTTAATTAAACATAATTTATTATTTATGAATATATATATATATATATATATATATATAAAATATATATATGTGTGTGTGTGTGTGTGTGAGAGAGAGAGAGAGAGAGATGAAAATGAGGGTATTTTTGTCCTTGTATAATTTTATACCAAAGAAAAATAGTCTTGGGATTGTTATCCCACTATTTGGGTGGATAACTTATCTCGGGACTAATTAGTCCCAGGATAAGTTATCCCAAATATTTACAACCAAACGAGTGAGTTACATTTTTAACCCGAAATTATTATTTTATCTCGAGATTATTGACTCTAATCCCGCAAACCAAACGGCCCCTTAGAGATCCCGTGTACTAAAGATTAAGCTAAGTCTCGGTCCACAAGAATATATTGCATGTAGTCTTATATTATATTTATGCAGGAGACAGTTTACACAGCTTGCATCAATGACCTCGGAGCCATCTTTACCGTACTTTTGCATCCAACTGATCATGCATCAACAACTTTATCAATTACGCCAATTAAATAACATAACGAATTTTTATATACTGGAGCGAGAAATAGGTCAATTAAAAATTAATTACTAATAATTATTTAACTAAGCATGAAGTGATGTTTTCTGCAGGAGAACTGTTTGCCTTTTGGCTGGTGGAGAATCTAGTAGTACTTCAATTTCTTTTACATAAATATATTCTTTATCTTTTTTCTTCCTCTCAAGAACTCAGACGAAGAGAAAACAAGTTAAAAAGATTAATTTATTTATTATTTAATTAAGCAGCAATTATTAATATAGGAGAGCTTCCAACAAGCGCGGCTCAATATAGTTGGTGGTGCAAAACCAAATGAGGCCTTAAATTCTTTTTCAATTAGAAACAAAGATTTTATATACAAATTTTATTTGAAGTCATTCTCTATTGTTTTTGAAATGTAAAGTTATAAATAAAATTGTTTTGTAATCGATTTCTCCCAATAATTCATTTTCAATTGAAAGTATACTTAGCTTTCTTAATTTCTCTTGAGATGTTGTTGATTTAAGTAAGATTCTATCAGTTTTCTTTTCGAAAAATTCTTTCAGCTGAGACCATTGTTATAAGAACACCATAAGCAATATATATATTTGAGTAATAATAAAAAAAAAAAATTATCTGATTCAAATATTTCTTATCTTCTTGTTTCATCTATTTCACTTTAACTGTTATTTTAATTCTTTTCGCGTTCATTAAGCAAAATAATTTATTAAATTCTCTATTTATTAGATTTTTTTTTGAAGAATTGACCAGTATTGAAAAGAGATATCCTTTAACATTAAAGCTAAAGTTGAAAAACTTATCTTTAATCCTTAATATTTAAAGTGATAGTTTTTTTGAGCCAAAACGATACTAAAATGAGATTAAAAAAAATCTTAAAAAGTACTCGAATATCTACAGAATTATAAATCTACTAGTTTAGGTATACATGCCTTGCGCGTGTACCTCGCTTTATTGAGTTCAAATGTTACACTAAATAAGATATTTGTTTAAATAATAAAGATGAATACAATAATTAAATTCAACATCTTTTGAAGAATTTATTTAATTAAACCTAATCTTTATCAAAAAATTTCTCAAAGCCAATCGACATTCATCTACTACTTATAAACTACACCAAAATAATACGATGATAAAGACATCCAAATACCATTATTAAATCTCACCTTTACACAATTTTTTTTTTGAAAGCCGTCCGAATAATACAACTAAACTTTACCTTTACACAAAAAAAAAATTCAAAACAGAGATATAAAAACAATGCAATTAATCTAATCTTTACCCAAAGAAATTTTTCAAAGCCGACCGACATTCATCTAGCACCTGTAAATTTATCTACGACCTATAAACTACAACAAAATAATACAATAGTAATCACAAAGCTTCAGTTTTGATGAAAATAATTCTTGTCTGAATGAAAATTTTGCCACTAATGAATGACTTGAATGAAAACAAAGAATATGTATATATATAGAGAGAGAGAGAGACACACACATGTTGAATTTTTTTATGTTGACAAAAACAATGAAAAAGTTGAGGATTAGAAAATTAAGTATCCACCCATTTAGACATGCAACCGAATCAAGTTAGATGAGCATCAATTATATTTTCCCAATAAGTAAATTGGTTTCTTCTCTAGTTTAACATGCATCTCAATATTTATAGAAGTATTTTCTTATTGAAGTCCTATTTTAGGAATATTTTTCTATCCTATTTTAGGACTATTTTTCTAATTGATTAGTACAAAGAAAAATATTAATTAATTCTCCTTTCATATATTAGAGTCTAGTTAATATAATAAAAATAATTAAATAATAAATTAAAGAAAATAGTGAAAAAATAATTTTATCTAAAGGATAGTCTTTTAATGAAGCACAAAAAGTTTAAATCACTTTTTTAAAGGTTTTTTCTCCAGGTCAACAAAAGAATCTCAAAAACTACTGTTAAATAATCTTAAGATAAGAGTACATCTACTTAACACGACATAGTTGATTTTTATTTCTTAGAACTTCTTCAACTATTCTCTTCGGCAGGCCGATAGAATTAAAGTTACTTTGTCTAGTTACTCTCAATATGGAGCATAAATTTATATGTAAAAATTAATAAAAATAGGTTAGAACTTTTAATTTTAAGAAAAAATGAAATATTAAAGATTGAACCCTTAGAGTTTAAATATTAAATTTGCTTCTACTAATATACTAATATCTTTTTATTCAAATCTTACCCTACCGTAAGAAATAATTAAATTTAACTCAATCAAAATAATCACACACACACACACACACACACACACACACACACACACACACACACACACA